>NW_027253183.1:0-300000 GCF_044704955.1 Pristiophorus japonicus | reverse complement strand
TGCTACTCACTGCCTTTCCCACTGCCCCATACCATGCTACTCACTGCCTTCTCCACTGCCCCATACCATGCAACTCACTGCCTTCCCCACTGCCCCATACCATGCTACTCACCGCCTTCTCCACTGCCCCATACCATGCTACTCACTGCCTTCCCCACTGCCCCATCCATGCTACTCACTGCCTTCCCCACTGCCCCATACCATGCTACTCAGTGCCTTCCCCACTGCCCCATACCATGCTGCTCACTGCCTTCCTCACTGCCCCATACCATGCTACTCACTGCCTTCCCCATTCTCCATACCATGCTGCTCACTGACTTCCCCAGTCCCTCATACCATGCTACTCACTGCCTTCCCCACTGCCCCATACCATGCTACTCACTGCCTTCCCCACTGCCCCATACCATGCTACTCACTGCCTTCACCACTGCCCCATACCATGCAACTCACTGCCTTCCCCACTGCCCCATACCATGCAACTGACAGCCTTCCCCACTGCCCCATACCATGCTACTCACTGCCTTCCCCACTGCCCCATACCATGCTACTCACTGCCTTCCCCACTGCCCCATACCATTATACTCACTGCTTCCCCACTGCCCCATACCATGCTGCTCACTCCCTTCCCCACTTTCCCATACAATGCTACTCACTGCCTTTCCCACTCTCCATACCATGCTACACACTGCCTTCCCCACTGCCCATACCATGCTACTCACTGCCTTCTACACTGCCCCATACCATGCAACTCACTGCCTTCCCCACTGCCCCAGACCATGCTACTCACTGCCTTCCCCACTGCACTCATACCATGCTACTCACTGCCTTCCCCACTGCCCCATACCATGCTACTCATTGCCTTTCCCACTGCCCCATACCATGGTACTCACTGCCTTCCCCACTGCCCAATACCATGCTACTCACTGCCTTCCCCACTGCCCCATAACATGCTACTCACTGCATTCCCCACTGCTCCATACCATGCTACTCACTGCTTCCCCACTCTCCATACCATGCTACTCACTGCTTCCCCACTCTCCATACCATGCTACTCACTGCTTCCCCAAGCTCCATACCTTGCTACTCATTGCCTTCCCCAATGCCCCATACCATGCTACTCACTGCCTTCCCCACTCTCCATACCATGCGACTCACTGCTTCCCCACTGCCCCATACCATGCTACTCACTGCCTTCCTCACTCTCCATACCATGCTACTCACTGCCTTTCCCACTGCCCCATACCATGCTACTCACTGCCTTCCCCACTGCCCCATACCATGCTACACACTGCTTCCCCACTCTCCATAACATGCTGCTCACTGCCTTCCCCACTGCCCCATACCATGCTACTCACTGCCTTCCCCACTCTCCATACCATGCGACTCACTGCCTTCCCCAGTCTCCATACCTTACTACTCACTGCCTTCCCCACTGCCCCATACCATGCTACTCAATGCCTTCCCAACTCTCCATAACATGCTGCTCACTGCCTTCCCCACTGCCCCATACCATGCTACACACTGCTTCCCCACTGCCCCATACCATGCTACTCACTGCCTTCCCCACTGCCCCATACCATGCTACTCACTGCCTTCCCCACTGCCCCATACCATGCTAGTCACTGCCTTCCCCACTGCCCCATACCATGCTAATCACTGCTTCCCCACTGCCCCATACCATGCTGCTCACTGCCTTCCTCACTGCCCCATACCATGCTACTCACTGCCTTCCCCACTGCCCCATACCATGCTACTCACTGCCTTCCCCACTCTCCATACCATGCTGCTCACTGCCTTTCCCACTGCCCCATATCATGCTACTCACTGCTTCCCCATTCTCCATACCATGCTACTCACTGCCTTCCCCAGTCTCCATACCATGCTACTCACTGCCTTCCCCACTGCCCCATACCATGCTACTCACTGCCTTCCCCACTGCCCCATACCATGCTACTCACTGCATTCCCCACTGCCCCATACCATGCTACTCACTGCCTTCTCCACTGCCCCATACCATGCTACTCACTGCCTTCTACACTGCCCCATACCATGCAACTCACTGCCTTCCCCACTGCCCCATACCATGCTACACACTGCCTTCCCCACTGCACCATACCATGCTACTCACTGCCTTCCCCACTGCCCCATACCATACTACTCACTGCCTTTCCCACTGCCCCATACCATGCGACTCACTGCCTTCACCACACTCCATACCATGCTACTCACTGCCTTCCCCATTCTCCATACCATGCTACTCACTGCCTTCCCCAGTCTCCATACCATGCTACTCACTGCCTTCCGCACTCTCCATACATTGCTACTCACTGCCTTCCCCACTGCCCCATACCATGCTACTCACTGCCTTCCCCACTGTCCCATACCATGCTACTCACTGCCTTCCCCACTCTCCATTCCATGCTACTCACTGCCTTCCCACTCTCCATACCACGCTACTCACTGCCTTCCCCACTCTCCATACCATGCTGCTCACTGCCTTCCCCACTGCCCCATACCATGCTACTCACTACCTTCCCCACTGCCCCAAACCATGCTACTCACCTCTTCCCCACTGCCCCATACCATGCTGCTCACTGCCTTCCCCACTCTCCATACCATGCTACTCACTGCCTTCCCCACTCTCCATACCATGCTACTCACTGCCTTCCCTAGTCTCCATACCATGCTACTCACTGCCTTCCCCACTGCCCAATACCATGTTACTCACTGCCTTCCACACTCTCCATACCATGCTACTCACTGCTTCCCCACTGCCCCATACCATGCTACTCACTGCCTTCCTCACTCTGCATACCATGCAACTGACAGCCTTCCCCACTGCCCCATACCATGCTACTCACTGCCATCCCCACTGCCCCATACCATGCTACACACTGCTTCCCCACTTCCCCATACCATGCTACTCACTGCCTTCCCCACTGCCCCATACCATGCTACTCACTGCCTTCCCCACTGCCCCATACCATGCTACTCACTGCCTTTCCCACTGCCCCATACCATGCTACTCACTGCCTTCTCCACTGCCCCATACCATGCAACTCACTGCCTTCCCCACTGCCCCATACCATGCTACTCACCGCCTTCTCCACTGCCCCATACCATGCTACTCACTGCCTTCCCCACTGCCCCATACCATGCTACTCACTGCCTATCCCACTGCCCCATACCATGCTACTCAGTGCCTTCCCCACTGCCCCATACCATGCTGCTCACTGCCTTCCTCACTGCCCCATACCATGCTACTCACTGCCTTCCCCATTCTCCATACCATGCTGCTCACTGCCTTCCCCACTCCCTCATACCATGCTACTCACTGCCTTCCCCACTGCCCCATACCATGCTACTCACTGCCTTCCCCACTGCCCCATACCATGCTACTCACTGCCTTCACCACTGCCCCATACCATGCAACTCACTGCCTTCCCCACTGCCCCATACCATGCTACTCACTGCGTTCCCGACTGCCCCATATCATGCTACTCACTGCCTTCCCCACTGCCCCATACCATGCTACTCACTGCCTTCCCCACTGCCCCATACCATTATACTCACTGCTTCCCCACTGCCCCATACCATGCTGCTCACTCCCTTCCCCACTTTCCCATACAATGCTACTCACTGCCTTTCCCACTCTCCATACCATGCTACACACTGCCTTCCCCACTGCCCATACCATGCTACTCACTGCCTTCTACACTGCCCCATACCATGCAACTCACTGCCTTCCCCACTGCCCCAGACCATGCTACTCACTGCCTTCCCCACTGCACTCATACCATGCTACTCACTGCCTTCCCCACTGCCCCATACCATGCTACTCATTGCCTTTCCCACTGCCCCATACCATGGTACTCACTGCCTTCCCCACTGCCCAATACCATGCTACTCACTGCCTTCCCCACTGCCCCATAACATGCTACTCACTGCATTCCCCACTGCTCCATACCATGCTACTCACTGCTTCCCCACTCTCCATACCATGCTACTCACTGCTTCCCCACTCTCCATACCTTGCTACACACTGCCTTCCCCACTGCCCCATACCATGCTACTCAATGACTTCCCCACTGCCCCATACCATGATACTCACTGACTTCCCCACTGCCCCAAACCATGCTACTCACTGCCTTCCCCACTCTCCATACCATGCTGCTCACTGCCTTCCCCACTGCCCCATACCATGCTACTCACTGCTTCTCCACTGCTCCATACCATGCTGCTCACTGCCTTCCTCACTGCCCCACACCATGCTACTCACTGCCTTCCCCACTCTCCATACCATGCTGCTCACTGCCTTCCCCACTGCCCCATACCATGCTACTCACTGCCTTCCCCACTCTCCATAGCATGCTGCTCACTGCCTTCCCCACTGCCCCATACCATGCTACTCAATGCCTTCCCCACTCTCCATACCATGCTACTCACTGCCTTCCCCAGTCTCCATACCTTGCTGCTCACTGCCTTCCCCACTGCCCCATACCATGCTACTCACTGCCTTCCCCACTGCCCATACCATGCTACTCACTGCCTTCCCGACTGCCCCATACCATGCTACTCACTGCCTTCCCCACTCTCCATACCAAGCTACTCACTGTCTTCCCCACTGCCCCATACCATGGTACTCACTGCCTTCCCCACTGCCTCATACCATGCTACTCACTGCCTTCCCCAATGCCCCAGAACATGCTACTCACTGCCTTCCCCACTGCCTCATACCATGCTACTCACTGCTTCCCCACTGCCCCATACCACGCTGCTCACTCCCTTCCCCACTGCCCATACCATGCTAGTCACTGCCTTCCCCACTCTCCATACCATGCTGCTCACTGCCTTCCCCACTACCACATACCATGCTACAAACTGCCTTCCCCACTCTCCGTACCATGCTGCTCACTGCCTTCCCCACTGCCCCACATCATGCTACTCACTGCTTCCCCATTCTCCATACCATGCTACTCACTGCCTTCCCCAGTCTCCATACCATGCTACTCACTGCCTTCCCCACTGCCCCATACCATGCTACTCACTGCCTTCCCCACTGCCCCATACCATGCTACTCACTGCCTTCCCCACTGCCCCATACCATGCTACTCACTGCCTTCTCCACTGCCCCATACCATGCAACTCACTGCCTTCCCCACTGCCCCATACCATGCTACTCACTGCCTTCCCGACTGCCCCATACAATGCTACTCACTGCCTTCCCCACTGCCCCATACCATGCTACTCACTGCCTTCCCCACTGCCCCAAAACATTCTACTCACTGCTTCCCCACTGCCCCATACCATGCTGCTCACTCCCTTCCCCACTGCCCATACCATGCTACTCACTGCCTTTCCCACTCTCCATACCATGCTACTCATTGCCTTCCCCACTGCCCCATTCCATGCTGCTCACTGCCTTCCCCACTGCCCCATACCATGCTACTCAATGCCTTCCCAACTCTCCATAACATGCTGCTCACTGCCTTCCCCACTGCCCCATACCATGCTACTCACTGCCTTCCCCACTCTCCATACGATGCTGCTCACTGCCTTCCCCACTGCCCCATATCATGCTACTCACTGCTTCCACATTCTCCATACCATGCTACTCACTGCCTTCCCCAGTCTCCATACCATGCTACTCACTGCCTTCCCCACTGCCCCATACCATGCTACCCACTGCCTTCCCCACTGCCCCATACCATGCTACTCACTGCATTCCCCACTGCCCCATACCATGCTACTCACTGCCTTCACCACTGCCCCATACCATGCAACTCACTGCCTTCCCCACTGCCCCATACAATGCTACTCACTGCCTTCCCGACTGCCCCATACCATGCTACTCACTGCCTTCCCCACTGCCCCATACCATGCTACTCACTGCCTTCCCCACTGCCCCATAACATGCTACTCACTGCATTCCCCACTGCTCCATACCATGCTACTCACTGCTTCCCCACTCTCCATACCATGCTACTCACTGCTTCCCCACTCTCCATACCTTGCTACACACTGCCTTCCCCACTGCCCCATACCATGCTACTCAATGACTTCCCCAGTGCTCCATACCATGCTACTCACTGCCTTCCCCACTCTCCATACCATGCTGCTCACTGCCTTCCCCAATGGCCCATACCATGCTTCTCACTGCCTTCCCCACTCTCCATACCATGCTACTCACTGCCTTCCCCACTGCCCCATACCATGCTACTCACTGACTTCCCCACTGCCCCATACCATGCTACTCACTGCCTTCCCCACTCTCCATACCATGCTGCTCACTGCCTTCCCCATTGCCCCATACCTTGCTACTCACTGCTTCTCCACTGCTCCATACCATGCTGCTCACTGCCTTCCTCACTGCCCCACACCATGCTACTCACTGCCTTCCCCACTCTCCATACCATGCTGCTCATTGCCTTCCCCACTGCCACATACCATGCTACTCACTGCCTTCCCCACTCTCCATACCATGCTACTCACTGCCTTCCCCAGTCTCCATACCTTGCTGCTCACTGCCTTCCCCACTGCCCCATACCATGCTACTCACTGCCTTCCCCACTGCCCCATTCCATGCTACTCACTGCCTTCTACACTGCCCCATACCATGCAACTCACTGCCTTTCCCACTGCCCCATACCATCCTACACACTGCCTTCCCCACTGCACCATACCATGCTACTCACTGCCTTCCCCACTGCCCCATACCATGCTACTCATTGCTTTTCCTACTGCCCCATACCATGCTACTCACTGCCTTCCCCACTGCCCCATACCATGCTACTCACTGCCTTCCCCACTCTCCATACCAAGCTACTCACTGTCTTCCCCACTGCCCCAAACCATGGTACTCACTGCCTTCCCCACTGCCCCATACCATGCTACTCACTGCCTTCCCCACTGCCCCATAACATGCTACTCACTGCCTTCCCCACTGCTCCATACCATGCTATTCACTGCTTCCCCACTCTCCATACCATGCTACTCACTGCTTCCCCAAGCTCCATACCTTGCTACTCATTGCCTTCCCCAATGCCCCATACCATGCTACTCACTGCCTTCCCCAGTCTCCATACCATGCTACTCACTGCCTTCCCCACTGCCCCATACCATGCTACTCACTGCCTTCCCCACTGCCCCATACCATGCTACTCACTGCCTTCCCCACTGCCCCATACCATGCTACTCACTGCCTTCTCCACTGCCCCATACCATGCAACTCACTGCCTTCCCCACTGCCCCATACCATGCTACTCACTGCCTTCCCGACTGCCCCATACAATGCTACTCACTGCCTTCCCCACTGCCCCATACCATGCTACTCACTGCCTTCCCCACTGCCCCAAAACATTCTACTCACTGCTTCCCCACTGCCCCATACCATGCTGCTCACTCCCTTCCCCACTGCCCATACCATGCTACTCACTGCCTTTCCCACTCTCCATACCATGCTACTCATTGCCTTCCCCACTGCCCCATTCCATGCTGCTCACTGCCTTCCCCACTGCCCCATACCATGCTACTCAATGCCTTCCCAACTCTCCATAACATGCTGCTCACTGCCTTCCCCACTGCCCCATACCATGCTACTCACTGCCTTCCCCACTCTCCATACGATGCTGCTCACTGCCTTCCCCACTGCCCCATATCATGCTACTCACTGCTTCCACATTCTCCATACCATGCTACTCACTGCCTTCCCCAGTCTCCATACCATGCTACTCACTGCCTTCCCCACTGCCCCATACCATGCTACCCACTGCCTTCCCCACTGCCCCATACCATGCTACTCACTGCATTCCCCACTGCCCCATACCATGCTACTCACTGCCTTCACCACTGCCCCATACCATGCAACTCACTGCCTTCCCCACTGCCCCATACCATGCTACTCACTGCCTTCCCGACTGCCCCATACCATGCTACTCACTGCCTTCCCCACTGCCCCATACCATGCTACTCACTGCCTTCCCCACTGCCCCATAACATGCTACTCACTGCATTCCCCACTGCTCCATACCATGCTACTCACTGCTTCCCCACTCTCCATACCATGCTACTCACTGCTTCCCCACTCTCCATACCTTGCTACACACTGCCTTCCCCACTGCCCCATACCATGCTACTCAATGACTTCCCCAGTGCTCCATACCATGCTACTCACTGCCTTCCCCACTCTCCATACCATGCTGCTCACTGCCTTCCCCAATGGCCCATACCATGCTTCTCACTGCCTTCCCCACTCTCCATACCATGCTACTCACTGCCTTCCCCACTGCCCCATACCATGCTACTCACTGACTTCCCCACTGCCCCATACCATGCTACTCACTGCCTTCCCCACTCTCCATACCATGCTGCTCACTGCCTTCCCCATTGCCCCATACCTTGCTACTCACTGCTTCTCCACTGCTCCATACCATGCTGCTCACTGCCTTCCTCACTGCCCCACACCATGCTACTCACTGCCTTCCCCACTCTCCATACCATGCTGCTCATTGCCTTCCCCACTGCCACATACCATGCTACTCACTGCCTTCCCCACTCTCCATACCATGCTACTCACTGCCTTCCCCAGTCTCCATACCTTGCTGCTCACTGCCTTCCCCACTGCCCCATACCATGCTACTCACTGCCTTCCCCACTGCCCCATTCCATGCTACTCACTGCCTTCTACACTGCCCCATACCATGCAACTCACTGCCTTTCCCACTGCCCCATACCATCCTACACACTGCCTTCCCCACTGCACCATACCATGCTACTCACTGCCTTCCCCACTGCCCCATACCATGCTACTCATTGCTTTTCCTACTGCCCCATACCATGCTACTCACTGCCTTCCCCACTGCCCCATACCATGCTACTCACTGCCTTCCCCACTCTCCATACCAAGCTACTCACTGTCTTCCCCACTGCCCCAAACCATGGTACTCACTGCCTTCCCCACTGCCCCATACCATGCTACTCACTGCCTTCCCCACTGCCCCATAACATGCTACTCACTGCCTTCCCCACTGCTCCATACCATGCTATTCACTGCTTCCCCACTCTCCATACCATGCTACTCACTGCTTCCCCAAGCTCCATACCTTGCTACTCATTGCCTTCCCCAATGCCCCATACCATGCTACTCACTGCCTTCCCCAGTCTCCATACCATGCTACTCACTGCCTTCCCCACTGCCCCATACCATGCTACTCACTGCCTTCCCCACTGCCCCATACCATGCTACTCACTGCCTTCCCCACTGCCCCATACCATGCTACTCACTGCCTTCTCCACTGCCCCATACCATGCAACTCACTGCCTTCCCCACTGCCCCATACCATGCTACTCACTGCCTTCCCGACTGCCCCATACAATGCTACTCACTGCCTTCCCCACTGCCCCATACCATGCTACTCACTGCCTTCCCCACTGCCCCAAAACATTCTACTCACTGCTTCCCCACTGCCCCATACCATGCTGCTCACTCCCTTCCCCACTGCCCATACCATGCTACTCACTGCCTTTCCCACTCTCCATACCATGCTACTCATTGCCTTCCCCACTGCCCCATTCCATGCTGCTCACTGCCTTCCCCACTGCCCCATACCATGCTACTCAATGCCTTCCCAACTCTCCATAACATGCTGCTCACTGCCTTCCCCACTGCCCCATACCATGCTACTCACTGCCTTCCCCACTCTCCATACGATGCTGCTCACTGCCTTCCCCACTGCCCCATATCATGCTACTCACTGCTTCCACATTCTCCATACCATGCTACTCACTGCCTTCCCCAGTCTCCATACCATGCTACTCACTGCCTTCCCCACTGCCCCATACCATGCTACCCACTGCCTTCCCCACTGCCCCATACCATGCTACTCACTGCATTCCCCACTGCCCCATACCATGCTACTCACTGCCTTCACCACTGCCCCATACCATGCAACTCACTGCCTTCCCCACTGCCCCATACCATGCTACTCACTGCCTTCCCGACTGCCCCATACCATGCTACTCACTGCCTTCCCCACTGCCCCATACCATGCTACTCACTGCCTTCCCCACTGCCCCATAACATGCTACTCACTGCATTCCCCACTGCTCCATACCATGCTACTCACTGCTTCCCCACTCTCCATACCATGCTACTCACTGCTTCCCCACTCTCCATACCTTGCTACACACTGCCTTCCCCACTGCCCCATACCATGCTACTCAATGACTTCCCCAGTGCTCCATACCATGCTACTCACTGCCTTCCCCACTCTCCATACCATGCTGCTCACTGCCTTCCCCAATGGCCCATACCATGCTTCTCACTGCCTTCCCCACTCTCCATACCATGCTACTCACTGCCTTCCCCACTGCCCCATACCATGCTACTCACTGACTTCCCCACTGCCCCATACCATGCTACTCACTGCCTTCCCCACTCTCCATACCATGCTGCTCACTGCCTTCCCCACTGCCCCATACCTTGCTACTCACTGCTTCTCCACTGCTCCATACCATGCTGCTTACTGCCTTCCTCACTGCCCCACACCATGCTACTCACTGCCTTCCCCACTCTCCATACCATGCTGCTCATTGCCTTCCCCACTGCCACATACCATGCTACTCACTGCCTTCCCCACTCTCCATACCATGCTACTCACTGCCTTCCCCAGTCTCCATACCTTGCTGCTCACTGCCTTCCCCACTGCCCCATACCATGCTACTCACTGCCTTCCCCACTGCCCCATACCATGCTACTCACTGCCTTCTACACTGCCCCATACCATGCAACTCACTGCCTTTCCCACTGCCCCATACCATCCTACACACTGCCTTCCCCACTGCACCATACCATGCTACTCACTGCCTTCCCCACTGCCCCATACCATGCTACTCATTGCTTTTCCTACTGCCCCATACCATGCTACTCACTGCCTTCCCCACTGCCCCATACCATGCTACTCACTGCCTTCCCCACTCTCCATACCAAGCTACTCACTGTCTTCCCCACTGCCCCAAACCATGGTACTCACTGCCTTCCCCACTGCCCCATACCATGCTACTCACTGCCTTCCCCACTGCCCCATAACATGCTACTCACTGCCTTCCCCACTGCTCCATACCATGCTATTCACTGCTTCCCCACTCTCCATACCATGCTACTCACTGCTTCCCCAAGCTCCATACCTTGCTACTCATTGCCTTCCCCAATGCCCCATACCATGCTACTCACTGCCTTCCCCACTCTCCATACCATGCGAGTCACTGCTTCCCCACTGCCCCATACCATGCTACTCACTGCCTTCCTCACTCTCCATACCATGCTACTCACTGCCTTTCCCACTGCCCCATACCATGCTACTCACTGCCTTCCCCACTGCCCCATACCATGCTACACACTGCTTCCCCACTCTCCATAACATGCTGCTCACTGCCTTCCCCACTGCCCCATACCATGCTACTCACTGCCTTCCCCACTCTCCATACCATGCTACTCACTGCCTTCCCCAGTCTCCATACCTTACTACTCACTGCCTTCCCCACTGCCCCATACCATGCTACTCAATGCCTTCCCAACTCTCCATAACATGCTGCTCACTGCCTTCCCCACTGCCCCATACCATGCTACACACTGCTTCCCCACTGCCCCATACCATGCTACTCACTGCCTTCCCCACTGCCCCATACCATGCTACTCACTGCCTTCCCCACTGCCCCATACCATGCTAGTCACTGCCTTCCCCACTGCCCCATACCATGCTAATCACTGCTTCCCCACTGCCCCATACCATGCTGCTCACTGCCTTCCTCACTGCCCCATACCATGCTACTCACTGCCTTCCCCACTGCCCCATACCATGCTACTCACTGCCTTCCCCACTCTCCATACCATGCTGCTCACTGCCTTCCCCACTGCCCCATATCATGCTACTCACTGCTTCCCCATTCTCCATACCATGCTACTCACTGCCTTCCCCAGTCTCCATACCATGCTACTCACTGCCTTCCCCACTGCCCCATACCATGCTACTCACTGCCTTCCCCACTGCCCCATACCATGCTACTCACTGCATTCCCCACTGCCCCATACCATGCTACTCACTGCCTTCTCCACTGCCCCATACCATGCTACTCACTGCCTTCTACACTGCCCCATACCATGCAACTCACTGCCTTCCCCACTGCCCCATACCATGCTACACACTGCCTTCCCCACTGCACCATACCATGCTACTCACTGCCTTCCCCACTGCCCCATACCATACTACTCACTGCCTTTCCCACTGCCCCATACCATGCGACTCACTGCCTTCACCACACTCCATACCATGCTACTCACTGCCTTCCCCATTCTCCATACCATGCTACTCACTGCCTTCCCCAGTCTCCATACCATGCTACTCACTGCCTTCCGCACTCTCCATACATTGCTACTCACTGCCTTCCCCACTGCCCCATACCATGCTACTCACTGCCTTCCCCACTGTCCCATACCATGCTACTCACTGCCTTCCCCACTCTCCATTCCATGCTACTCACTGCCTTCCCACTCTCCATACCACGCTACTCACTGCCTTCCCCACTCTCCATACCATGCTGCTCACTGCCTTCCCCACTGCCCCATACCATGCTACTCACTACCTTCCCCACTGCCCCAAACCATGCTACTCACCTCTTCCCCACTGCCCCATACCATGCTGCTCACTGCCTTCCCCACTCTCCATACCATGCTACTCACTGCCTTCCCCACTCTCCATACCATGCTACTCACTGCCTTCCCTAGTCTCCATACCATGCTACTCACTGCCTTCCCCACTGCCCAATACCATGTTACTCACTGCCTTCCACACTCTCCATACCATGCTACTCACTGCTTCCCCACTGCCCCATACCATGCTACTCACTGCCTTCCTCACTCTGCATACCATGCAACTGACAGCCTTCCCCACTGCCCCATACCATGCTACTCACTGCCTTCCCCACTGCCCCATACCATGCTACACACTGCTTCCCCACTTCCCCATACCATGCTACTCACTGCCTTCCCCACTGCCCCATACCATGCTACTCACTGCCTTCCCCACTGCCCCATACCATGCTACTCACTGCCTTTCCCACTGCCCCATACCATGCTACTCACTGCCTTCTCCACTGCCCCATACCATGCAACTCACTGCCTTCCCCACTGCCCCATACCATGCTACTCACCGCCTTCTCCACTGCCCCATACCATGCTACTCACTGCCTTCCCCACTGCCCCATACCATGCTACTCACTGCCTATCCCACTGCCCCATACCATGCTACTCAGTGCCTTCCCCACTGCCCCATACCATGCTGCTCACTGCCTTCCTCACTGCCCCATACCATGCTACTCACTGCCTTCCCCATTCTCCATACCATGCTGCTCACTGCCTTCCCCACTCCCTCATACCATGCTACTCACTGCCTTCCCCACTGCCCCATACCATGCTACTCACTGCCTTCCCCACTGCCCCATACCATGCTACTCACTGCCTTCACCACTGCCCCATACCATGCAACTCACTGCCTTCCCCACTGCCCCATACCATGCTACTCACTGCGTTCCCGACTGCCCCATATCATGCTACTCACTGCCTTCCCCACTGCCCCATACCATGCTACTCACTGCCTTCCCCACTGCCCCATACCATTATACTCACTGCTTCCCCACTGCCCCATACCATGCTGCTCACTCCCTTCCCCACTTTCCCATACAATGCTACTCACTGCCTTTCCCACTCTCCATACCATGCTACACACTGCCTTCCCCACTGCCCATACCATGCTACTCACTGCCTTCTACACTGCCCCATACCATGCAACTCACTGCCTTCCCCACTGCCCCAGACCATGCTACTCACTGCCTTCCCCACTGCACTCATACCATGCTACTCACTGCCTTCCCCACTGCCCCATACCATGCTACTCATTGCCTTTCCCACTGCCCCATACCATGGTACTCACTGCCTTCCCCACTGCCCAATACCATGCTACTCACTGCCTTCCCCACTGCCCCATAACATGCTACTCACTGCATTCCCCACTGCTCCATACCATGCTACTCACTGCTTCCCCACTCTCCATACCATGCTACTCACTGCTTCCCCACTCTCCATACCTTGCTACACACTGCCTTCCCCACTGCCCCATACCATGCTACTCAATGACTTCCCCACTGCCCCATACCATGATACTCACTGACTTCCCCACTGCCCCAAACCATGCTACTCACTGCCTTCCCCACTCTCCATACCATGCTGCTCACTGCCTTCCCCACTGCCCCATACCATGCTACTCACTGCTTCTCCACTGCTCCATACCATGCTGCTCACTGCCTTCCTCACTGCCCCACACCATGCTACTCACTGCCTTCCCCACTCTCCATACCATGCTGCTCACTGCCTTCCCCACTGCCCCATACCATGCTACTCACTGCCTTCCCCACTCTCCATAGCATGCTGCTCACTGCCTTCCCCACTGCCCCATACCATGCTACTCAATGCCTTCCCCACTCTCCATACCATGCTACTCACTGCCTTCCCCAGTCTCCATACCTTGCTGCTCACTGCCTTCCCCACTGCCCCATACCATGCTACTCACTGCCTTCCCCACTGCCCATACCATGCTACTCACTGCCTTCCCGACTGCCCCATACCATGCTACTCACTGCCTTCCCCACTCTCCATACCAAGCTACTCACTGTCTTCCCCACTGCCCCATACCATGGTACTCACTGCCTTCCCCACTGCCTCATACCATGCTACTCACTGCCTTCCCCAATGCCCCAGAACATGCTACTCACTGCCTTCCCCACTGCTCCATACCATGCTACTCACTGCCTTCCCCACTCTCCATACCATGCGACTCACTGCTTCCCCACTGCCCCATACCATGCTACTCACTGCCTTCCCCACTGCCCCATAACATTCTACTCACTGCTTCCCCACTGCCCCATACCACGCTGCTCACTCCCTTCCCCACTGCCCATACCATGCTAGTCACTGCCTTCCCCACTCTCCATACCATGCTGCTCACTGCCTTCCCCACTACCACATACCATGCTACAAACTGCCTTCCCCACTCTCCGTACCATGCTGCTCACTGCCTTCCCCACTGCCCCATATCATGCTACTCACTGCTTCCCCATTCTCCATACCATGCTACTCACTGCCTTCCCCAGTCTCCATACCATGCTACTCACTGCCTTCCCCACTGCCCCATACCATGCTACTCACTGCCTTCCCCACTGCCCCATACCATGCTACTCACTGCCTTCCCCACTGCCCCATACCATGCTACTCACTGCCTTCTCCACTGCCCCATACCATGCAACTCACTGCCTTCCCCACTGCCCCATACCATGCTACTCACTGCCTTCCCGACTGCCCCATACAATGCTACTCACTGCCTTCCCCACTGCCCCATACCATGCTACTCACTGCCTTCCCCACTGCCCCAAAACATTCTACTCACTGCTTCCCCACTGCCCCATACCATGCTGCTCACTCCCTTCCCCACTGCCCATACCATGCTACTCACTGCCTTTCCCACTCTCCATACCATGCTACTCATTGCCTTCCCCACTGCCCCATTCCATGCTGCTCACTGCCTTCCCCACTGCCCCATACCATGCTACTCAATGCCTTCCCAACTCTCCATAACATGCTGCTCACTGCCTTCCCCACTGCCCCATACCATGCTACTCACTGCCTTCCCCACTCTCCATACGATGCTGCTCACTGCCTTCCCCACTGCCCGATATCATGCTACTCACTGCTTCCACATTCTCCATACCATGCTACTCACTGCCTTCCCCAGTCTCCATACCATGCTACTCACTGCCTTCCCCACTGCCCCATACCATGCTACCCACTGCCTTCCCCACTGCCCCATACCATGCTACTCACTGCATTCCCCACTGCCCCATACCATGCTACTCACTGCCTTCACCACTGCCCCATACCATGCAACTCACTGCCTTCCCCACTGCCCCATACCATGCTACTCACTGCCTTCCCGACTGCCCCATACCATGCTACTCACTGCCTTCCCCACTGCCCCATACCATGCTACTCACTGCCTTCCCCACTGCCCCATAACATGCTACTCACTGCATTCCCCACTGCTCCATACCATGCTACTCACTGCTTCCCCACTCTCCATACCATGCTACACACTGCTTCCCCACTCTCCATACCTTGCTACACACTGCCTTCCCCACTGCCCCATACCATGCTACTCAATGACTTCCCCAGTGCTCCATACCATGCTACTCACTGCCTTCCCCACTCTCCATACCATGCTGCTCACTGCCTTCCCCAATGGCCCATACCATGCTTCTCACTGCCTTCCCCACTCTCCATACCATGCTACTCACTGCCTTCCCCACTGCCCCATACCATGCTACTCACTGACTTCCCCACTGCCCCATACCATGCTACTCACTGCCTTCCCCACTCTCCATACCATGCTGCTCACTGCCTTCCCCACTGCCCCATACCTTGCTACTCACTGCTTCTCCACTGCTCCATACCATGCTGCTCACTGCCTTCCTCACTGCCCCACACCATGCTACTCACTGCCTTCCCCACTCTCCATACCATGCTGCTCATTGCCTTCCCCACTGCCACATACCATGCTACTCACTGCCTTCCCCACTCTCCATACCATGCTACTCACTGCCTTCCCCAGTCTCCATACCTTGCTGCTCACTGCCTTCCCCACTGCCCCATACCATGCTACTCACTGCCTTCCCCACTGCCCCATACCATGCTACTCACTGCCTTCTACACTGCCCCATACCATGCAACTCACTGCCTTCCCCACTGCCCCATACCATCCTACACACTGCCTTCCCCACTGCACCATACCATGCTACTCACTGCCTTCCCCACTGCCCCATACCATGCTACTCATTGCTTTTCCTACTGCCCCATACCATGCTACTCACTGCCTTCCCCACTGCCCCATACCATGCTACTCACTGCCTTCCCCACTCTCCATACCAAGCTACTCACTGTCTTCCCCACTGCCCCAAACCATGGTACTCACTGCCTTCCCCACTGCCCCATACCATGCTACTCACTGCCTTCCCCACTGCCCCATAACATGCTACTCACTGCCTTCCCCACTGCTCCATACCATGCTATTCACTGCTTCCCCACTCTCCATACCATGCTACTCACTGCTTCCCCAAGCTCCATACCTTGCTACTCATTGCCTTCCCCAATGCCCCATACCATGCTACTCACTGCCTTCCCCACTCTCCATACCATGCGACTCACTGCTTCCCCACTGCCCCATACCATGCTACTCACTGCCTTCCTCACTCTCCATACCATGCTACTCAAAGCCTTTCCCACTGCCCCATACCATGCTACTCACTGCCTTCCCCACTGCCCCATACCATGCTACACACTGCTTCCCCACTCTCCATAACATGCTGCTCACTGCCTTCCCCACTGCCCCATACCATGCTACTCACTGCCTTCCCCACTCTCCATACCATGCTACTCACTGCCTTCCCCAGTCTCCATACCTTACTACTCACTGCCTTCCCCACTGCCCCATACCATGCTACTCAATGCCTTCCCAACTCTCCATAACATGCTGCTCACTGCCTTCCCCACTGCCCCATACCATGCTACTCACTGCCTTCCCCACTCTCCATACCATGCTACTCACTGCCTTCCCCAGTCTCCATACCTTACTACTCACTGCCTTCCCCACTGCCCCATACCATGCTACTCACTGCCTTCCCCACTGCCCATACCATGCTACTCAATGCTTCCCCACTGCCCCATACCATGCTACTCACTGCCTTCCCCACTGCTCCATACCATGCTACTCACTGCTTCCACACTGCCCCATACCATGCTACTGACTACCTTCCCCACTGCCCCATACCATGCTACTCACTGCCTTCCCCACTGCCCCATACCATGCTACTCACTGCCTTCCCCACTGCCCCATACCATGCTACTCACTGCTTCCCCACTCTCCATACCATGCTACTCCCTGCTTCCCCACTCTCCATACCTTGCTACACACTGCCTTCCCCACTGCCCCATACCATGCTACTCAATGACTTCCCCACTTCCCCATAACATGCTACTCACTGCCTTCCCCACTCTCCATACCATGCTGCTCACTGCCTTCCCCAATGGCCCATACCATGCTTCTCACTGCCTTCCCCACTCTCCATACCATGCTACTCACTGCCTTCCCCACTGCCCCATACCATGCTACTCACTGACTTCCCCACTGCCCCATATCATGCTACTCACTGCCTTCCCAACTCTCCATACCATGCTGCTCACTGCCTTCCCCACTGCCCCATACCATGCTACTCACTGCTTCTCCACTGCTCCATACCATGCTGCTCACTGCCTTCCTCACTGCCCCATACCATGCTACTCACTGCCTTCCCCACTCTCCATACCATGCTGCTCACTGCCTTCCCCACTGCCCCATACCATGCTGCTCACTGCCTTCCCCACTCTCCATACCATGCTGCTCACTGCCTTCCCCACTGCCCCATTCCATGCTACTCAATGCCTTCCCCACTCTCCATACCATGCTACTCACTGCCTTCCCCAGTCTCCATACCTTGCTGCTCACTGCCTTCCCCACTGCCCCATACCATGCTACTCACTGCCTTCCCCACTGCCCATACCATGCTACTCACTGCCTTCTCCACTGCCCCATACCATGCTACTCACTGCCTTCTACACTGCCCCATACCATGCAACTCACTGCCTTCCCCACTGCCCCATACCATGCTACACACTGCCTTCCCCACTGCACCATACCATGCTACTCACTGCCTTCCCCACTGCCCCATACCATACTACTCACTGCCGTTCCCACTGCACCATACCTTGCTACTCACCGCCTTCCCCACTGCCCCATACCATGCTATTCACTGCCTTCCCCACTCTCCATACCAAGCGACTCACTGTCTTCCCCACTGCCCCATAC
This sequence comes from Pristiophorus japonicus, assembly GCF_044704955.1. Lineage (NCBI taxonomy): Eukaryota > Metazoa > Chordata > Chondrichthyes > Pristiophoridae > Pristiophorus > Pristiophorus japonicus. Next base: position 280,999 of record NW_027253183.1, on the reverse strand, counting down.
CATGGTACTCACTGCCTTCCACACTGCCCCATACCATGCTACTCACTGCCTTCCCCACTGCCCCATAACATGCTACTCACTGCCTTCCCCACTGCTCCATACCATGCTACTCACTGCTTCCCCACTCTCCATACCATGCTACTCACTGCTTCCCCACTCTCCATACCTTGCTACTCACTGCCTTCCCCAATGGCTCATACCATGCTACTCACTGACTTCCCCACTGCCCCATACCATGCTACTCACTGCCTTCCCCACTCTCCATACCATGCTGCTCACTGCCTTCCCCACAGGCCCATACCATGCTACTCACTGCTTCTCCACTGCTCCATAGCAGGCTGCTCACTGCCTTCCTCACTGCCCCATACCATGCTACTCACTGTCTTCCCCACTCTCCATACCATGCTGCTCACTGCCTTCCCAACTTCCCCATACCATGCTACTCACTGCCTTCCCCACTGCCCCATACCATGCTACTCAATGCCTTCCCCACTCTCCATAACATGCTACTCACTGCCTTCCCCACTGCTCCATACCATGCTACTCACTGCTTCCCCACTCTCCATACCATGCTACTCACTGCTTCCCCACTCTCCATACCATGCTACTCACTGCCTTCCCCACTGCCCCAGACCATGCTACTCACTGACTTCCCCACTGCCCCATACCATGCTACTCACTGCCTTCCCCACTCTCCATACCATGCTGCTCACTGCCTTCCCCACTGCCCCATATCATGCTACTCACTGCTTCTCCACTGCTCCATAGCAGGCTGCTCACTGCCTTCCTCACTGCCCCATACCATGCTACTCACTGTCTTCCCCACTCTCCATACCATGCTGCTCACTGCCTTCCCAACTGCCCCATACCATGCTACTCACTGCCTTCCCCACTCTCCATACCATGCTGCTCACTGCCTTCCCCACTGCCGCATACCATGCTACTCAATGCCTTCCCCACTCTCCATACCATGCTGCTCACTGCCTTCCCCACTGCCCCATACCATGCTACTCACTGCTTCCCCATTCTCCATACCATGCTACTCACTGCCTTCCCCAGTCTCCATACCATGCTACTCACTGCCTTCCCCACTGCCCCATACCATGCTACTCACTGCCTTCTACACTGCCCCATACCATGCAACTCACTGCCTTCCCCACTGCCCCATACCTTGCAACACACTGCCTTCCCCACTGCCCCATACCATGCTACTCACTGCCTTCTCCACTGCCCCATACCATGCTACTCACTGCTTCCCCACTCTCCATACCAAGCTACTAACTGTCTTCCCCATTGCCCCATACCATGCTACTCACTGCCTTCCCCACTGCTCCATACCATGCTACTCACTGCTTCCCCACGCTCCATACCATGCTACTCACTGCTTCCCCACTCTCCATACCTTGCTACTCACTGCCTTCCCCACTGCCCCATACCATGCTACTCACTGCCTTCCCCACTGCCCCATACCATGCTACTCACTGCCTTCTACACTGCCCCATACCATGCAACTCACTGCCTTCCCCACTGCCCCATACCATCCTACACACTGCCTTCCCCACTGCACCATACCATGCTACTCACTGCCTTCCCCACTGCCCCATACCATGCTACTCATTGCTTTTCCTACTGCCCCATACCATGCTACTCACTGCCTTCCCCACCGCCCCATACCATGCTACTCACTGCCTTCCCCACTCTCCATACCAAGCTACTCACTGTCTTCCCCACTGCCCCAAACCATGGTACTCACTGCCTTCCCCACTGCCCCATACCATGCTACTCACTGCCTTCCCCACTGCCCCATAACATGCTACTCACTGCCTTCCCCACTGCTCCATACCATGCTATTCACTGCTTCCCCACTCTCCATACCATGCTACTCACTGCTTCCCCAAGCTCCATACCTTGCTACTCATTGCCTTCCCCAATGCCCCATACCATGCTACTCACTGCCTTCCCCACTCTCCATACCATGCGACTCACTGCTTCCCCACTGCCCCATACCATGCTACTCACTGCCTTCCTCACTCTCCATACCATGCTACTCAAAGCCTTTCCCACTGCCCCATACCATGCTACTCACTGCCTTCCCCACTGCCCCATACCATGCTACACACTGCTTCCCCACTCTCCATAACATGCTGCTCACTGCCTTCCCCACTGCCCCATACCATGCTACTCACTGCCTTCCCCACTCTCCATACCATGCTACTCACTGCCTTCCCCAGTCTCCATACCTTACTACTCACTGCCTTCCCCACTGCCCCATACCATGCTACTCAATGCCTTCCCAACTCTCCATAACATGCTGCTCACTGCCTTCCCCACTGCCCCATACCATGCTACTCACTGCCTTCCCCACTCTCCATACCATGCTACTCACTGCCTTCCCCAGTCTCCATACCTTACTACTCACTGCCTTCCCCACTGCCCCATACCATGCTACTCACTGCCTTCCCCACTGCCCATACCATGCTACTCAATGCTTCCCCACTGCCCCATACCATGCTACTCACTGCCTTCCCCACTGCTCCATACCATGCTACTCACTGCTTCCACACTGCCCCATACCATGCTACTGACTACCTTCCCCACTGCCCCATACCATGCTACTCACTGCCTTCCCCACTGCCCCATACCATGCTACTCACTGCCTTCCCCACTGCCCCATACCATGCTACTCACTGCTTCCCCACTCTCCATACCATGCTACTCCCTGCTTCCCCACTCTCCATACCTTGCTACACACTGCCTTCCCCACTGCCCCATACCATGCTACTCAATGACTTCCCCACTTCCCCATAACATGCTACTCACTGCCTTCCCCACTCTCCATACCATGCTGCTCACTGCCTTCCCCAATGGCCCATACCATGCTTCTCACTGCCTTCCCCACTCTCCATACCATGCTACTCACTGCCTTCCCCACTGCCCCATACCATGCTACTCACTGACTTCCCCACTGCCCCATATCATGCTACTCACTGCCTTCCCAACTCTCCATACCATGCTGCTCACTGCCTTCCCCACTGCCCCATACCATGCTACTCACTGCTTCTCCACTGCTCCATACCATGCTGCTCACTGCCTTCCTCACTGCCCCATACCATGCTACTCACTGCCTTCCCCACTCTCCATACCATGCTGCTCACTGCCTTCCCCACTGCCCCATACCATGCTGCTCACTGCCTTCCCCACTCTCCATACCATGCTGCTCACTGCCTTCCCCACTGCCCCATTCCATGCTACTCAATGCCTTCCCCACTCTCCATACCATGCTACTCACTGCCTTCCCCAGTCTCCATACCTTGCTGCTCACTGCCTTCCCCACTGCCCCATACCATGCTACTCACTGCCTTCCCCACTGCCCATACCATGCTACTCACTGCCTTCTCCACTGCCCCATACCATGCTACTCACTGCCTTCTACACTGCCCCATACCATGCAACTCACTGCCTTCCCCACTGCCCCATACCATGCTACACACTGCCTTCCCCACTGCACCATACCATGCTACTCACTGCCTTCCCCACTGCCCCATACCATACTACTCACTGCCTTTCCCACTGCACCATACCTTGCTACTCACCGCCTTCCCCACTGCCCCATACCATGCTATTCACTGCCTTCCCCACTCTCCATACCAAGCGACTCACTGTCTTCCCCACTGCCCCATACCATGGTACTCACTGCCTTCCACACTGCCCCATACCATGCTACTCACTGCCTTCCCCACTGCCCCATAACATGCTACTCACTGCCTTCCCCACTGCTCCATACCATGCTACTCACTGCTTCCCCACTCTCCATACCATGCTACTCACTGCTTCCCCACTCTCCATACCTTGCTACTCACTGCCTTCCCCAATGGCTCATACCATGCTACTCACTGACTTCCCCACTGCCCCATACCATGCTACTCACTGCCTTCCCCACTCTCCATACCATGCTGCTCACTGCCTTCCCCACAGGCCCATACCATGCTACTCACTGCTTCTCCACTGCTCCATAGCAGGCTGCTCACTGCCTTCCTCACTGCCCCATACCATGCTACTCACTGTCTTCCCCACTCTCCATACCATGCTGCTCACTGCCTTCCCAACTTCCCCATACCATGCTACTCACTGCCTTCCCCACTGCCCCATACCATGCTACTCAATGCCTTCCCCACTCTCCATAACATGCTACTCACTGCCTTCCCCACTGCTCCATACCATGCTACTCACTGCTTCCCCACTCTCCATACCATGCTACTCACTGCTTCCCCACTCTCCATACCATGCTACTCACTGCCTTCCCCACTGCCCCAGACCATGCTACTCACTGACTTCCCCACTGCCCCATACCATGCTACTCACTGCCTTCCCCACTCTCCATACCATGCTGCTCACTGCCTTCCCCACTGCCCCATATCATGCTACTCACTGCTTCTCCACTGCTCCATAGCAGGCTGCTCACTGCCTTCCTCACTGCCCCATACCATGCTACTCACTGTCTTCCCCACTCTCCATACCATGCTGCTCACTGCCTTCCCAACTGCCCCATACCATGCTACTCACTGCCTTCCCCACTCTCCATACCATGCTGCTCACTGCCTTCCCCACTGCCGCATACCATGCTACTCAATGCCTTCCCCACTCTCCATACCATGCTGCTCACTGCCTTCCCCACTGCCCCATACCATGCTACTCACTGCTTCCCCATTCTCCATACCATGCTACTCACTGCCTTCCCCAGTCTCCATACCATGCTACTCACTGCCTTCCCCACTGCCCCATACCATGCTACTCACTGCCTTCTACACTGCCCCATACCATGCAACTCACTGCCTTCCCCACTGCCCCATACCTTGCAACACACTGCCTTCCCCACTGCCCCATACCATGCTACTCACTGCCTTCTCCACTGCCCCATACCATGCTACTCACTGCTTCCCCACTCTCCATACCAAGCTACTAACTGTCTTCCCCATTGCCCCATACCATGCTACTCACTGCCTTCCCCACTGCTCCATACCATGCTACTCACTGCTTCCCCACGCTCCATACCATGCTACTCACTGCTTCCCCACTCTCCATACCTTGCTACTCACTGCCTTCCCCACTGCCCCATACCATGCTACTCACTGACTTCCCCACTGCCCCATAACATGCTACTCACTGCCTTCCCCACTCTCCATACCATGCTGCTCACTGCCTTCCCCAATGGCCCATACCATGCTTCTCACTGCCTTCCCCACTCTCCATACCATGCTACTCACTGCCTTCCCCACTGCCCCATACCATGCTACTCACTGACTTCCCCACTGCCCCATATCATGCTACTCACTGCCTTCCCCACTCTCCATACCATGCTACTCACTGACTTCCCCACTGCCCCATATCATGCTACTCACTGCCTTCCCAACTCTCCATACCATGCTGCTCACTGCCTTCCCCACTGCCCCATACCATGCTACTCACTGCTTCTCCACTGCTCCATACCATGCTGCTCACTGCCTTCCTCACTGCCCCATACCATGCTACTCACTGCCTTCCCCACTCTCCATACCATGCTGCTCACTGCCTTCCCCACTGCCCCATACCATGCTACTCACTGCCTTCCCCACTCTCCATACCATGCTGCTCACTGCCTTCCCCACTGCCCCATTCCATGCTACTCAATGCCTTCCCCACTCTCCATACCATGCTACTCACTGCCTTCCCCAGTCTCCATACCTTGCTGCTCACTGCCTTCCCCACTGCCCCATACCATGCTACTCACTGCCTTCCCCACTGCCCATACCATGCTACTCACTGCCTTCTCCACTGCCCCATACCATGCTACTCACTGCCTTCTACACTGCCCCATACCATGCAACTCACTGCCTTCCCCACTGCCCCATACCATGCTACACACTGCCTTCCCCACTGCACCATACCATGCTACTCACTGCCTTCCCCACTGCCCCATACCATACTACTCACTGCCTTTCCCACTGCACCATACCTTGCTACTCACCGCCTTCCCCACTGCCCCATACCATGCTATTCACTGCCTTCCCCACTCTCCATACCAAGCGACTCACTGTCTTCCCCACTGCCCCATACCATGGTACTCACTGCCTTCCACACTGCCCCATACCATGCTACTCACTGCCTTCCCCACTGCCCCATAACATGCTACTCACTGCCTTCCCCACTGCTCCATACCATGCTACTCACTGCTTCCCCACTCTCCATACCATGCTACTCACTGCTTCCCCACTCTCCATACCTTGCTACTCACTGCCTTCCCCAATGGCTCATACCATGCTACTCACTGACTTCCCCACTGCCCCATACCATGCTACTCACTGCCTTCCCCACTCTCCATACCATGCTGCTCACTGCCTTCCCCACAGGCCCATACCATGCTACTCACTGCTTCTCCACTGCTCCATAGCAGGCTGCTCACTGCCTTCCTCACTGCCCCATACCATGCTACTCACTGTCTTCCCCACTCTCCATACCATGCTGCTCACTGCCTTCCCAACTTCCCCATACCATGCTACTCACTGCCTTCCCCACTCTCCATACCATGCTGCTCACTGCCTTCCCCACTGCCCCATACCATGCTACTCAATGCCTTCCCCACTCTCCATAACATGCTACTCACTGCCTTCCCCACTGCTCCATACCATGCTACTCACTGCTTCCCCACTCTCCATACCATGCTACTCACTGCTTCCCCACTCTCCATACCATGCTACTCACTGCCTTCCCCACTGCCCCAGACCATGCTACTCACTGACTTCCCCACTGCCCCATACCATGCTACTCACTGCCTTCCCCACTCTCCATACCATGCTGCTCACTGCCTTCCCCACTGCCCCATATCATGCTACTCACTGCTTCTCCACTGCTCCATAGCAGGCTGCTCACTGCCTTCCTCACTGCCCCATACCATGCTACTCACTGTCTTCCCCACTCTCCATACCATGCTGCTCACTGCCTTCCCAACTGCCCCATACCATGCTACTCACTGCCTTCCCCACTCTCCATACCATGCTGCTCACTGCCTTCCCCACTGCCGCATACCATGCTACTCAATGCCTTCCCCACTCTCCATACCATGCTGCTCACTGCCTTCCCCACTGCCCCATACCATGCTACTCACTGCTTCCCCATTCTCCATACCATGCTACTCACTGCCTTCCCCAGTCTCCATACCATGCTACTCACTGCCTTCCCCACTGCCCCATACCATGCTACTCACTGCCTTCTACACTGCCCCATACCATGCAACTCACTGCCTTCCCCACTGCCCCATACCTTGCAACACACTGCCTTCCCCACTGCCCCATACCATGCTACTCACTGCCTTCTCCACTGCCCCATACCATGCTACTCACTGCTTCCCCACTCTCCATACCAAGCTACTAACTGTCTTCCCCATTGCCCCATACCATGCTACTCACTGCCTTCCCCACTGCTCCATACCATGCTACTCACTGCTTCCCCACGCTCCATACCATGCTACTCACTGCTTCCCCACTCTCCATACCTTGCTACTCACTCCCTTCCCCACTGCCCCATACCATGCTACTCACTGACTTCCCCACTGCCCCATACCATGCTACTCACTGCCTTCCCCACTCTCCATACCATGCTGCTCACTGCCTTCCCCACTGGCCCATACCATGTTTCTCACTGCCTTCCCCACTCTCCATACCATGCTACTCACTGCCTTCCACACTGCCCCAGACCATGCTACTCACTGACTTCCCCACTGCCCCATACCATGCTACTCACTGCCTTCCCCACTCTCCATACCATGCTGCTCACTGCCTTCCCCATTCTCCATACCATGCTACTCACTGCCTTCCCCAGTCTCCATACCATGCTACTCACTGCCTTCCCCACTGCCCCATACCATGCTATTCATTGCCTTCCCCACTGCCCCATAGCATGCTACTCACTGCCTTCCCCACTGCCCCATACCATGCTACTCACTGCCTTCTCCACTGCCCCATACCATGCAACTCACTGCCTTCCCCACTGCCCCATACCATGCTACTCACTGCCTTCCCGACTGCCCCATACCAAGCTACTCACTGCCTTTCCCACTGCCCCATACCATGCTAATGACTGCCTTACCCACTGCCCCATACCATGCTACTCAATGCCTTTCCCACTCTCCATACCATGCTACTCACTGCCTTCCCCACTGCCCCATACCATGCTGCTCACTGCCTTCCCCACTGCCCCATACCATGCTACTCACTGCCTTCCCCACTCTCCATAACATGCTGCTCACTGCCTTCCCCACTGCCCCATACCATGCTACTCACTGCCTTCCCCACTCTCCATACCATGCTACTCACTGCCTTCCCCAGTCTCCATACCATGCTACTCACTGCCTTCCCCACTGCCCATACCATGCTACTCACTGCCTTCCCCACTGCCCCATACCATGCTACTCACTGCCTTCTGCACTGCCCCATACCATGCAACTCACTGCCTTCCCCACTGCCCCATACCATGCTACACACTGCCTTCCCCACTGCACCATACCATGCTACTCACTGCCTTCCCCACTGACCCATACCATGCTACTCACTGCCTTTCCCACTGCCCCATACCATGCTACTCACTGCCTCCCCCACTGCCCCATACCATGCTACTCACTGCCTTCCCCACTCTCCATACCATGCTACTCACTGCCTTCCCCACTGCCCCATACCATGCTACTCACTGCCTTCCCCACTGCCCCATACCATGCTACTCACTGCCTTCCCCACTGCCCCATAACATGCTACTCACTGCCTTCCCCACTCTCCATACCATGCTGCTCACTGCTTTCCCCACTGCCCCATACCATGCTAGTCACTGCCTTCCCCACTGCCCCATACCATGCTACTCACTGCCTTCCCCACTCTCCATACCATGCTGCTCACTGCCTTCCCCACTGCCCCATACCATGCTACTCACTGCCTTCCCCACTGCCCCATACCATGCTACTCAGTGCCTACCCCACTGCACCATACCATGCTACTCACTGCTTCCCCACTGCCCCATACCATGCTACTCACTGCCTTCCCCACTGCCCCATACCATGCTACTCAGTGCCTACCCCACTGCCCCATACCATGCTACTCACTGCTTCCCCACTGCCCCATACCATGCTACTCACTGCCTTCCCCACTGCCCCATACCATGCTACTCACTGCCTTCCCCACTGCCCCATACCATGCTACACACTGCCTTCCCCACTGCACCATACCATGCTACTCACTGCCTTCCCCACTGACCCATACCATGCTACTCACTGCCTTTCCCACTGCCCCATACGATGCTACTCACTGCCTCCCCCACTGCCCCATACCATGCTACTCACTGCCTTCCCCACTCTCCATACCATGCTACTCACTGACTTCCCCACTGCCCCATACCATGCTACTCACTGCCTTCCCCACTCTCCATACCATGCTGCTCACTGCCTTCCCCACTGCCCCATATCATGCTACTCACTGCTTCTCCACTGCTCCATAGCAGGCTGCTCACTGCCTTCCTCACTGCCCCATACCATGCTACTCACTGTCTTCCCCACTCTCCATACCATGCTGCTCACTGCCTTCCCAACTGCCCCATACCATGCTACTCACTGCCTTCCCCACTCTCCATACCATGCTGCTCACTGCCTTCCCCACTGCCGCATACCATGCTACTCAATGCCTTCCCCACTCTCCATACCATGCTGCTCACTGCCTTCCCCACTGCCCCATACCATGCTACTCACTGCTTCCCCATTCTCCATACCATGCTACTCACTGCCTTCCCCAGTCTCCATACCATGCTACTCACTGCCTTCCCCACTGCCCCATACCATGCTACTCACTGCCTTCTACACTGCCCCATACCATGCAACTCACTGCCTTCCCCACTGCCCCATACCTTGCAACACACTGCCTTCCCCACTGCCCCATACCATGCTACTCACTGCCTTCTCCACTGCCCCATACCATGCTACTCACTGCTTCCCCACTCTCCATACCAAGCTACTAACTGTCTTCCCCATTGCCCCATACCATGCTACTCACTGCCTTCCCCACTGCTCCATACCATGCTACTCACTGCTTCCCCACGCTCCATACCATGCTACTCACTGCTTCCCCACTCTCCATACCTTGCTACTCACTGCCTTCCCCACTGCCCCATACCATGCTACTCACTGACTTCCCCACTGCCCCATAACATGCTACTCACTGCCTTCCCCACTCTCCATACCATGCTGCTCACTGCCTTCCCCAATGGCCCATACCATGCTTCTCACTGCCTTCCCCACTCTCCATACCATGCTACTCACTGCCTTCCCCACTGCCCCATACCATGCTACTCACTGACTTCCCCACTGCCCCATATCATGCTACTCACTGCCTTCCCCACTCTCCATACCATGCTACTCACTGACTTCCCCACTGCCCCATATCATGCTACTCACTGCCTTCCCAACTCTCCATACCATGCTGCTCACTGCCTTCCCCACTGCCCCATACCATGCTACTCACTGCTTCTCCACTGCTCCATACCATGCTGCTCACTGCCTTCCTCACTGCCCCATACCATGCTACTCACTGCCTTCCCCACTCTCCATACCATGCTGCTCACTGCCTTCCCCACTGCCCCATACCATGCTACTCACTGCCTTCCCCACTCTCCATACCATGCTGCTCACTGCCTTCCCCACTGCCCCATTCCATGCTACTCAATGCCTTCCCCACTCTCCATACCATGCTACTCACTGCCTTCCCCAGTCTCCATACCTTGCTGCTCACTGCCTTCCCCACTGCCCCATACCATGCTACTCACTGCCTTCCCCACTGCCCATACCATGCTACTCACTGCCTTCTCCACTGCCCCATACCATGCTACTCACTGCCTTCTACACTGCCCCATACCATGCAACTCACTGCCTTCCCCACTGCCCCATACCATGCTACACACTGCCTTCCCCACTGCACCATACCATGCTACTCACTGCCTTCCCCACTGCCCCATACCATACTACTCACTGCCTTTCCCACTGCACCATACCTTGCTACTCACCGCCTTCCCCACTGCCCCATACCATGCTATTCACTGCCTTCCCCACTCTCCATACCAAGCGACTCACTGTCTTCCCCACTGCCCCATACCATGGTACTCACTGCCTTCCACACTGCCCCATACCATGCTACTCACTGCCTTCCCCACTGCCCCATAACATGCTACTCACTGCCTTCCCCACTGCTCCATACCATGCTACTCACTGCTTCCCCACTCTCCATACCATGCTACTCACTGCTTCCCCACTCTCCATACCTTGCTACTCACTGCCTTCCCCAATGGCTCATACCATGCTACTCACTGACTTCCCCACTGCCCCATACCATGCTACTCACTGCCTTCCCCACTCTCCATACCATGCTGCTCACTGCCTTCCCCACAGGCCCATACCATGCTACTCACTGCTTCTCCACTGCTCCATAGCAGGCTGCTCACTGCCTTCCTCACTGCCCCATACCATGCTACTCACTGTCTTCCCCACTCTCCATACCATGCTGCTCACTGCCTTCCCAACTTCCCCATACCATGCTACTCACTGCCTTCCCCACTCTCCATACCATGCTGCTCACTGCCTTCCCCACTGCCCCATACCATGCTACTCAATGCCTTCCCCACTCTCCATAACATGCTACTCACTGCCTTCCCCACTGCTCCATACCATGCTACTCACTGCTTCCCCACTCTCCATACCATGCTACTCACTGCTTCCCCACTCTCCATACCATGCTACTCACTGCCTTCCCCACTGCCCCAGACCATGCTACTCACTGACTTCCCCACTGCCCCATACCATGCTACTCACTGCCTTCCCCACTCTCCATACCATGCTGCTCACTGCCTTCCCCACTGCCCCATATCATGCTACTCACTGCTTCTCCACTGCTCCATAGCAGGCTGCTCACTGCCTTCCTCACTGCCCCATACCATGCTACTCACTGTCTTCCCCACTCTCCATACCATGCTGCTCACTGCCTTCCCAACTGCCCCATACCATGCTACTCACTGCCTTCCCCACTCTCCATACCATGCTGCTCACTGCCTTCCCCACTGCCCCATACCATGCTACTCACTGCTTCCCCATTCTCCATACCATGCTACTCACTGCCTTCCCCAGTCTCCATACCATGCTACTCACTGCCTTCCCCACTGCCCCATACCATGCTACTCACTGCCTTCTACACTGCCCCATACCATGCAACTCACTGCCTTCCCCACTGCCCCATACCTTGCAACACACTGCCTTCCCCACTGCCCCATACCATGCTACTCACTGCCTTCTCCACTGCCCCATACCATGCTACTCACTGCTTCCCCACTCTCCATACCAAGCTACTAACTGTCTTCCCCATTGCCCCATACCATGCTACTCACTGCCTTCCCCACTGCTCCATACCATGCTACTCACTGCTTCCCCACGCTCCATACCATGCTACTCACTGCTTCCCCACTCTCCATACCATGCTACTCACTCCCTTCCCCACTGCCCCATACCATGCTACTCACTGACTTCCCCACTGCCCCATACCATGCTACTCACTGCCTTCCCCACTCTCCATACCATGCTGCTCACTGCCTTCCCCACTGGCCCATACCATGTTTCTCACTGCCTTCCCCACTCTCCATACCATGCTACTCACTGCCTTCCACACTGCCCCAGACCATGCTACTCACTGACTTCCCCACTGCCCCATACCATGCTACTCACTGCCTTCCCCACTCTCCATACCATGCTGCTCACTGCCTTCCCCATTCTCCATACCATGCTACTCACTGCCTTCCCCAGTCTCCATACCATGCTACTCACTGCCTTCCCCACTGCCCCATACCATGCTATTCATTGCCTTCCCCACTGCCCCATAGCATGCTACTCACTGCCTTCCCCACTGCCCCATACCATGCTACTCACTGCCTTCTCCACTGCCCCATACCATGCAACTCACTGCCTTCCCCACTGCCCCATACCATGCTACTCACTGCCTTCCCGACTGCCCCATACCAAGCTACTCACTGCCTTTCCCACTGCCCCATACCATGCTAATGACTGCCTTACCCACTGCCCCATACCATGCTACTCAATGCCTTTCCCACTCTCCATACCATGCTACTCACTGCCTTCCCCACTGCCCCATACCATGCTGCTCACTGCCTTCCCCACTGCCCCATACCATGCTACTCACTGCCTTCCCCACTCTCCATAACATGCTGCTCACTGCCTTCCCCACTGCCCCATACCATGCTACTCACTGCCTTCCCCACTCTCCATACCATGCTACTCACTGCCTTCCCCAGTCTCCATACCATGCTACTCAGTGCCTTCCCCACTGCCCATACCATGCTACTCACTGCCTTCCCCACTGCCCCATACCATGCTACTCACTGCCTTCTGCACTGCCCCATACCATGCAACTCACTGCCTTCCCCACTGCCCCATACCATGCTACACACTGCCTTCCCCACTGCACCATACCATGCTACTCACTGCCTTCCCCACTGACCCATACCATGCTACTCACTGCCTTTCCCACTGCCCCATACCATGCTACTCACTGCCTCCCCCACTGCCCCATACCATGCTACTCACTGCCTTCCCCACTCTCCATACCATGCTACTCACTGCCTTCCCCACTGCCCCATACCATGCTACTCACTGCCTTCCCCACTGCCCCATACCATGCTACTCACTGCCTTCCCCACTGCCCCATAACATGCTACTCACTGCCTTCCCCACTCTCCATACCATGCTGCTCACTGCTTTCCCCACTGCCCCATACCATGCTAGTCACTGCCTTCCCCACTGCCCCATACCATGCTACTCACTGCCTTCCCCACTCTCCATACCATGCTGCTCACTGCCTTCCCCACTGCCCCATACCATGCTACTCACTGCCTTCCCCACTGCCCCATACCATGCTACTCAGTGCCTACCCCACTGCACCATACCATGCTACTCACTGCTTCCCCACTGCCCCATACCATGCTACTCACTGCCTTCCCCACTGCCCCATACCATGCTACTCAGTGCCTACCCCACTGCCCCATACCATGCTACTCACTGCTTCCCCACTGCCCCATACCATGCTACTCACTGCCTTCCCCACTGCCCCATACCATGCTACTCACTGCCTTCCCCACTGCCCCATACCATGCTACACACTGCCTTCCCCACTGCACCATACCATGCTACTCACTGCCTTCCCCACTGACCCATACCATGCTACTCACTGCCTTTCCCACTGCCCCATACGATGCTACTCACTGCCTCCCCCACTGCCCCATACCATGCTACTCACTGCCTTCCCCACTCTCCATACCATGCTACTCACTGCCTTCCCCAGTCTCCATACCATGCTACTCACTGCCTTCCCCACTGCCCCATACCATGCTACTCACTGCCTTCCCCACTGCCCCATACCATGCTACTCACTGCTTCCCCACTGCCCCATACCATGCTACTCACTGCCTTCCCCACTGCCCCATACCATGCTACTCACTGCCTCCCCCACTGCCCCATACCATGCTACTCACTGCTTCCCCATTCCCCCATACCATGCTACTCACTGATTCCCCATTCCCCCATACCATGCTACTCACTGCTTCCCCATTCCCCCATACTATGCTACTCACTACTTCCCCATTCCCCCATACCATGCTACTCACTGCCTGCCGTCAAGGGAGGTGGGGATGGTGAAAACGGCCGGGGGAGGGGGTGAACACGGTCGGGGGAGGGGGAGGGGGTGAACACGGTCGGGGGAGGTGTGAACACGGTCGGGGGAGTGGTGATCACGGTAGGGGGAGGGGTGAACACGGTCGGGGGAGGGGGAGGGTGTGAACACGGTCGGGGGAGGGGGAGTGGTGAACACGGTCGGGGGAGTGGTGAACACGGTCGGGGGAGGGGGAGGGGTGAACACGGGAGGGGGAGGGCTGAACATGGTCGGGGGAGCGGGAGAACACTGTCGGGGGAGGGGGTGAGCATGGTCGGGGGAGGGGGAGGGGGAGGGGGTGAATACTGTTGGGGGAGGGGGTGAACACTGTCGGGGGAGGGGGAGAACACGGTCGGGGGAGGGGGAGGGGGAGGGAGTGCACACGGTAGGGGGAGGGGAGGGGTGAACACGGTGGGGGAGGGGGAAGGGGAGGGGGTGAACACGGTCGCGGGAGGGGGAGAGGATGAACACTGTCAGGGGAGGGGGAGGGAATGAACACAGTCGGGGGAGGGGGAGGGGCAGGGGGTGAACACGGTCGGGGAGAGGGAGGGGGTGAACACGATCGGGGGAGGTGGAGGGGGAGAACACGGTCGGGGGAGGGGGAGGGGATGAACACGGTCGGGGGAGGGGGAGGGGGAGGGGAGAACACGGTCGGGGATGGGGAGGGGAGAACACGGTCGGGGGAGGGGGAGGGGGTGAACACGGTCGGGGATGGGGAGGGGAGAACACGGCCGGGGGAGGGGGAGGGGGAGGGGAGAACACGGTCGGGGGAGGGGGAGGGGTGAACACGGTCGGGGATGGGGAGCGGAGAACACGGTCGGGGGAGGGGGAGGGGGTGAACACGGTCGGGGGAGGGGGAGGGGGTAAACACGGTCTGGGGAGGAGGAGGGGGTGAACACGGTCGGAGGAGGGGGAGGGGGTGAACACGGTCGGGGGAGGGGGAGGGGGAGGGGGTGAACACGGTCGGGGGAGGGGGTGAACACGGCCGGGGGAGGGGGAGGGGGTAAACACGGTCTGGGGAGGAGGAGGGGGTGAACACGGTCGGAGGAGGGGGAGGGGGTGAACACGGTCGGGGGAGGGGGAGGGGGAGGGGGTGAACACGGTCGGGGGAGGGGGTGAACACGGCCGGGGGAGGGGGAGGGGGTAAACACGGTCTGGGGAGGAGGAGGGGGTGAACACGGTCGGAGGAGGGGGAGGGGGTGAACACGGTCGGGGAGGGGGAGGGGAGAGCACGGTCGGGGAGGGGGAGGGGAG
Organism: Pristiophorus japonicus; assembly: GCF_044704955.1. NCBI lineage: Eukaryota > Metazoa > Chordata > Chondrichthyes > Pristiophoridae > Pristiophorus > Pristiophorus japonicus. The sequence continues at coordinate 264,974 of NW_027253183.1, read as the reverse complement.
AGCACGGTCGGGGGAGGAGGAGGGGGAGGGGGTGAACACGGTCGGGGAGGGGGAGGGGAGAACACGGTTGGGGGAGGGGGTGAACACGGTCGGGGGAGAACACGGCCGGGGGAGGGGGTGAACACGGTCGGGGGAGAACACGGCCGGGGGAGGAGAAGGGGGAGGGGGTGAACACGGTCGGGGAGGGGGAGGGGAGAGCACGGTCGGGGGAGGAGAAGGGGGCGGGGGTGAACACGGTCGGGGAGGGGGAGGGGAGAACACGGTCGGGGGACGGGGTGAACACGGTCGGGGAGGGGGAGGGGAGAGCACGGTCGGGGAGGGGGAGGGGAGAGCACGGTCGGGGGAGGAGGAGGGGGAGGGGGTGAACACGGTCGGGGAGGGGGAGGGGAGAACACGGTCGGGGGAGAACACGGCCGGGGGAGGGGGTGAACACGGTCGGGGGAGAACACGGCCGGGGGAGGAGAAGGGGGAGGGGGTGAACACGGTCGGGGAGGGGGAGGGGAGAGCACGGTCGGGGGAGGAGGAGGGGGAGGGGGTGAACACGGTCGGGGAGGGGGAGGGGAGAGCACGGTCGGGGGAGGAGGAGGGGGAGGGGGTGAACACGGTCGGGGGAGAACATGGCCGGGGGAGGGGGTGAACACGGTCGGGGGAGGGGGTGAACACGGTCGGGGGAGAACACGGCCGGGGGAGGGGGAGGGGGTGAACACGGTCGGGGAGGGGGAGGGGAGAACACGGTCGGGGGAGGAGGAGGGGGAGGGGGTGAACACGGTCGGGGAAGGGGAGGGGAGAACACGGTCGGGGGACGGGGTGAACACGGTCGGGGGAGAACACGGCCGGGGGAGGGGGAGGGGAGTACATGGGATGGGGAGGGGGAGGGGGAGGGGGTGAACACGGTCGGGGGAGGAGGAGGGGGAAGGGGTGAACACGGTCGGGGGAGGGGGAGGGGGAGGGGGTGAACACGGTCGGGGGAGGGGGTGAACACGGCCGGGGAGGGGGTGAACACGGGCGGGGGAGGGGGAGGGGGTGAACACGGTCGGGGGAGGGGGAGGGGGAGGTGGAGGGGAGAACACGTTCGGGGGAGGGGGAGGGCAGAACTCGGTCGGGGGAGGGGGAGAACACGGTCGGGCGAGGGGTGAACACGGTCGGGGGAGAGGAGAACACGGTCGGGGGAGGGGGAGGGGGTGAACACGGTCGGAGGAGTGGGAGGGGGAGGTGGAGGGGAGAACACGGTCGGGGGAGGGGGAGGGGAGAACACGGTCGGAGGAGGGGGAGGGGGTGAACACGGTCGGGGGAGGGGTGAACACGGTCGGGGGAGGGGAGAACACGGTCGGGGGAGGGGGAGGGGAGAACACGGTCGGGGGAGGGGGAGGGGGAGGGGGTGATCACGGTCGGGGGAGGGGAGAACACGGTCGGGGGAGGGGGTGAACACGGTCGGGGAGGGGGAGGGGAGAACACGGTCGGGGGAGGGGGAGGGGGTGAACACGGTCGGGGGAGGGGGAGGGGTGAACACGGTCGGGGGAGGGGGAGGGGAGAACACGGTCGGGGGAGGGGAGAACACGGTCGGGGGAGGGGGAGGGGAGAACACGGTCGGGGGAGGGGGAGGGGAGAACACGGTCGGGGGAGGGGTGAACACGGTCGGGGGAGGGGGAGGGGAGAACACGGTCGGGGGAGGGGGAGGGGATGAACACTGTCGGGGAAGGGGGTGAACACGGTCGGGGGAGGGGGAGGGGAGAACACGGTCGGGGGAGGGGGAGGGGAGAACACGGTCGGGGGAGGGGGAGGGGAGAACACGGTCGGGGGAGGGGGAGGGGAGAACACGGTCGGGGGAGGGGGAGGGGAGAACACGGTCGGGGGAGGGGGAGGGGGAGGGGAGAACACGGTCGGGGGAGGGGGAGGGGGTGATCATGGTCGGGGGAGGGGGGAACACGGTCGGGGGAGGGGGAGGGGGAGGGGAGAACACGGTCGGGGGAGGGGGAGGGGAGGGGATGAACACGGTCGGGGGTCCTCCAGCCCTTCAACCCTCCGGGAACTCTGCACTCCAATTCTGGCCTCTTGTGCATCCCCCACTTCCTTCGCCCCACCATTCTGGTGGCCGTGCCTTCAGCTGTCTGGGCCCGAAGCTGTGGCATTCCCTCCCTAAACCTCTCCGCCTCTACTTCCTTTTGGTCACTCCTTAAACCCGACCTCTTCACCTGGCTTAATATCTGTTCATGTGGCTCGGTGTCAAATTGTGTCTGATACCGTTCCTGAGAAGCACCTTGTGAGGGTTTATTACGTTAAAGGCACTATAAATACAAGTTGTTCTCATTGAATGGGTCGGGCTGCAGCCCACAATTGGATTTGTGCAGCCACAAACACACTCGGCAAACAGCGAGGGGGAGCCCAGCTTCTCCAAGTATTGGCGGACCGGATTAAACACACGGAGAACTGCAAACCCCAAATTCTGGTTCGAAAACGAATGGAGTTGTGAGCATCAGTGAATAAATGGGAGCAGTGGCAATACCAACAAATCAGTAAGTTAGTGGGACAGTGAGAACTGAACCAACTCCAGAGCCAGGGACACACGGAAATCAATTCCTGAAGCAGCAGGCACATCAGCAGATGAATGGATTAACAGCAACATTGGTGAATTGAGAGAGAATGGGCTAGCAACAAATCAATAAAGGAAGGGAGCAGCTGGCACTGGTGAACTAATACCCTTCTTACCTTTGCTGCCACTGCTTCCTGCCCCCGAGGCTGTTAACCCACTTTCACTGGTTCACCAGCGGTTTACGTTTCAAAGCACTGTGACCCATCCTCGTGTATTTGCTGACTACAAGGCAAGTTCAAAACACTAAAGGTGGTTTCAGCGAAGAAAGAGGCTTTTACTTTGCTGCAGCACTTAGACAGTTAATATATATTTGTATAATATAATCAGTTTATGGTCTTTCAAAGATTCCTGCTTAAAATCCACTGGTGGCTGTATTTTAATATAGATTGCTGTATAGATAGAGACACATAAATAGGTGTATCCCACTCATTGATGTTCACAAACACCCCATACAAGTAAAACACATTCAAAAATATTCCAATTTGTCTTTCTTGGATCCAAAATGGATGACCTCACACTTCCCTGTAATAAACCCCACCTGCCATAGTTTTGCCCACTCAATGAATCTGTCTATGTACCTTTGTAACTTCCTGTTCCCATCTGCACAACTTCCTGTGTCTCCTAACTCAGTGCCATCTTGGATGTGTAACTCTGTCCCTCCATCCAAATCACTAATAAATATGGTGAAGAGCTGAGTCCCGATCCCTGGGAAACACCACTTGTCACCTCCTGCTAATCAGAGTACCTGTCACTGTCTCCTATCTCTCAACCAATGACCAACACATGTCACTGAGTCCCCTTCAATTCCATGTCTTCTCATGTTTGATAATCTGTCAGGAACCTGATCTTTCTGGAAGTTCATGCAGGCCATATCCATAGACACTCCCCTATCCACCATGTGAGTGAGATCCTAAACACATTCAGCTCGATGAACCAGACATGACCTAGTCTTCACAATCCGTGCTGGCTCTTTGATCAGCTCAGACTTGTCCACGTGCTCGGTCACTCTGTCCCTGGTGATCTATTCCAGCAACTTCCCCACAACTGACATTAAACTGACAGGTCAGTAGTTACTTGGGGGCCCAGTTTTGGCCTGAGTTGCTCCTGTTTTTTTGGAGCAACTGGTTTAGAATAGAATATCTTAGAAATTGCAATTCTCGGCATTTAGTTTGCTCCAGTTCTCGTCAGTTTGAACAGCTTCAGTTTGGAACAGATTTTTATGTTCAAAAGGGGGCGTGTCCGGCCACTTTTGAAAGTTTAGGCAGTGAAAACATACTCCAAACTAACTTAGAATGGAGTAAGTGTAGATTTTTGTACTCTCAGAAAAACCATGTCTACACTTAGAAAATCAGGCGTAGGTTACAAATCAGGCGTAGGGAATGGCAGGGTTTAAAGGGAAGTTTACAAACATTAAACACTTCAGTTTTACAAATAAAGAGCCATCATCAATGATAAATGATAAATACATTAATAAATCAACCAATAAATCAATCAAAAAAAATTAATAAACATTTTTAAAAAATTTAAAAATCAATAAATAAAACATTTTCTACTTGCCGACTGCAGCACCGGGAGTCCTCTAACAGCGTGCTGGGACATCCCCCACCCCAGTGTGTCTCTATCTCTCTGTCTGTCTGTGTGTGTGTCTCTCACTCTCTGTCTGTCAGTGTCTGTGTTTCTGACAGTGAGGGGAGGGGGGAGGAGGGGGTGGGGAGGAGGAGAGAGGGAGAGGGGGTGCGGCAGGGAGAAGGGAGGGGAAGGGGGGAAAAGGGGAGGAGAGGGGAGAGAGGGGAGGGGGGGAGAGGGAGGAGAGAGAGGAGAGGGGAGGGAGGAGAGGGGAGGGGAGAGAAGGGAGGGAGAGAAGGGAGGGAGGGAGAGAAGGGAGGGAGGGAGAGAAGGGAGTGGGGGAGGGAGGGAGAGAAGGGAGTGGGGGAGGGAGGGAGACAAGTGAGGGGGAGGGAGGGAGAGAAGGGAGGGAGGAAGGGAGAGAAGGGAGGGGGGAGGGGAGAGGGAGGGAGAGAAGGGAGGGGGAGGGAGGGAGAGAAGGGAGGGGGAGGGAGGGAGTGAAAGGAGGGGGGAGGGAGGGAGTGAAAGGAGGGGGAGAGGGAGGGAGAGAAGGGAGAAAGGAGAGAAAAGGAGAGGGAGGCTGAACGGGCCGGGCCCAAGACTTCGGGCTGGGTCTGTTTTTAGCACCGGATTTCCAGGTAGGTGCCGTCGGGTCCAGGGTCCGTGGTCCGGTGGGGGTCGGGATCGCGGGTCGGGGTGGGTGGGGGCGGAGGTCGGGTCGACAGGGGTCGTGTCCGGTCCAGGGGGTGGGGGAGCGGTAGTCGAGTCAGGGGGGAGGGGGAGGTGAAGGTCGGGGGGTGGGGGGGTCGGGTCGGGTCCGGTGGGGGGCAGCGGGAGTCGAGTCGGGGAGGGGGAGGTGAAGGTCAGGGGTGGAGGGGAAGGTTGAGTCGGGTCCGGTAGGGGGGAGCGGGAGTCGAGTCGGGTCGGGTCGGGTCGGGAGAGGAGCTGGGCGTGGGAGGTGCAGCCTTATCCACGCAGCCCCAGTGAGGCCATTCGGCCAGGGCTAGGGGCTGCGTGCTTCGGGCCCCTCCCACACAGTTTTGGGCGCCTGGAGCTACTGCACATGCGCGCCCACTGTAGTGCGCATGTGCAGAGGTCCCGGCACTGTTTTCAGAGCAGGGACCTGGCTCCGCCCCCCACAGCTCGTGCTGCACCGCGCCCAGCTCCAGAGGACCTGCTGAGAGCCGGAGAATAGGTAAGTTTTTTTTTTAGGCACACTTTGTGGCGTGAAAAACGGGCGTCCAGTCGGGGCTTGGCCTGAAACTTGGGCCCTTGCTTTCTGCCTCCCCCTTCTTCAAATATGGAGCACCATTTGCAATTTTCCAGACCAAGGACATAATTCCTGATTCTAGAGAACTCTGGAAAACTATGACAAACACATCTACAATTTCCTCACTGTTTCTTTTAATATCCGGGGTGGTAACCAGCAGGTCCTGGAGATCTGTCTCTCTTCAGTCACAATATTTACACAGTGACATTTTTTACATGCATTAACTCCAGTATGTTCTTCTAAATGGATGCAAAGTTTCCATTGCCCAAGCCTGCCGTGCCCTTATTATCTATTATAGTCTCGCCTGTATCTGTCTTTATTGGGCCCACATTCCCCTTCAGCTGCTCCCTTTCTCCAAATAAACTGAAACACCCATCAGTGCCTTTGTCACCTCGAGACTTGACTATTCCAACACACTCCACATTCAACCCTACGTAAGCTAGAGGTGATCCAAAACTCGGCTGTCCGTGTCCGAACTCGCACCAAGTCCCACTCACCCATCACCCCTGAGCTCGCTGACCGACATTAGCTTCCGGTTAAGCAATGCCTCGATTTCAAAATTCTCATCCTTGTTTTCAAATCCCTCCATGGCCTCGCCCCTCCCTATCTCTGTAATCTCCTCCAGCCCCACAACCCCCACCCCCCCCGCCCGCCCGAGATATCTGCGCTCCTCTAATTCTGCCCTCTTGAGCATCCCTGATTATAATCGCTCCACCATTGGTGGCCGTGCCTTCTGTTGCCTGGGCCCCAAGCTCTGGAACTCCCTGCCTAAACCTCTCCGCCTTTCTTTCCTCCTTCAAGACAATCCTTAAAACATACCTCTTTGACCAAGCTTTTGATCACCTGCACTAATTTCTGCTTATGCAGCTCGGTGTCAAATTTTATCTCTCATAATACTCCTGTGAAGCCCCTTGGGAAGTTTCACTACATTAAAGGTGCTATATAAATACCAGTTGTTGTTGTTGATAACTTCTGCTGTTTGCTTTGATGATCATCACCAGTTTTTTCTGCATTCCTTTATGCAGCTTTTACTTTCTTTGTATCCCTTTGTTGCTTTATTTCCACGTTGCCTTGCATTTGTGTCAGCCTTTGCTTTTAGTATAATACTGTCTCTTACCTCACAGGAGGGGCCAGCCTACTAATAGCTCACCCAACGCCTGTTCTTCACAAGTGAATCTGAACAATACATCGTGGATGGCTTCTCAGCCTGGAAGAGCAGTTGATCCTATTGGTCTCCACACCCCAGCAGTCACACACACAGACCAGGAGTGGGATAACTGGGCAGTGTGGCTCAGTGTCACATCTTACCGGGTATTTGTCCACTGAACTATGAGAAATCCCAACATATCTCAATTCTTAAACATAAATATCTGACTGCAAAATACCCGACTCACACCACCCGGCCACAATCCCGAAATCAAACTCAGAAATGTGATCATATGAAACCAAAGCCAGGTTGGGTGCCCCCACTCTGGGCATTTACTTACCCACTGCGACACAGAGGGTCAGAGTCACGGCTGTGAGCCTCGGGCCAAACATTTCAAATTAATTATTTTTAAAAGCTGAAATTCCTGTTCATTCACACACTGTACAATATGCTACCGTCGATGTTTCAGAGATAGCTGATTGTCACTGAACTTCCTTACAGGGTTCTCACAGCTCAAGTACAAACCACATAAAGAGGAACGAATAACAAGAGCAAGTGGGCTGTCCTCTGGAAAAACATATTCACACAAAGAAAGACTTGCATTTATATAGCGCCTTTCACGAGCACCAGACGTCTCAAAGCGCTTTACAACCAATGAAGTACTTTTGGAGTGTAGTCACTGTTGTAATGTGGGAAACGGGGCAGCCAATTTGTGCACAGCAAGCTCCCACAAACAGCAATGTGATAATGACCAGATAATCTGTTTTTGTTGTTGATTGAGGGATAAATATTGGCAAGGACACAGGGATAACTTCCCTGCTCTTCTTTGAAATGGTGCCATGGGAGCTTATACATCCACCTGAGAGCAGACAGGGTCGCAGTTTGTCTCATCCGAAAAACAGCACCTCCGACAGTGCAGCACTCCCTCAGCACTGCACTGGAGTGTCAGCCTAGATTTATGTTCTCAAGTTCCTGGAGTGGGACTTGAACCCACAACCTTCTGACTCAGAGGTGAGAGAGCGACCCACTGAGCCACAGCTGAAACTTACAAACAAGCAGCGAAACTAGTTTGTACCAATCGCTTTTGAATGCAGTATTTCCCGTTCGAGTCGAGAAGCACAGTATGGGCCAGGCTGAGTGGACCCGTGGGTCTATTCCTGTATAGAATTTTCAAACGTTCTTAAAATATCACTAGAAATGTAACACTTGAGAAATCCTCTCAACGGAGCTGAAAATCTGCATCCCTTCCGGCACATTCCTGCAGTAACTCCGGTGGACCTTTGGTAAAAAGGCCACAAGTTGGGCCTGGGCCCTGGATACCCAGGTCCTGCCCTTACGTGGGTGAACCTGCTGGGTCTGGTAAGGGGTGAGGCCTCTGCCCGGCCCAAACAGGCCAGCGACGTAGGAGGTGGTGAAGTGAGGGACTCCCAACACTGAGAATTCCGGCATTCCCTGCCTCTCACTCACTGGGCATACCACAGGAGGCCGGAACCAGTGGACCAGACAAAGTGAGGCCAGGAGTACCAGCTTCTTCGAAGGTGAAGGTGGGGCCCGGAGAACAAGGCTGGTCAGGTGTGGTTCAGTGGGTCACTCTCTCACCTCCAGATCAGAAGGTTGTGAGTTCAAGTCCCACTCCGCACACCTCAACACATCATCCAGGATCACACTCCAGTGCAGTACTGAGGGAGTGCTGCGGTGTTGGAGGTGCCATCATTCGATGAGACATTAACCGAGGCCTTGTCTTCCCTCTCAGGTGGATGTAAAATATCCCACGGCACTAACCAAAGAACAGGGGAGTTCTCCCTGGAGTCCTGGCTAAGATTTATCCCTCAACCAACATCACTAAAACTGATTATCTGGTCATTATCACATGCTGCTAGTGGGATCTTGCTGTGCATAAATTGGTTGCTGCGTTTCCGATGTTACAACAGTGACTACACTTGTAAATTACTTCATTGTCGGTAAAGTGTGTTGGGACTTCCTGCGGTTGTGAAAGGTCTGTAGAAATGCAAGTCTATCTTTCTTTCGTTATTGGTTCCTTTCACTGGTAGCTGTGGGTCCCTGATACACCCGCTTCTCTTGCTGCTATTTAGATTACTGCTTCAAAGTAAACCAGCAAACTGGGGCCAGAGGATACAAACAGAAATTAGAGCAAAGTACATTTAAAACTGAGTATCAGAGGGCTAAATGTTTCAACGCTGTACAGGAACACTGGGATTATTCTAACTGAAATAGGACCATGTGACAAGTTAGGATACTCGAGGGATCAGAAGGGACCATTTTGCCTTTTCTCATCCCACAGAGATCTGGGAATAGATACACAAATCTCTAAACATAGCAACACAATTTGATCAGGGCATAAAGAGTGCAAACAAAGTACGAGGGTTCATTTGTAAAAATAGTATTCAAAAAAGTAGGAAGGTTTTGTTAAATTAGTGCAGAACCTTGTTTAGACCACACTTGGAACTATTGTAGCGGTTCTGGTCTCCATACTACAAAAAGGATATTGAACCACTGGAGAAAGTGCAGGAAAGATTTACAAGCACCTTCTCAGAATTCAGAGGGTGCAACTTTGGGGAAAGATTGAGCAGCCAGCGACTCTTTTCTCTGCAAAAGATGAAGAGGAGACCTGATTGAGGTCTTTAAAACCATGAAGGGTTCGATAGGGTGGGTGTGGAGAGATTGTTTCCACCTGTGAGTGAGTCTAGAATAAAGGGACAGAAATAGGTAAGATAGTCACTAACAGATCAAATAAAGAATTTAGGAGGGATCTGTTGACAGAGAGTGGTGAGAATGTGGAACTCGATGCCACACAGAGCAGTTGAAGCTGGTGGCTTGGTGCATCCATGAGGGAGAAGGGATCGAGGGATACTATGGCAGGGTGGGAAGTGGTAAAGAAAGAAAGAGTTGCATTTATATAGCGCTTTTTATGATCACCGGATGTCTCAAAGCGCTTTACAGCCAATGAGGTACTTTTGGAGTGTAGTCACTGTTGTAATGTAGGAAACGCGGCAGCCAATTTGCGCACAGCAAGCTCCCAGCAAGTGATAATAACCAGATAATCTGTTTTTTTTGTTATGTTGATTGAGGGATAATTGGCCAAGACACCGGGGATAACTCCTCTGCTCTTCTTCCAAATAGTGCCATGGGATCTTTTACGTCCATTTGAGAGAGCAGACGGGACCTCGGTTTAACGTCTCATCCGAAAGACGGCACCTCCGACAGTGCACCACACTGGAGTGTCAGCCGAGACTTTTTTGTGCTCAAGTCTCTGGAGTGGAACTTGAACCCACAACCTTCTGACTCAGAGGCGAGAGTGCTACCCACATTTTTTTAATATAATTTATTCAACATTAAAAACATTTACAACATCGTGATCATTCCACTGTATCATACAAATCCTTTCCGTTACTCGCACAGCCGTTCCTCCAACACACAGTAACATCAGAACCTGAAGTTTAATTTGTCTCCCGTAACATATATTAATCTATTGTACTTTAAAAATGATCATAACCAAACCTTCCGAACTCTTTCTAGGATATCCTCATCCCAAAAGGTTTCTTGCAGACAAAACAGGTCAGTGCTTTAAAACACTGCAACAACTGCTGCAATTTCTTCTCCCCCCTCAGTCCGTTCACATTAATCGAGACCAATGTATCATGGCTCCTAATAAAAGTGTGCCTGATAATTCCCATCATTTAATCTCTGGCTCTTCCCTTCTCTCATGCTGCTTCTCAACTTTTGGGGCCGCTGTTGCTTTCTCCTGCAGCCTCCGGCTCTTTTTCACCTCCTGTTTGAACCTTCCCTGCCATTTCAGCCTCTTCCTTACAATCGGTTTAGGCCGAGGAGCTGCCCCTTCTCCCTCCTTCTGCCCCTCACTAACCTTTCCCTTTGCACATAATGGCACCCCACCCCCCACTTCCATATCTCCATCCCCCTGACTCCTCACTCTCGAGCTCTTCTGTAATCTCCCGTCACTGCTCCCCGTCAAATACATCGGCCCCGAACTTGTGGAAGCTAAGTTCTGCCCAAGTTCCACCCAAAGGACCGCTGAGATACCTGACGGTACTTTGGGCAGGAGTTTGGTGGAAAAGTCCTGGAAAGACCGCTCGGCGGCAAAAAAAACATTTACACCATGAATCTGGGCGGCAGTGGGCGGGACCTCCCAATCTCAGCACCAAATGCAATCCTCGGCAAAGTACCGCCGCGGATTGAGTCGGGCCCAGGGAGGGCGAACAGATAAAATTCAAACTTTCCAAAAAATAAAAAAACACTGGAAAGCCTTCAGGGGACCCCATCCACATGAATCGCAGGAAAATAAAAATAAAAGAAGTTTACTAATCTTTTTTTGCGGGATTCGTACTTACTGTTGAGCTTAGACCTGCCTCCACGCGGTGATCCTTCCCCCTGCTGCAGCGGACTCCCGCCTGGACCAAACTGGCAGCTCGGCGGGCGGGAGGACACTGACGTGAGTTGCACACCAGCGGACAGTTCCCAGCGGTCTTCCCTGCCCGCCGGCGGGAGGTCTCCACCAAACTGGCTGGGAGGGGAGACCGCCCATTAAACCCAGTGGCAGTGGGCGGTGAGTGCACCAAGTTCGGGCCATTATCTCCCTTCGACAGTCTTCCTGCTATCGTGGTTTCTCCAACAGTGCCGCTCCCTTCGGCCTCAGCTCCACCACTGACCCTTGCTCCCCGTTTCTTCTCTCTCTGGGACAATGGTGCGTCTTCACCTATCTTGCTCCCTTTTGGCTTCTTTGTCTCCCCACTCGTTGTCCTGCTGCCCCTTTAAGACTCCTGCCTCTTGCACCCTCTCCTTGTCTTGCCCCCTCCTGCTCCCCAGGATATCTGACTCCCCGCCTTTCTTTGGAGTACTTACACTTACCCCGCTCCCACCTCCGCTCTCCCCACGGACACCCGATTCCTTAGGGTGAGCTGAGCCGTATTATGGCTCGACTCTGCCCTTGACCAATGCTGCCCCCCGCTGTCTTTGTCCTTTTCCACCACACTTGGTATGTTTTCCACCATCTCCGTCCTGTTCTCTGCTCCGCAATTTTCTGCCTCTTCTTGTGCTCTTTTCTCATTCCGTTCGCCAGCAGTGTCCTCCGTCTGCTCTGTTCCTCCAGCCACTCCACTCACACCTCCTGCTCATTCTCCCATCTCCTCGTCACTCGAGGGGCTTCCTTCTGCCTCACACTCAGAGGGTGGGGCCTTTGTGACACACCCCACAGCTCTCTGCCTTGCAGCTCCAAGTAATGTGTCCAGATTCACCGCAGTTATAGCAGTACAGGTCTGGACAGCTTCTTCCAAGCTGGTCGTGTCCGAGACAATAATAGCAAATCTTCACCTGGTTACCATGCAGTACCCGGAAGTACTGCAGTCCTTCCATTGTCTCAAATTTCATGCTGGGTAATGACATCATCCCCTCTGGGAAGCACACCTTTACATAACGGGTTCCCCCTGCTTCCCGCGTTCCTGGAGAGTATCTCCTCTTTATTGCCGAGCAAATTTTAATGTCCCACGACTCCAACTTTTTTATTAGCACATGGTCCTCAATATAAACCGTCAGGTTTAAGAATGAGACCACCACCTCTTCAGAGTACAGCAGAGATACATCCAAGAACTTATCACCAACCTTCAAACTCAGTAAAAGTCTTCCCACCTCCTCTCAGCCACTGACCGTCACCTCGAACCCAACATTGGGCTTTGGTCGGCAGGCAAAGCAGCTTCTCTCACCGCAGTCCTCATGTACTGCCTGGATAATGTCCCAAGCTCGTATCTCCTTATCCTCGCACTGGACCACCACCGTGTTTTCTTTTCCCAATCTCCTGGGGTCCCGACCCAAATCTTTGGGTCTTTTATTCTCCCTTCCCCCAACATTTTCTCCCCTGATTAAATGCATCCTGGGAACATTGTCCTCTGAGGGGCCCAGCACTCCGGGTCCCTGCACTCCGGGTCCCTCAGCAGACATCAGTTCATGGGCCAAAATGGCCCTAAAACTCAACAGCAACTTTTTACAAACTCACTCCAACCCCCAGCATTAATCAAACAACCAGCAGTACCTGCTCACTCCTGGCCCCTCCCACCGAGAGAGTGCTACCCACTGAGCCACGGCTGATGGTAATTCGAGTGGGAGGAGCTTGTGTGGTGTATCAACAGCGGCGCGGACCCATTGGGCCTCAGGGCCTGTGTGCGTTGTAGATTATGTATAATTCATCCCTAATTCTTCCTACGTTCTTAACATTACCACTTATTATAGGATATCAGGTCAGCATTTACAGGAAATACCCTGGTTGGGCATTTTCCTGTTGTGGTACGGCTTCTAAAAATAATTAGACCAATTTTAGCAGAAGAGGTTGTTCGTGGCCCAGTTTTGGATGCAAATCATGTGTATGAAGGACCAAAATCTGTTCCTGTTATGGAAGTGAATTAAAGAAGCTGTGAAAGAGGAAGTTAATTCTAACTAATACATCGAAACATAAAAAATAGGAGCAGTAGTAGGCCATTCAGCCCTTTGAGTCTGCCCCGCCATTCAATATGATCATGGCTGATCCTCTATCTCAACACCATATTCCCGCTTTTTCCCCAGACCCCTTGGTGTCTTTTGTGTCCTGAAATCTATCTGTCTCCCTCTTAAATATACTCAGTGACTTGGTCTCCACAGCCTTCTGTGGTCGAGAATTCCACAGGTTCACCACCTTCTGAGTGAAAAAATCTCTCCTCATCTCGGTCCTAAATTTCCTACCCCATATCCTGAGACTGTGACCCCTTGTTCTAGACTTCCCAGCCTGGGGAAACATCCTCCCCATATCCAGTCTATCCAACCCCATCAGAATTTATATGTTTCAATGAGATCCGCTCTTATTCTTCTAAACTCTAGTGAATATAGGCCTAGTCGACCAAATTTCTCCTCATACGACAGTCCTGCCATCCTCGGAATCAGTCTGGTGAACCTTCGCTGCACTCCCTCTATGGCAAGTATATCATTTTAGGTAAGGAGACCAAAACTGCACACAATACTCCAGGTGTGGTCTCACCAAGACCCTGTATAACTGTAGTAAGACATCCTAGCTCCTGTACTCAAATCCTCTTGCAATGAAGGCCAACATACCATTTTCCTTCCTAACTGCTTGCTGCACCTGCATGTTTGCTTTCAGTGACTGGTGTACAAGGACACCCAGGTCCCTCTGTACATCGACACTTCCCAAGCCATCACCATTTAAATAATACTTTGTCCTTATGTTTTTCCCACTAAAGTGAATAACTTCACATTTATCCACGTTATACTGCATCTGCCATGTGTTTGCCCACTCACTCAACCGATCTAAATCGCCTTGCAGCATCTTTGCATCCTCCTCACAGCTCACAATCCCACCTAGTTTTGTGTTGTCAGCAAACTTGGAAATATTACATTTGGTTCCCTGCAGATTATTTATGGATTGACGGTTTTTGAAAGAGCGGCTTTGTTTGTGGGTTTGATGACGTGTGTACATTCACTTTAAACTGGGGATAACACTCACCACTGCTGATGGTCACTTGGGTGTGCACAGTGACATTTAAGGTTCAATCAGTCTGGTTACAAATGTCACAGATAAGAGAGTGTTGTAGGAAGTAGGCACCTTTAGAATATATCAGAATACTAGGCATTAGGCACCTGCTAGATATATCTAAACGCATATAAGTTTAAAGTGGCCACACATAAAATGGCTGCCCAGGCATGATGGGAAATCAGGTAGTCAAGCTGTGAACTGTTGAATGTTCAATGACCGAGCAATAACCCTGTGAGGCCCACTATAGGAATGCCTTGAATGCAGGATAAGAATAATGAGGAGAGAACCCATCTCCCGTATTCAAGGCCATAAACCAATTAATTCCCCAGGAAGAAAGAGATAAGAGAACCCATCTCCTGTAAACAAGGTTTTAAACCAATTATTTCTCCAAGAAGAAAGAACTAGGGAGAGAACCTATATCAATCAGCCCAAGCTGACAAGAGACGAACACATGGTTCCTGAGACATAAGGGGAATTCTATTGGGTTAAAAGAACCTATATGTAATCTATAATCGTTGTGATTGGCTTGTGTCCAGCCGTGATGGGCTGTGTAACTGCAGTAAACTGTTTGTAACTGTTGTGAAACATATAAAAGTGAATGTAACCCTTTGTTCTGTGGAGAGAAGCCTGGACTCAGTCTTGTGATTTCCTCCCCGCTAGCGTTAATAAAGGCCGCATCAGCATTGGAACCGACTCTGAGTGTTGAATGATTCTTCTGAGAAAACACTAACGCTAACAGAGAGGACAAGAACAAATGATTTTGAAAGTTCCTCCTTGTTACTGTGTTTTCACAATTTTACTGGAGAGGAAACTGTGAGGTTGTGATCTGGGCACACTTAGACCGCCTTCTTCCACTTCTGTAATATCGCCCGTCTCTGCCCCTGCCCATCTGCTACTGAAACCCTCCCACGTTCCCTACAGACACAACTATTCCAACAGTCTCCTGGCCGGCCTCACATCTTCACCCTCCATAAACTTGAACTCATCCAAAACTCTGCTGCCCTTAGCCTAACTCGCACTAGTCCCATTCACCCATCACCCGCTGTGCTCGCTGACCAACATTAGCTCCCAGTCACCAACACCTCAAATTTAAAATTCTCATCCTTGTCTTGTAATCTCTCCGTGGCCTCGCCCGTCCCTTCCTCTGTAACCTCCTACAACTCTATAACCCTCCGAGGCCTCTGCGTTCCTCCAAATTTGGCCTCTTGTGCATCGCTCATCCTCTTCCCCCAAACATTGGTGGCCGTGACTTCAGCCGTCTAGGCCCTAATCTTCCTTCCCAAACCTCTTCACTTCTCCGCCTCTCTCCTCAAGATGCTGCTTAAAGCATAGCTCTTTGACCAAGTGTTGGATCACCTGCCTTCTTTAGTGACTCGGTGTCTAATTCTTGTCTGATTACACTCCTGTGAAGCACCTTGGAACACTTTTCGACATGAAGGCGCTATATAAATGCAAGTTGTTGTTATCTCAGTTTCCAAATTCCAGATATACATTTTTGACAGAGAATCACAATTTATAGGGAGAGAGAGACAGATACAAACACAAAGAATGGGCTGGATCAGCCTCGGAAATATCACTCAAAATTCCACTTGTCTGGATGTGTGCAGCTACAACAACACTCAAAGCTCGACACTATCCCAGATTAAACAACGACTCCCTCCACCACCGACACACCGTGTCTGCAGTGAGCACTAACTCACTATCCCAGATTAAACAACGACTCCCTCCACCACCGACACACCGTGTCTGCAGTGAGCACTAACTCACTATCCCAGATTAAACAACGACTCCCTCCACCACCGACACACCGTGTCTGCAGTGAGCACTAACTCACTATCCCAGATTAAACACCGACTCCCTCCACCACCGACACACCGTGTCTGCAGTGAGCACTAACTCACTATCCCAGATTAAACAACGACTCCCTCCACCACCGACACACCGTGTCTGCAGTGAGCACTAACTCACTATCCCAGATTAAACAACGACTCCCTCCACCACCGACACACCGTGTCTGCAGTGAGCACTAACTCACTATCCCAGATTAAACAACGACTCCCTCCACCACCGACACACCGTGTCTGCAGTGAGCACTAACTCACTATCCCAGATTAAACAACGACTCCCTCCACCACCGACACACCGTGTCTGCAGTGAGCACTAACTCACTATCCCAGATTAAACAACGACTCCCTCCACCACCGACACACCGTGTCTGCAGTGAGCACTAACTCACTATCCCAGATTAAACAACGACTCCCTCCACCACCGACACACCGTGTCTGCAGTGAGCACTAACTCACTATCCCAGATTAAACAACGACTCCCTCCACCACCGACACACCGTGTCTGCAGTGAGCACTAACTCACTATCCCAGATTAAACAACGACTCCCTCCACCACCGACACACCGTGTCTGCAGTGAGCACTAACTCACTATCCCAGATTAAACAACGACTCCCTCCACCACCGACACACCGTGTCTGCAGTGAGCACTAACTCACTATCCCAGATTAAACAACGTCTCCCTCCAGGTTAAACTATTGTCTCCCCTTCCATCTGAAAGTCTTGAATGAGCTCGCTACCCCCGTCCTTCACTCTGCTGCTCTCTCCTCTCTCGCTGCTCTCCCCCTCCCTAGCTACTCTCCCCCTCGCGACACCCCTCCCTCCCTACTCCCCTTCCCTACTCTCCCCTTCCCTCCCTCCCTCCTCCCCTGCTCCCACTCCCTCCCACCTTCGTTCTCCACCCACGCCCTCTCCCTCACTCGCTTCTCTCCCCCTCCCTCCCTACTCCCCCATCGCTCCCTCACTGCTCCCCCTCCCTCGCTACTCCCCCATCACTGCTCCCCCTCCCTCCCTGCCATCTTCACTCTCCTCCCTCGCAGTCTCCCCCTCACTCTTCCCTTCCCTTCCTCACTGCTCCCCCACCTCACTCGCTGTTCTCCCTCCTTACTCCCCCATCGCTGTTCCCACTCCCCCTTCCTCCGTGCTCCCCTTCCTCCCTCGCTCTTCTCCCTCTCCCTCCCCCCTCCCACCTTCGCTCTCCCCGCTCCCAGTCTCCCCCTCACTCTCCCCCGCCTCACTCACTGCTCTCCCCCTCCCATGCTCTCTCCCTCACTGCTCCTCCACCTTACTCGCTGCTCCCCCTCTCTCGCTACTCCCTTATCACTGCTCCCACTCCCTCCCTCATTGCTCCCCATACCTCCCTCCCTCACTGCTCTTCCCCTCCCTCTCTGCTCCCACTCCCCCCTCCCTCAGTCTCCCACTCCCACCCTCGCTCTCACCCTCCCTTACTTGCTCTCACCCTCCCTTCCTTGCCACATTCCCTCTCCCCCTCCCTCACTCGCCGCCCCCTCCTTCCCACATTCCCTCCCTCATCTCTGCCCCCTCCTTCTCACATTCTCTCCCTCACTCGCCGCCCCCTCCTTCCCACATTCCCTCCCTCACTCGCCGCCCCCTCCTTCCCACATTCCCTCCCTCACTCGCTGCCCCCTCCTTCCCACATTCCCTCCCTCACTCGCCGCCCCCTCCTTCCCACATTCCCTCCCTCACTCTCTGCCCCCTCCTTCCCACATTCCCTCCCTCACTCGCTGCCCCCTCCTTCCCACATTCCCTCCCTCACTCTCTGCCCCCTCCTTCCCACATTTCCTCCCTCACTCTCTGCTCCCTCCTTCGCACATTCCCTCCCTCTCCCCCTCCCTCCCTCTCCCCCCCCACATTCCTTCCCTCGCTCGCTGCCCCCTCCTTCCCATGTTCACTCCCTCACTGCTTTCCCCCTCCCTCCCGCGCTGCTCCCCCATCCCTCGCTCATCTCCTCTCCCCCTCCCTCCCTCGCTCCTCTCACCCATATTCACTCGCTCGCTCCGTTCTCCTTTTGATAATCTTGGCTCTCTCTCTCACAATGCTCTCAGGGCTCTCTCTCTCTCAGATGTACTAATATCCCCCGAGGCACAGACCTGAAGTACGATTGCTACTTGTTGTGAGCTGTATAAAGTGCAACTTTTCTGATCACATAATGTAGGGCTCAATTTTCCCCAGTGATTTGCGCCGGTTTTTTGGAGCAGTTCTTTTTGGGCCAAGTTGAAAAACCAGTTTCCCCAATCAATCTGCAGCAGTGTAACTCAGTTAGTTATGATTTTTTTAGGTCAGTTTTTTTTCAGCCAAAGGGGGCGTAACCAGTCACCTACGCCAATTAGGGAAGTTTGGCCAGCTGAGAGTTACTCCAGTTGTGCTTAGGCCAGTGTATGTGGCCTCTGCTGAAAAACCTTCCCTCGAGTTAAGGAAATGGTGCAGGCAAGGAAATCGGCGCAGCAAGTGCCCGGACACACTGAAAGAATTGAAAAACATAGCAGCAACTTACCTCCAACCCCGCCTGAAGGCTGTCCGGTTCCAGGTTCACACACAGGAGAGTGAGGAGAGGAGAGAGGGGAGAGAGAGAGAGAGAGAGAGAGAGAGAGTGCGAGAGAGAGTGTTTTTCAATTCTTTTAATGTGTTGGGAGCTGTCTGTATGCTTCACTTTCCAGCCTCAGCTCACATTGTGTCCCTGGTTACCATGGTATCCCGATCTTTTTGGCACAGATCAAGGCTCCACCCCTAAAACTAAAGGTCGGGTTAGGTCACGCCAAAATGAAGAAATCCAACAGGGAAACTTAGATTTTTTTTTTGGCGTACTTCAGGCCCCAAAAAATAGCGTAACTCTTCAAGTACGCCAAAAAAACACTTTGGGGAAAATTGTGCCGTAATCTTGCTCATTGAGTTTTATAATTGTGCTGTGTTCGGCTGAACCCAACTGAGATGGTGAAATGAAATGTATTCTTCTGTTTTTGATGATTCTGTATTATTTTTGAATGTACAGCAGTTTCATAAAGTATTTTATCGCAGTGAAACCCATCGTGATGTGTCTATTTGTTGATGAATCATCTTCACGTATCCGGATATTCTAAATAATCTTCCCACTTTAACCATGGCTTGAACTTGATAATTTCAATAACACACAATATAAAACCAGACTGACACAGCAGTTTGATGATTGCAATAATGGGAAGATTGTAACATAGCACGACAGTTTTGACGAAAGGTCATTGACCTGAAACGTTAACGCTGTTTCTCTCTCCACAGATGCTGCCTGACCTGCTGAGTATTTCCAGTATATTCTGTTTTATTTATCTATTTAACAGACTGCACAACTATTTAAGAATCCGTATTTACTCACCAGCATTTACACACATGATTTTTTTCTGTCGTGTTTAAAGTCTGGAGAATGCTGATGAAGTGTTGCAAAACAGAATCACCAGATCATCAGGTGGAGAAATAGAACCTGCGCTTCGGGAAGAGGGAGCAAGGACAATTGCCCAATTTGGCACTCCAGGGCATCCTCCCCACTCCACATGCCTGACAGGGTTTGCACAATGTGCCAATTCCATCCTCGTCACCCAAAGACACTTGTAAATTCCCCAAATGTTTTTATAGCCCTGCGGTGACCCACCAATAACTTGCACCAGATAGATGGGCAAAGTGTTTGCTTGCACCATCACACATTGACCACTGCCCCAAGTGTGATATATTCTTCACAACATCACAAACACACGAGGCCAGAAATTCAGTATCGCTGGAGAGCTGGTGCTCCCCCCACCTTTTTGTGGCCATTAGTGCCAGCATTTCTTTCATGGCTCGGCCACGCCATATTCAGCTCCAAAAGTGAACAAATGGTTTCCAGCGCTAATCAACCCTTCCAAAGTGGATTTTTCAGCGGTGTGGCTGTCTTAATTTGAGCGTTGTCACCACTGAGAAATTCAGCATGCAGGCAAGGGTTTCGAATGAACCAGCTGCTCCCTGGCCTTTTTAAAGGCCAGAGTTTGCAGCAAGGCTCTGAGGGAGGAAGGAGGTTGGAAGGATGGCTGGCATAAGAGGTGTAAGGAGAGCCAACAGGTTCACTGATATGGAGCTGGAGGCATTGATGGATGGTGTGGAGGACAGAAGAATATGGTTTCCTGACGTGGGGCGACCTGGCAGTACATAATGCATGGAGGGAGATTGCAGGGGAGGTGTCAGGCACCTCCATATACGTGAGGACGTACCCTCCCAGGAGGGTGTTGGCCAGTCTGCACCAGGCCCTTCCAGGGTGATGATGGGTCGACGCCTCCTAGCTCTGGGGTGACAGGAATCCTCCTCCTCCTCATGTGGAATTGCTGGCTCAACCTCCAGTATCTGTCCTCTCATGATGGCCAGGTTGTGCAGCATGCAACAGACCACGACGGTTATGGAGACCCATTGAGGAGAGTAGTGCAAGGTGCCACCAGAGCAGTCCAGGCAACGGAACCTCTGCTTAAGGATACCTATACACTGCTCAATGATGCACCTGGTGCCACAATGAATGTCACTGTATGCATGCTTTGGCACTGTCCTGGGATCTGCAGAGGAGTGAGCAGCCAAGTGGACAGGGGATATCCCTTGTCCCCAAGCAGCCAACCGCAATCCTGATTCGGGCCAGGGAAGATGGCGGGCACATTGGTCTGACGCAGAATGAATGAATCGTGGCTGCTGCCTCCCTTGCTCACTGCCTGTCTGCACGGTGCTGACAGTGATGCCTTCTCCTGCATGTCGCCCTGCTTCTGACCAGGTATATCAGGTCTCCCATCCTCAGGGTGAACCCTGCCAAGCAGGTCTCTGCAGCCCACAGGACTCCACTAAAGAGCTAGACCAGAAAGTTAGACAAAAGTACAGGGGTATGTGCAAACATCTGAGCAGCACTCAGCGAGTTTAATGGAGCCAAAACAATTAAGAAAACTATATCAAAAACTAAATACTGCGGACCATGAAAAATGAATTAAAAACACTAATAATTAATAAAACTATATCAAAAGATAAACACTGCGGATGCTGGAAAATGAAATAAAAACAGTACTAAGTAATGAAACTTTTTACCTACCAAAGGGCCCCAGTGGTGTCGCATTCGAGCATCGCATCGAAAACCTCGCGGGGGCACTGCTGGGAAAAGTACTACCTTTTCCTCGGTGAATTTCGCTGTGGTACTCCATTCCAAGCTGCCCGCACACTGCAGAGCTCACCGCTGGAAATCCTCCTTTAGGGCGGCTTCACCGCATCGTTTCCGGCGGAAGTGAACACCACTGAAATCCTCCCTGAGCTGAATATGGCTCGGGAGAGAAAAGTACCCGACCATGGTGGCCGATCGATTTTGGCGATCGACCGTCCAAACTCCGCAGTAGCCGTCCCTTCGGGGACGGTGAATTTCAGGCCCACAGACTACAAGATGGCTCCACAGAAAACTTGTCATGTGGCCTTGGCTCATGATCCTTTTTATTATTTACATCATTAGTTGCATTACCACAGTAGTCCACTAGGTGGACCATTAGTCCACTACGGGGAGCTCTATATTACCCTTCTCCCTCCTTAATGAAGAAGTAATCATAACAAAATAATCATCATACATAACTTGCATGATTATACACAACAAAAGATATGGATTTAATTTGCCATATTTACAAATGAAACGTAACCACTGTTTTTCTGTTTCGAAGAGCTTATCTTCGCTCCCTTAAACAGAACCTTCTAAACTTGGTGTCGAACTTAGACTCATTCTAGGCTGAGCATGAGGAGAAATTTTCTCCAAGGGCTGAGAATCTGTATCAATGTAGCTACCAACTTTATATGTATTATCCATACTAATTTCAAATGTAGTAACTCAATATAAAATGGCCGCTCATGGTTATTGCTGACACATCACTGTAGGGGAAAACAATGAGTAACTTGTCTTTGTGGAACGGCCTTGAGGGACCGTATCATAAAGTGAATGTCGCAACAGATATAGGGGCTAAACTGAAGAAATACCTAGAGAAGCAGAACTGTGCGTGCCTTCCTTGCCTGCAAAACAAAGATAAGCTGGAGATGACTTAATCTTCACTCATGATTAGGGACTTGCTTACTTCACTGTGTAAATGACTAACTTAGCTTGTATCTATGCCACGGTAATTGATGTGATAGGACAATGAAAAGGGGTGTACCGATCTTCAACTGTATAAACTGTTTTTCTTTTGTAATGATTTTTGCTTGCTCTGGTGGATTCGACAGACTCATGAAGTCGGTGCCCCTTTATCAGAGCAAGACCCTTCATCGATGAAGTTTGAATAAAGTTAGTCTGAACTAAACTTTAAAGTATTCGAGTCAGTGTATTCGCTGAAACAGATTGAGGTAAAAGAATCCGTATCTACAGGGCAACCTTTGATCTACATTTTGACTCTCTACAACTTCAGACTTTTGTCTGCCTGACTCGGACTCAGACTTAAATTCTTACTTTGTCTTGTACTTGTTTCTCGTACATCTGATGTAGGGTTTGCTACTTGTACTCTAGTTGTGGCTCCTTAGAAATAATCGAATCATTCCAACTTTCAACTCCTTCCACATCTGTCAGTAAAATGTGAACAAACCTAACCTTTCCATGATCAAACATCTTGACCAAATATGTGCGAGGATCACATATCTTCACTATTCTTCCTGGTAACCACTTTAACCATTCATGGTGATGGTTCTTCACTCTCACCTTCTGATTCAATTTCACACTTCTCTCTCTTACGCTACCTCCATCATGATTCTCTTTCTGTCCTGATTATTAAAGCCTGGGTGTCATGGCACATCAGTCATTGAAGGTTGGCATGCAGGTACAGCAGGCGGTTAAGAAAGCAAATGGCATGTTGGCCTTCATAGCGAGGGGATTTGAGTACAAGGGCAGGGAGGTGTTGCTACAATTGTACAGGGCCTTGGTGAGGCCACACCTGGAGTATTGTGTACAGTTTTGGTCTCCTAACCTGAGGAAGGACATTCTTGCTATTGAGGGAGTGCAGCGAAGGTTCACCAGACTGATTCCCGGGATGGCGGGACTGACCTATCAAGAAAGACTGGATCAACTGGGCTTGTATTCACTGGAGTTCAGAAGAATGAGAGGGGACCTCATAGAAACGTTTAAAATTCTGACGGGGTTAGACAGGTTAGATGCAGGAAGAATGTTCCCAATGTTGGGGAAGTCCAGAACCAGGGGACACAGTCTAAGGATAAGGGGGAAGCCATTTAGGACCGAGATGAGGAGGAATTTCTTCACCCAGAGAGTGGTGAACCTGTGGAATTCTCTACCACAGAAAGTTGTTGAGGCCAATTCACTAAATATATTCAAAAAGGAGTTAGATGAAGTCCTTACTACTAGGGGAATCAAGGGGTATGGTGAGAAAGCAGGAATGGGGTACTGAAGTTGCATGTTCAGCCATGAACTCATTGAATGGCGGTGCAGGCTAGAAGGGCCGAATGGCCTACTCCTGCACCTATTTTCTATGTTTCTATGTTTCTATGTTTCAAACTTGGCACAATGAGAACCTGGTTTGTGGCTGTCGTTTGAGAAACAACTCTGATGGTGTATGAGGAGTATTACGATAATTAATTAGAAAATTTGCTACTTTGTGGTTCAATGACAACTGTCGTTTCTTTGGATTTGGATCCAACATTTGCTTGATGAAGACACATTTTACAATTTGTACTGTGCGCTCTGCTGCACCATTTAAAATAGGGTGGTCTAGTGGAACTTTAGTATGTTTCACATAGTTTCTGCTCATGAATAGTGCAAATTCTTCTGAACAAAATTGTGGCTCATTATCAGACACAATTTCTTCTGGAGGTCGAATGAAGAAAACAATCTTTGCAAATTGTCTAGGGCTAGACTTTCCCTAAACCCCCACCACTAGATTGCCGCCCAAAAAGACTGCTAAGATTCTTCAAATAACACTGGCGAAAAATTCCATAAAACGGAAAAAATACCACCCAGCGAAAAAATGGATCTTACACGTAGATTCTCAACAACCTGGCACAATGGGCGGTTCATAACCAGAATGGGCAGTAAGTAATCAAACTTTAGACCAAGGCTGTGGTTGGGCCTTGGGGGGAGGGGGAGGGGCAAACTCAAAAAATATTTTTTCAATCAAACGAAAAATAAAAATTTAAAAAGCATTCTCAAGACCCTTTTTAACTTAAAAATAATTAATAAAAAACCTTTAACTTAGCTTTCTTTTCAGGGTACTTACCTACCTCTCTGCTCTGGTGTTTTCGTGCTCCTCCTGTGCTATGTGTGCGGGAAGTGTATCCAGCTGCAGCTCCTGACAGACTGCATTGTGAAACTGGAGCAGTGCATGGATTCACTCTGGAGCATCCGCAATGCTGAGGATGTTGTGACTAGCACATTTACTGAGTTGGTCACACCGCAGGTAAAAGTTACAAAGGCAGATGGGGAATGGGTGACCATCAGGCAGAGCAGGAGTAGGAAGGTAGTGCAGGGGTCCCCTGCGGTCATTTCCCTCCAAAACAGATATACCGCTTTGGATACTGTTAGGGGAGATGGCTCATCAGGGGAAGGCAGCAGCAGCCAAGTTCATGGCACCATGGGTGACTCTGCCGCATAGGGCAGGAAAAAGAGTGGGAGAGCTATAGTGGTAGGAGATTCTATTGTAAGGGGAATAGATAAGCGTTTCTGCGGCTGCAATCGAGACTCCAGGATGGTATGTTGCCTCCCTGGTGCAAGGGTCAAGAATGTCTTGGAGCAGCTGCGGGGCATTCTGGAGGGAGATGGTGAACAGCCCGTTGTCGTGTTGCATATGGGTATCAACGACATAGGTTAAAAAACGGGATGAGGTCCTACAAGCTGAATTTAGGGAACTAGGAGTTAAATTAAAAAGTAGGACCTCAAAGGTAGTAATCTCAGGACAAACCGGACGGTCTGCACCTGAGCAGAATCGGAACCAATGTCCTGGGGGGGGTGTTTGCTAGTGTTATTGGGGAAGGTTTAAACTAATATGGTAGGGGGATGGGAATCTATGCAGGGAGACAGAGGAAGTAAAATGGGGGCAGAAGCAAAAGATAGAAAGGAGATAAGGAAAAGTGGAGGGCAGAGAAATCAAAGGCAAAAATCAAAAAGGGCCACATTACAACATAATTCTAAAAGGACAAAGTGTTAAAAAAAAACAAGCCTGAAGACTCTGTCTCAATTTGAGGAGCATTCATAAGGTGGATGAATTAACTGCACAGATAGCTGTGAACGGATATGATGTAATTGGGATTACAGAGACATGGATCCAGGGTGACGAAGGCTGGGAACTCAACATCCAGGGGTATTCAATATTCAGGAAGGATAGACAGAAAGAAAAAGGAGGTGGGGTAGCGTTGCTGGTTAAAGAGATTAACGCAATAGTAAGGAAGAACATTAGCTTGGATGATATGGAATTTGTATGGGTCGAGCTGCGGAACACCAAAGGGCAGAAAACGCTAGTGGGAGTTGTGTACAGGTCACCAAACAGTAGTTGTGAGATTGGGGATGGCATCAAACATGAAATTAGGGATGCGTGCAATAAGAGGTACAGCAGTTATCATGCGAGACTTTAATCTATATAGATTGGGCTAACCAAACTGCTAGCAATACAGTGGAGGAGGATTTCCTGGAGTGTATAAGGGATGGTTGTCTAGTCCAATATGTCGAGGAACCAACGAGAGAGTTGGCCATCCTAGACTGGGTGTTGTGTAATGAGAAATTAGCAATCTTGTTGTACGAGGCCCCTTGGGGAAGAGTGACCATACTATGGTAGAAGTCTTGATTAAGATGGAGAGTGACACAGTTAATTCAGAGACTAGGGTCCTGAACTTAAAGAAAGGTAACTTCGATGGTATGAGACATGAATTGGCTAGAATAGACTGGCGAATGATACTTAAAGGATTGACGGTGGATAGGCAATGGCAGACATTTCAAGATCACATGGATGAACTTCAACAATTGTACATCCCTGTCTGGCATAAAAATAAAATGGGGAAGGTGGCTCAACAGTGGCTATCAAGGGAAGTTAGGGATAGCATTAAATCCAAGGAAGAGGCATATAAATTAGCCAGGAAAAGCAGCAAACCTGAGGACTGGGAGAAATTTAGAATTCAGCAGAGAAGGACAAAGGGTTTCATTAGGAGGAGGAAAAGAGTATGAGAGTAAGCTTGCAGGGAACATAAAAACTTACTGCAAAAGCCTCTATAGATATGTGAAGAGAAAACGCTAAGTGACAAGAAACCTTGCAGTTAGAATCGGTGAAGTTATAATGGAGAACAAAGAAATGGCAGACCAATTGAACAAATACTTTGGTTCTGTCTTCATTAAGGAAGACACAAATAACCTTCCGGAAATACTAGGGGACTGAGGGTCCAGCGAGAAGGAGGAACTGAAGGAAATCCTTATTAGTCAGGAAATTGTGTTCGGGAAATTGATGGGACTGAAGGCCGATAAATCCACAGGGCCTGATAGTCTGCATCCCAGAGTACTTAAGGAAGCAGCCCTAGAAATAGTGGATGCATTGGTGGTCATTTTACAACATTCTATAGACTCTGGATTAGTTCCTATGGATTGGAGAGTAGCTAACGTAACCCCACTTTTTTAAAAAAGGAGGGAGAGAGAAAACAGGGAATTATAGACCAGTTAGCCTGACATCGGTAGTGGGGAAAATGTTGGAATCAATTATTAAAAACGTAATAGCAGCGCATTTGAAAAGCAGTGACAGGATCCGTCCAAGTCAGTATGGATTTATGAAAAGGAAATCATGCTTGAAAAATCTTCTAGAATTGTTTGAGGATGTAACTGGTAGAATGGACAAGGGAGAACCAGTGGATGTGGTGTATTTGGACTTTCAAAAGGCTTTTGACAAGGTCCCACACAAGAGATTGGTGTGCAAAATTAAAGCACATGGTATTGGGGGTAATGTATTGATCTGGATAGAGAACTGGTTGGCAGACAGGAAGCAAAGAATAGGAACAAACGGGTCCTTTTCAGAATGGCAGGCTAGTGGGGTACCGCAAGGTTCAGTGCTGGGACCCCAGATATTTACAATATGCATTCATGATTTAGACGAAGGAATTGAATGTAATATCTCCAAGTTTGCAGATGACACTAAGCTGGGTGGCAGTATGAGCTGTGAGGAGGATGCTAACCTGGATAGGTTGGGTGAGTGGGCAAATGCATGGCAGATGCAGTATAAATGTAGATAAACGTGACGTTATCCACTTTGGTGGCAAAAACAGGAAGGCAGAATATTATCTGAATGGTGACAGATTAGGAAAAGGGACGGTGCAATGAGACCTGGGTGACATCAGTCATTGAAAGTTGGCATGCAGGTACAGCAGGCGGTGAAGGCGGCAAATGGCATGTTGGCCTTCGTAGCGAGAGGATTTGAATATAGGAGCAGGGAGGTCTTACTGCAGTTGTACAGGGCCTTGGTAAGGCCACACCTTGAGTATTGTGTACAGTTTTGGTCTCCTAATCTGAGGAAGGACATTCTTGCTATTGAGGGAATGCAGTGAAGGTTCACCAGACTGATTCCCGGGATGGCAGGACTGACATATGAAGAAAGACTGGATTGACTAGGCTTATATTCACTGAAATTTAGAAGAATGAGAGGGGATCTCATAGAAACATATAACATTCTGACGGGATTGGACAGGTTAGATGCAGGAAGAATGTTCCTGATGTTGGAGAAGTCCAGAACCAGGGTACACAGTCTAAGGATAAGAGGTAAGCCATTTAGGACCGAGATGAGGAGAAA
The DNA here is from genome assembly GCF_044704955.1 of Pristiophorus japonicus. Classification (NCBI taxonomy): domain Eukaryota; kingdom Metazoa; phylum Chordata; class Chondrichthyes; family Pristiophoridae; genus Pristiophorus; species Pristiophorus japonicus. The sequence goes on along the minus strand of NW_027253183.1, from coordinate 237,230 downwards.
CTTTTTCACTCACGAGAATTGTTAAACTGTGGAATTCTCTACCACAGAAAGTTGTTGAGGCCAGTTCGTTAGATATATTCAAAAGGGAGTTAGATGTGGCCCTTACGGATAAAGGGATCAAGGGGTATGGAGAGAAAGCAGGAATGGGGTACGGAAGTTGCATGATCAGCCATGATCATATTGAAGGGCCGAATAGCCTACTCCTACACCTATTTTCTATGTTTTTTTTGATCTTACGTATGGGTCACCGGTGAGGCAAAACTTGGACCGTGGTGGTTTTCTCAGTGGTGCATGCAAATACATGTGAGCGGTCTGCTCCCCAGCAGTATTTTGAAACTCTCTTTAAAAAAAAAAGAAGAGGGAACTTTCGTTGGGTGGTTTTCTGCCGAAAAAGAACTGTACCTCCAAGATAACCGCCGAAAATGAAGAGGAAAGTCTCGCCCCTAGTGTTTTACTTGTAATTTTCCGCATCGGAAACACCTCTACCCCCTTCAAATGGCTATCAATCACAATGAACAATTTTATGTCCTTCTAGCTCAGCAAAATCTACATGTAACCTTTGTCACACCCTAGGAGCCCATTTCCATGGCTGTAATGATACTGATGGTGGTTTCTTGCTTACCGATTGACATGTTGTACACTGACTAATGATGTACTCTATAGGCGAGATTTTTCACTTTTTTTGCATGCTTAACGCCCACTTTACTGCTGAAATTACGTAATGCTCATATATCGCCCATTTAGCCACAAAATGGAAACTGCCAGGCATTTTTTGAGAACTTATTGCCAAGCATTACTTTCCCCATGTGCTTAACGCCGGGAAAAAATAATACCGCCCGCCCACGTTTTTGGGGTGGAATCATCAGAATGGGCGAAATCAACGGCCGTATCGCCCAGCGTTACTTTCCACTCGGAATTAATGCCGAGACTCAATAATACCGCCCACCCACGTTTTTTTGTCGTCAGGAGCACATTTGACAAAACTAACGCCCAGGAGATCGCTCACCGTCACTTTCACCATCTCGCGCACATATCGGCCAAAGAAAGTGGAACTGTTCTCAACTAACGCCAGCGGTGTGGCTGCCATTTTTTTAAATCGCAGGTCGCTTCATTCAAAAGTCTGCTTCAACTTCGGGGGAGTTTGCATTGGCTCTGGAGTTCTTCTCAGCTGAAGTGACCATCTCAACAGACATGTTTTCAGACTCTGGACTCTAGGTGTATTTTAGTGAGGAAATTATTGCTTCTGATCAATCGCCATTATACTTTCATTGCAATGGGGCCAGCCATTTCTCAGCCTGCATCAATTAACACGCAGATGCTGCAGAGTGCAGATGGCTCAATGTGTGATGCACATCATTATGTCCCCAATTTATGACGTGCAAGAATGAGGAGGGGGTCCAGACCATACACACCCCGCACGTACAAGGAAAAGAGTCTTACCTCAATGTCTCCGACCACACCTGCCTTTGGAGACTGTGCTTCCACAAGGTGGTGATCAGTGAAATATGTGAGCTCATCAGGCCACATATGCAGCCTGCCATCAGGGCATCGGTGTCGATCGAGGTGGTTATGTCTTTAATACTCTTATGAATCACTCCATGTGGTCTAGTATTGTACTTGAGCTGTTGTGACCTTAGTCCCATTTATTGTAACTCCAGAGTGAGGCACAAGCCTCACACCGATGGGCCCTGCACACCTATGCAGGTGACCCTCAGCTCTCCCACAGCAGTGCCCTCTGGTGGCACACCTTGTGACTATACAGTTAGTATACATGGTCTGCATACATGACATAATTTCCCCCCCCCAAGTCTTTAATGCAAATTGGCTCATACATTAATGGTGACCTGGGCTTTGCTCTTCCTGGTTGACCGTTGGAGGGTTGCTTCGAGCTTGGGTGGATTGGTAATGAGATTTATTACCAGTGGAGGTGCCCGTGGTTTCTGGTTGTGAGTCCATGACTACTCCATTCTCTACCCCCCCACCACACAGAGATCATGCTAATGGCCCATTACATGCAAGTTGTATTCAAGTTCATCACATGGGTTTCACATTTACATCTTGGTACATTTGCTGGGTTTCTTTTAGTGTGGTACATTTACATGATCAGTACAAGTATATCAGTACAGGTACACAAGGACAGTCTAGTTCCAGCACGGCCAGATAAGATCCGGGTCATCTGGTATTGGCGCAGCGTCCCATGCTAGTGGGTCTGTGGGTGAGGTGAGCTAATTTTGCTCGAGTTGCCGGAGCTCAGGGCTCTTGCCGTTACTCCTAGTGTCGGGCAGGCCCAAAGACAGCTGATGTGTGTCTGTGGCCTCCCTGTCCTTTTCGTTTGCACAGTGTCGCTGCTGCTCCCTGGGAAGCGGTCTGAGCGAGTGAGCGTTTTGTCTAAGTGACGGTGGGGCTGCCTCATCTTGTCTAGCAGTTCGCAGGGGACTGCTGACTTGCTTTCCTTGAGAGCATCGTTGTGAGCACTCTCTAGTTTGGGATCGTGGCTGGTCCAGGTCCCATTTGGAGGAGCCGTTGGCAGGTGACCCTTCACTCTTGGGCATTGCCATGGTGGCGAGTGGGTTTGTGGGCTGCGCCTTTTCCACCCGGGTGGTGGGCGACGGTAGCCGACTGCGAGCATAGACGCAGTTTATTGTTTCTGGCCCGTGGCGGTTCATGCCATCGGGTGCCTGCAATGTAAAACCGATCTGAGGCAGGGTATCGCTACCGGTGCCTCTGCTCTCCGGGGATCATTTACTCTTGTCTACTTGTCTACTTGTGTCAGCTGTGGGGACACTTTATGATACATCGTTCTGGTCCTGAAGACGCAGGCTACAGCATTGGGTAGCCCGCTGGACCTGTATACGACCATTAGGTGTTCACCTGCTACATTGGCTGATTGCAATTTGCACCCGACATCGCTCAACAACATTTTGCTTGTTACAGCTGGACTTTTACATTGGTTACCAATTTCAAGCAGTTCATTCAAAAATGGCACGTTGCTTGCCTCCTTCAAAATGGCCTTACTACTTTTACCCCAATCGTCTTCCTTGCGTGGAACCACGTGTCGTTGCTCCACTAGCGCTGCACCTCGTGGTTTGGACGCCATCTTTTCCCTGTCCATGATGTCGACTGCCGCGATCTTCTTTCCCAGGGATTCTGCCACTGAAGCTGGGAAGACGCCCTCGGATCCAATCTTCCTCCCCAGGAGTCCTGCCACTGAAACTGGGAAGGTGCGTTCGGGTTGTTTCGGCGGATCATCGCCACACAGTCGTGTTGAGCGGTCTGTGCCTCGGGGGCTGCGCGGATCTGCTCTCTGGTGCCTGGTCCAACCGAAGGTGGGGACTTGCTCTGCCTCTGAGCACGGGGGATGTCGATCGCTGGAGGGATGAAGTCTTCCCAGTTCCAATGAATCTTCCCCATCCATCTTCTTCCAAGTAGCGTTGGTCCATCACCTGAAACAATCCACAATGGTAAATTGTGCATTGGGCCATCATGGGATACACTTACATCTGCACTACCAACAACTGATATCAGTTCCTTGGTGTAGGTGTGCAGCTTTGCCTGAACCGGGACCAGCTTGATCGTTCCATAGCCTCTCAAAGGCTTCCTGGCTCATTACTGACTGACTTGCCCCTGTGTCCACTTCCATGAAGACTGGAACGCCATTTAGCTCGACTTCCATTATCACTGGAGGACAATCTGTGGTGCAGGTATATACTCTGTACACTTCGTCCTGGGACTGAGCTGCCTCTCTAGCCAACTCCTCGTAATCCGTGCTGGATTCACAGCCATCTGCTGGCTCCTCTTCCATGTGGTGAGTCACAGCTCTTTTGCACATTCGCTGGAGGTGGCCCTTTGTGCTGCAGCCTTTTCACACATAGTCTCTGAATCGACACTGATGAGCCCTGTGATTACCTCCGCAATGCCAGTATGGCGCTTCTCGACTTATGCTTGCACCCCTCGGCGGCTCTAAGTTAAAGGACTCGGGGGCCTGTACGCTCTGCCCTGGGCAGATTCACATTCAACAGTTCTGCCTGTGAAAGGCGCCATTCTATTTCCAGTACTTGCTGGGTTTAAGCCCTGAGAGTGAATCATCATCTGCTTGGAGCTGCAGCTTGCGGCCATGAGCGCCTGGCTGAGGCTGATGGCCTTCTGCAGGGTGATGGTGGTTTCGGCAGACAGTATCCTGTGAAGAAGGGCCTCATGACCGATGCCAATTATGAAGACGTCCCACAAGGCATCGGCGAGGGATGCGCCGAATTCACACGGTCCTGCCAGCCTCCTGAGGTCGACAGTGTACTTCACAATTTCCTGGCCCTCGGGGTGGCGGTGTGAATAAAGTCGATGCCTGGCCGTGAGGATGCTCTCCTTCGGTTTGAGTTGGTCCAGAATTAGCTCTTTCAGCTCCTCGTATGACTTGGTCGTTGATTTCTCTGGTGCAAGCAAGTCCCTGATGAGGCCATAGACCGCGGGCCCACAACTGGTCAACAGGATAGCTCTGCGCTTATCTGCCAGCGTGGCCAGATCATCGCCTACCAGGCCGTTTGCTATGAAATATTGGTCGAGCCGCTCCGTAAAGGCTTCCCAATTTCACCCTCTGAGAACGTTTCTAATGCACCGTTAGTCATTTTTGCGTCAAAGTTCGTAATCTCGTCGCCAGTTGTTATGTCTTTAATACTCTTATGAATGACTCCACGAGGTCTAGTATTGTACCTGAGCTGTTGTGACTTTAGTCCCATTTATTGTAACTCCAGAGTGAGGCACAAGCGTGGTGGGCAGGCTTTTATACTGGGCCCTGCACACCTATGTAGGTGACCCTCAGGTCTCTCACCGCAGTGCCCTCTGGTGGCGCACCTTATGTGACTATACAGTTACTATACATGGTCTACATACTTATCAGAGGCCAAGGTCTTTCTACCTGTCTGGTTCCTTTCGGGCCTCCACGGTTGAGATTTGCCTTCTATCTCACCATGCAACCCATCGCTGCATTAAACAGGTCACGGAGGCCCTGTACGTGAGAAGGATAGACTTTATCAGCTTCCCCATGACCAAGGAGGCTCAGACTGACAGGGCTGGAGCATTCTACCGCATTGCTAAGTTACTCAGGGTGCAGGGAGCTATACAATGCACTCACATCACCATGCGGCCACCTTCTCAGGACCCAGAGCGTTTTCGTAACAGAAAAGGATTTCACTCCCGGAAGGTCCAACTAGTTGTCGACCTTAACCAGTGAATGCCAAATGTCCGGGCACCTTCGATCAGACTCACATCCTGCGTGAGAGCGCTGTCTCTGACATCTTTAAGAGTCAGCTACAAGACAGTGCTGGATGCTTGGTTGTAACAGATATGGCCTAGCCACCTGGTTAATGAGCCCCTTCCTTACACCCACACCGAGGTCGAGAAGCGATACAACAGGAGCCACAGAGACACACGCAATGTGGTCCAGAAAACAATAACTGTGCTTAAGTAGTGCTTCAGATGTCTGGACCACTCAGGAAGGGAGCTACAATACAACCCTGAGCAAGTAGGTAAACTTGTGGTCATGTGCTCCATGCTGCACAACCTGGCTATCAGGTGGGGCCAAGAATTGCGTGAAGGGACTGATGCTCCACCTCAGGAGAGAGAGGAAGAGGATGATGAGGGGCTGGACGCTGACCTAGAGCCAGACAATCAGGTTGGCTATGCAACCATGCCCACGACCCACTCCAGACCGCAGGAAAGGGCCCGTGGTGGCTACATAACTACAGGACTCTTACGTGAGGAGCTGATATCTGAACGATTTGCCTGAAAGAACATTGATGTGAGTGACAACGCTGACACACTGCTGTGTTTGTGCAGTTCAGATATCAATGGTGCCCATCACATTGGCGCCAGTTAAAGTTTACGTTGATTGAAGTTAAGTTGTATTTAATCCTTTCATGTTAAGGAATCACCAGTGCATAACGGTCCAGCTGTCTGAAACAATGCGCAACAAGTTATGTTCAATAAAAAAAAATTATACCAACATTGGTCTGAAATCGTAAGTATCACAGGCAATAAACACCCAACTCCCGCCCACACACCATTTTTTCCACCATTGACATCAATCAAATGTTCAACATGTCCAGCAACACAGAATACAAAGGCAAAGCAAGAGGGTGGTTCCCAGCCCCCATACATTACAACAAATTGCATACACCCAGATGGAGATATAACACAGCCATCACCCGCGGACATGCACCCTTCCCCTTCCTTCCCCTCTTCTTCTCCCCACCTCTACCCCTTTCCCTTCTCGCTCCACAGTGCCTGGCTGAGGAGCTGCTCAGGCGGTACCTCATTGGGGGGAGATGAAGGCAGATGCGGTGGTTGCACAGGTACGGGAGCGGGGGGGGAGGGGTTGCCAAGGGTGCAACATTCTCTGATGCAGAAGCAGGATCTTGGTCCTTGCCCTCATCTGTCGTTTGCAGTGGTGGTGCGGAACCTAGGGGTGGAGTGCCACGCTCTGGGGCCACTGGGAGGCCTGTGCCAGCAGTGTTCCTGGCTATCGTATCCAAGGCCTCCGCCATCCGTGGAATGTACTCAGTCATGGTTGTCAGCTGTCGGGATATGCCCCCTAATGCTTCGATGAGCTGGTCACCAACGTCTACAATCCTCCTGGACAACTGTACCATTTCTCCGCTCTCATGTGGCGCTCGTCGAACAGACATGCCGCGTCAACGAGGCCTCCGCGGGGTCGGCGCTGTTCTGGGGACAAATGGGATGCCTTGTGGCGAGGTGCTTGGGGCTGGCACCTCCAGGCAGGAATGACCGGAAGACCACTAGATGGCCTTGGGGTGGAATGGCTTCTGGAGCGTGGCAGTGCAGGTTTCTCGAAGTCCGCGGAGAACAGACCCAGCGGATTGACGGGCGAGAATCGGAGCTCCTCATCAGCAGATGTAGGATCGTCCGGAGAGTCGGGCCCTGCGCCCCCACCTCTGCCCTCTGTGGTCTTGCCTGGGGCCGCGCTGCTGGCTGAGCTGAAAAGCACAAATGAGGTTATTAGAGAAGGGGGTGCTAGGGTCACAAGACGGGTCCAGCGCTACACACAGCATATGCACAACAAAAGCACCACCTCTCTCAAAATCATCGCAGACATCACATTTCATGACCATCAACACATTGTGCATTGCAATGATTTTCATTAGGCCAGCATTATTTCTAGGACAATTTTAGAAATCATCTATCATATATGATTGTTCAGATATGAGTGGGTGTGGCATCTATTGACTTTACATCATGCAATGGTGTAAGCTTTACTCACGTGGCATCACTTCAGGGTCTGCAGATACTTCCCCACGAGTGCAAGCAATCGCTCCTCCGTCTTAGTGATGTTGCTGGGGACTGACTGGTGGCCCCCCACCCGTTCGCCTCTGCACAGACCTCAATAGCTTCTTCTGTAAAAGGTGACAGGATGACATGGCATGAGATCATTGCTTGATATTATTGCTAGGTACTGTCAGAGACTGATACAACACATAATAATCATGATTACATCTGTTGGTATGATAATGATAGTCACTCATGACTGTTACAAATCAAATTATATAAATACATAAGTGCATGTAAATCAATGTAATACTTACTCTTGCGGATCCCACAAGGTCGTTCCATCATTTGCGGCATTGGTTGCCCTCACGAACCTTGTTGGTCGCCGACAAAGCCACCTCTGCAATCTTGGTCCATATCTTCTGGTAGGCCTTTGGGGTAGGCTTCCCACGCCCTCCCTGTGTCAAATCATCCCAGTGTAACTCGACCTCCTGCAGGAGGGAGGCATTTGCCTTGTTCGAGAACCTCCTGGCTCTTTTGCTCCCTCCAATGTGCTCCTCTCCCACCTCACTGCTCTCTCCAGCATCAGTCTCCACAGTGTGCTGTGATGCCTCCTCCTCTCCCTCCATTATAGGCCAAATTTGGGCAAATATGTGGCTTGTAACAGCTAATTTTTGTTTCCCTATTTGCTGTAAAGCTCTAAAGTCTCCCTCCTTCCTCCCAAAGCAGCCACACCACACCCAGACACGCCTTCAGTCCCTCTCAGCCCCCTCTCTCTGTCTCCTCTTCTGCGCATGTCATGATGACCCTTGACGTCCTGAATCGGGGGAATCAAGCATTGCCATGTATTTGCTAAGGACGGCGACACTTTACGGCAGAAGGTCAGCGAGATTTAACACTTCCGCCCATTTCATATCGCTCGCGGTAACGGCCATTTTAAAAAATGGGGACAAGGTGCTTTGAGAATGGGCGAGAAGCCGGTGATCTGAAACCCTTTTTTACCGTCCACGCCGGAAATAATGTCCATTTTTGGGTGATAAGCACAAAAGTGGAAAATCTAGCCCTATATCTTTATCTAAACCTGGCCACCATAAGTAACTGTGTACAAAACTCTTGGTCAAGCACATTCCCAGGTGCCGGTCATTACGATCTCCCAACAATTTGGACCTGAACTTATTTGGAATAACTGGTCTTGCATCCCACAATCTTTATCCACTGATAATTTATTCCTACAAATGAAGTATGGATGAATATATTTCTCTGATAGCTGCTTTGGCCATCCATTTGCTATGTGATCACACACCTTTGACATAACTTGGTCACATTTGGTTACTCTTCCAATCTCTTCAGCTGTGACTGGCAGTTCATCAATGTATAAAAAAAAAGAACACTTCTTCCCTATTGGGCATAACTTGTGAAGGGGATGGCAACCTGGACATAACATCAGCATTACTGTGATCAACATTACTTAGATCTACCTTCGAGATAATATTTTCAGTTTCTAGTCTCGAGTTCTTGCTCAACTTTCTCCTTGAGTGCGTATGGTACGGGACGTGGCTTGCAGTAAACTTGGTCTAGCGTCCTTCTATACCCTGACACTTGAAACCTTGAATTGGACTGCCTATTTTATGTAACACCTTTGGATACTGCTTGATGACATTATCCTTCGATGCAAATCTTGTTTCAAACGAAAAATCTCATTCCAATCCAGCTTCAGTGATCTGAACCAATTTCTACCAATTAAGGCAGGCTTATCTCCTGCCACTACTAAGAGAGGCAAGCTCTGAAACTGATCCTTGTATTTCACCAGTGATACGTCCTACCACAAGGGTTTGCTCTCCTGAGTAGCCTCACCACTCTATCTTCGACTATTTTCCAATGGAAAATCACTGAACTTGTCGACATATAGCGATTCCGGTATTACGCTCACTGATGCTCCAGTGTCGATTTCCATTGGTATCCTGGTTCCTGCAACGTCGACTTGGATGACGATATTTTGCGAATTGCTGTTAGATACCTTTGTGGTCCTGATGACATGCATCTCCAGAACCTGCTCATCCTGTTGCTTCTCTTCAATGCTACGTAGTCTCTGGCGATTCCTACTTCCTTGTTCCAGTCACTCATACTGTCACACAGGTATGTGTTCAGACACAAGTCCATGGCACAAGTATGTTGGCAGGTTGGTAACCTGTCAAAGGGTGTTGGGCAGGAATCACCAATAGCATCTTTTCTGTTTCTGTACGTGTTCCCCAGGAACCAGTCTCAGCTGAGAGTTCCTGTGACGAAGGCTGCACCAGGGCCACAGGGCCCCCACCTGTCACAGGTACATCTGGGCCAGGAGATTTAGGTAGTGAGCGAGAGGAACCACTGAGCACAAATGAGGAGGAACAAGTGGAGATGAGAGTGAAAATGCAGGAATTTGCTGGATGGAGGGACAGCTCACATCTTCCCTCAGTTGCACAGCCAATGATTATAATCTCGTGAATATTTATAGTGCAGAGGTGGTCATTCAGCCATTGTGTCTGTATCAGCTCTTTACCAGAGAGGTCCAAATACCCTTCTCTCTCCCCATAACCCTGTATCGTCCTCTGTTTCAAAGATACACTTCTTTAAAAGATGCAATGGTCTTCAGTATCAGAAAAAGTGACGACGCTGTGGAATTGTAAAAACCTCTGATTCATTAATGTCCTTTAGGGAAGAAAATTGCCATCCTTACTCAGTCAGACCTGTATGTGATTCCAGTCCCACACCAACAGGGATAATCGTAACTGCCCTCTGAAGTGACCGAGCAAACCACGCGATTGTATAAAAAAATGACAAAGAATAACTCCCGACCTAACATTACTATGGGAGCACCTTCGCCACATAGACTCCAGCGGTTCATGGCGGCTCACCATCACCACCTTCTCAGGGTGACTAGGGATGAGCTATAAATGCCAGTCTTACCAGCGATACCCACATCCCAGGAATGAATTTTAAAATGTGGTTTCACCCCCAGTGTACATTTGATTTTGTCTATTTCACATTTGCAAGATCTTATTCAGCAATTATTTTTGACATTTTTTTTCGTAAAAAATGTGTGATCAGTGCTTCATACCATCCACACAACGTTCTCTCCTCCCTCCATTTCCTCTGGTTTCGATGGCTAGATTTCTGACCTGTCATCTGATTATTGCTTATCCCTTTCCAAACCTGCCTGAATAGTTCTGCTTTCCTGTAATATACGTATGCCTAGGTTTACCTGCCACCAAGGAGAGCAACCGTCTGAGGTCATTGGGCCACAGACACACACGTGCAGCCCTTGTATATAAAGATTGCCTCCATGTTTAATCTGTTATTCGAGAGCTTATAAAGTAGTCAGGTCACACCTGATTGAGTTCACGGTACTAAGCCCATTGAGTTATTGCATACGCAACATTTGGTGACGAGACACAATACGAACTTTCACACGCACACAAAAAAAAATGAGCAGCGTTGGAATCCTGGAGCAATTCGTGGAGGGAGAAGACTGGGAGGATCTTACAGATTGCCTCGACCAGTACTACGTGGCCAACAAGATGGATGAAGACGCTGACGCAGTTAGGTGCAGGGCGGTTTTCCTCATGGTTTGTGGTCCAAAAATCTATGGCCTCAAAGAATCTGCTCTCACCTGCATGTCCAACGGAAAAGGCCTATGAGGAATTGTGTGCTCTGATTCGGGACCATCTCAAACCTAAAAAAACATAATTATCTTGAGATATCGCTTTTACAAGCATGTTTGTTCTGAGGGCCAGGATGTGGCAGAATTTGTTGCCGCAATGAGACGTCTCGCTGGGCCGTGTAAGTCTGGAACTGCATTGGAAGACAAGCTGCATGACGTCTTTGTAATAGGCATAAACCACGAGGTGATCCTGCAGAAGCTGCTGGCTGCGGAGACGCTGGATCTGAGCAGGGCCATCACGATCGGCCAGGCTTGCCTGACCACGGTCGATAGTACAAAGCAGATATCCTCGCAGAGTCGGAAGGCCACGGCAAGTACTGTGCACTAGATTGTGTCGTCGGTTGGCAGAACTACACCTGGCAGGGCCGACCCGACTGTGTTTGTGAAACCTGTAGCTGCTCGAAGTCCGCCATTGGGCACGAATCTGATTTCACCCTGTTAGCGTTGTGGGGGCAATCATCGGCCTCATCAGTGCCGTTTCAGACAGTATATTTGTAGAGGCGAAAATGGAGCACCTTTAGCGGATGTGTCCGCAGCTCAGCAAGTGTGCTGCGACGTACCACGTGGATGATGATGACCAATGCAACCCGAGATACCCGAGGAGGAAGTGTACAGTGTACATTCGTTCCTGACAAAGAGCCAACCGATAATGACTGAAGTAAAATTGAACGGCGTGCCCGTATCTATGGAATTAGACACGGGTCGAGTCAGTCAATTATGAGTCAGAGGACTTTCAAAAAGCTGTGGGACACAAAGGCCGTGAAACCCAAGCTTAGTCCAGTAAATGCAAAATTGCGTATCTATACCAAAGAGCTCATACCAATGATTGGCAGTGCAGCAGTCAAGGTGTCGTACGATGGGGCGGTTCATGATCTATCGCTGTGGATCGTTCCAGGCAATGGTCCAACGCTGTTCGGCAGGAGTTGGCTCAAAAAAAGAAGGTGGAACTGGAACGATATTAAAGCTTTGTCATCGGTGGATGACACTTCATGTGCTCAAGTGCTGAGCAAATTTCCCTCGCTGTTTGCACCAGGCATCGGAAACTTCACGGGAGCCAACGTGCAGATCCACCTGGACTTGGATGCAAGACCCATCCATCACAAAGCCCGGGCGGTCCCGTATATGATGGGGGAGAAGGTCGAAATCGAACTGGACAGATTCCAACGTGAAGGGGCCATTTCACCTGTCGAATTTAATGAATGGGCTCGTCCCATTGTTCCTGTGCTGAAGAGTGATGGCACTGTCAGGATTTGTGGAGACTACAAGATTGCGATCAACAGAGTTTCGAAACAGGATCAGTACCCGTTACCAAAGTCTGATGACCTGTTTGCAACGCTAGCCGAGGGAAAGTCATTCACCAAACTGGATCTGACGTCAGTCTATATGACACAGGAGCTTGTCAAATCGTCGAAGAAACTTACGTGCATCAATATGCATAAAGGGCTGTTCATTTACAACAGGTGTCCTTTCGGAATTCGCTCGGCTGCAGCTATATTTCAGAAAAACATGGAGAGTTTACTGAAGTCCGTCCCTCGAACCGTGGTGTTCCAAGACGACATTCTGGTCACAGGTCGTGACACTGCCAAACCCTGCACAACCTGGAAGAGGTTCTACGTCGTCTGGACAAAGTGCGGCTCAGGCTGAAATGTTCTCCCCTACACTCACTCTCTCACTCTCTCGTTCTCTCTCACTCTCTCCTACGGACTCGAAAACAGAGGCCATCAAAAATGCACTGAGACCCCAGAATGTGACGGAGCTGGGGACGTTCCTTGGTCTTCTCAACTACTTCGGTAATTTCTTACCTAATTTGAGTACATTATTAGAGCCACTGCACATGCTGCTCAGAAAAGGCGACAACTGAGTTTAGGGTGTATCTCAAGACAGGGCCATCGAGAAGGCTAGAAATCTGTTTTGTTCCAACAAATTGCTGGTATGTTATGACCCATGCAAGAGTTTAGTATTGGCCTGTAACGCTTCATCACATGGGGTGGGTTGCGTGCTCCAACAATCCAATGAGTCGGGCAAACTACAACCCGTTGCATACGCGACGAGAAGCATGTCTAAAGCGGAAAGAACCTACGACATGGTAGAGAAAGAAGCTTTAGCCTGCGCATATGGGGTTAAAAAGATGCACCAGTATCTGTTTGGGCTTCGTTTTGAGCTTGAAACCAATCACAAGCCGCTCATATCTTTGTTTTCAGAGCATAGAAGTATCGATACCAACGTGTCGTCCCGCATCCAGAGATGGGCGCTGACATTATCTACCTATGATTATGTCATTCGCCATAGACCTGGCACTGAGAATTGTGCCGATGCATTGAGCCGTTTACCGTTGCCCATGCCGGAGGTGGAAACGACACAGCCCGCAGACCTACTGTTGGTCATGGATGCCTTTGAGAGTGAAGGGTCGCCTGTCACTGCTCAACAAGTTAGGACTTGGACCAGCCAGGATCCGATCCTATCAGTTATAAAATGTTGTGTCCTTAGTGGTGATTGGTCTGCCTTTCCCAGGGAAGTGTCTGATGAGACCAAACCTTACAACCGTCGCAAAGATGAACTATCCACCCAATCTGATTGTTTGCTATGGGGTAATCATGTTATGCCCAAGAAGATCAGGGCGAGATTTGTTTGTGATTTACACAGTACCCATCCCGGTATTGTGATGATGAAGGCTCACATTTGGTCGCCTGGCATAGAATCTGATTTGGAGTCATTTGTACAACACTTGCATGCAGTTAAGCAATGCGCCAGTGGTATCTCCGCTTAGTCTGTGGTCGTGGCCATCTAAACCATGGTCGAGGATCTACAGACTCGTCCTTTCCTGGGCAACGTGTTTTTAGTGGTGGTGGATGTGTATTTCAAATGGATAGAATGTGTAATCAAGTCATCCAGTACATCCACAGCCACGATTGAGAGCCTTCGTCCCATGTTCGGCACTCATGGTCTGCCAGACATCGTTATGAGCAACAACGGATCGTGCTTCATGAGTTTCGAGCTTCAAGAGTTTCTGAGACTCAATGGTATCGAGAACGCAAGGTCAGCACCATTCAAACCCACATCCAATGGTCAAGCGGACGTCCAAATTAGGGATGCGTGCAAAAAAGGTACAGCAGTTATCATGGGTGACTTTAATCTACATATAGATTGGGCTAACCAAACTGGTAGCAATACGGTGGAGGAGGATTTCCTGGAGTGCATTAGGGATGGTTTTCTAGACAAATATGTCGAGGAACCAACTAGAGAGCTGGCCATCCTAGACTGGATAATGTATAATGAGAAAGGGCTAATTAGCAATCTTGTTGTGCGAGGCCCCTTGGGGAAGAGTGACCATAATATGGTAGAATTCTTGATTAAGATGGAGATTGACACAGTTAATTCAGAGACTTGGGTCCTGAACTTAAGGAAAGGTAACTTCAATGGTATGAGACGTGAATTGGCTAGAATAGACTAGAGAATGATACTTAAAGGGTTGACGGTGGATAGGCAATGGCAGACATTTAAAGATCACATGGATGAACTTCAACAATTGTACATCCCTGTTTGGAGTAAAAATAAAACAGGGAAGGTGGCTCAACCATGGCTAACAAGGGAAATTAGGGATAGTGTTAAATCTAAGTAAGAGCCATATAAATTGACCAGAAAAAGCAGCAAACCTGAGGACTGGGAGAAATTTAGAATTCAGCAGAGGAAGACAAAGGGTTTAATTAGGAGGAGGAAAAATAGAGAATGAGAGGAAGCCTGCAGGGAACATAAAAACTGAGTGCAAAAGTCTCTATAGATGCGTGAAGAGAAAAAGATTAGTGAAGAGAAATTTAGGTCCCTTGCAGTCAGAATCAGGTGAATTGATAATGGAGAACAAAGAAATGGCAGACCAATTGAGCAAATACTTTGGTTCTGTCTTCATTAAGGAAGACACAATTAACTTTCCGGAAATACTGGGGACCGAGGGTCCAGCGAGAAGGAGGAACTGAAGGAAATCCTTATTAGTCAGGAAATTGTGTTAGGGAAATTGATGGGACTGAAGGCTGATAAATCCCCAGGGCCTGATAGTCTGCATCCCAGAGTACTTAAGGAAGCAGCCCTAGAAATAGTGGATGCATTGGTGGTCATTTTACAACATTCTACAGACTCTGGATCAGTTCCTATGGATTGGAGAGTAGCTAAGGTAAACCCACTTTTTAAAAAAGGAGGGAGAGAGAAAACAGGGAATTATCGACCGGTTAGCCTGACATCGGTAGTGGGGAAAATGTTGGAGTCAATTATTAAAGATGTAATAGCAGCGCATTTGGAAAGCAGTGACAGAATCTGTCCAAGTCAGTATGGATTTATGAAAGGGAAATCATGCTTGACAAATCTTCTAGAATTGCTTGAGGATGTAACTAGTAGAGTGGACAAGGGAGAACCAGTGGATGTGGTGTATTTGGACATTCAAAAGGCTTTTTACAAGGTCCCACACAAGAGATTATTGTGCAAAATTAAAGCACATGGTATTGGGGGTAATGTATTGACGTGGATAGAGAACTGGTTGGCAGACAGGAAGCAGAGAGTCGGGATAAAGGGGTCCTTTTCAGAATGGCAGGCAGTGACTAGTGGGGTACCGCAAGGTTCAGTGCTGCGACACCAGCTATTTACAATATACATTAATGATTTAGACGAAGGAATTGAATGTAATATCTCCAAGTTTGCAGATGACACTAAGCTGGGTGGCAGTGTGAGCTGTGAGGAGGATGCTAAGAGGCTGCAGGGTGACTTGGACAGGTTAGGTGAGTGGGCAAATGCATGGCAGATGCAATATAATGTAGATAAGTGTGAGGTTATCCACTTTGGTGGCAGAATATTATCTGAATGGTGACAGATTAGGAAAAGGGGAGGTGCAACGAGACCTGGGTGTCATGGTACATCAGTCATTGAAAGTTGGCATGCAGGTACAGCAGGCGGTGAAGAAGGCAAATGGCATGTTGGCCTTCATAGCTGGAGGATTTGAGTACAGGAGCAGGGAGGTCTTACTGCAGTTGTACAGGGCCTTAGTGAGGCCTCATCTGGAATATTGTGTTCCGTTTTGGTCTCCTAATCTGAGGAAGGACATTCTTGCTATTGAGGGAGTGCAGCAAAGGTTCACCAGACTGATTCCCGGCATGACAGGACTGTCATATGAAGAAAGACTAGATCGACTGGGCCTGTATTCACTGGAGTTGAGAAGAATGAGAGGGGATCTCATAGAAACATATAAAATTCTGACGGGATTGGACAGGTTAGAGGCAGGAAGAATGTTCCCGATACTGGGGAAGTCCAGAACCAGGGGTCACAGTCTAAGGATAAGGGATAAACCATTTAGGACTGAGATGAAGAGAAACTTCTTCACTCAGAGAGTTGTTAACCTGTGGAATTCTCTACCGCAGAAAGTTGTTGAGGCCAGTTAGTTAGATATTTTCAAGAGGGAGTTAGATATGGCCCTTACGGCTAAAGGGATCAAGGGGTATGGAGAGAAAGCAGGAAAGGGGTACTGAGGTGAATGATCAGCCATGATCTTATTGAATGGTGATGCAGGCTCGAAGGGCCGAATGGCCTACTCCTGCACCTGTTTTCTATGTTTCTAACCATCAAGCAGAGCCTGAAACGCGTAACTCACGGTTCTTTGCAGACTCGCTTGTCACGCACGCTGCTTTGTTACAGGACGAGACCCCACACGCTTACCAGGGTCCCCCCTGCTGAACTGTTGGAGAGTCTCAAGACCAGGCTCTCGCTTGTCCACCCTGATCTTAACGATCACGTCGAAAACAGACGTCAACATTAGAAGTGGTATCATGATCGCACTGCCATGTCACGTGACATCTCGATTAATGTTCCTGTGTATATGCTAAATTATGGTCAAGGCCCCAAGTGGGTCACTGGCACTGTTACAGCCAAGGAGGGTAACAGGGTGCTTATTGTCAGGCTGACTAATGGTAAAACATGGAGGGGGCACATTGATGAGACAAAATTGCGGCACACAGACGAACCGAAACAGCTTGAAGAAGATACCATCAATGACCAACCGATTCATATTCAGCCATCAGAAGACCCTGCTGTTGTCAATGAATCTGGACCTTCAATCCCCGACATGGACACTGCCATTCCCATTAGATCGGCTACCCTGCCTCAAGGGTGGCAGTGTGAGCTGCGAGGAGGATGCTATGAGGCTGCAGAGTGACTTGGATAGGTTAGGTGAGTGGGCAAATGAATGGCAGATGAAGTATAATGTCGATAAATGTGAGGTTATCCACTTTGGTGGTAAAAACAGAGAGACAGACTATTATCTGAATGGTGACAGATTAGGAAAAGGGGAGGTGCAACGAGACCTGGGTGTCATGGTACATCAGTCATTGAAGGTTGGCATGCAGGTACAGCAGGCGGTTAAGAAAGCAAATGGCATGTTGGCCTTCATAGCGAGGGGATTTAAGTACAGGGGCAGGGAGATGTTACTACAGTTGTACAGGGCCTTGGTGAGGCCAGACCTGGAGTATTGTGTACAGTTTTGGTCTCCTAACTTGAGGAAGGACATTCTTGCTATTGAGGGAGTGCAGCGAAGGTTCACCAGACTGATTCCCGGGATGGCGGGACTGACCTATCAAGAAAGACTGGATCAACTGGGCTTGTATTCACTGGAGTTCAGAAGAAAGAGAGGGGACCTTATAGAAACGTTTAAAATTCTGATGGGTTTAGACAGGTTAGATGCAGGAAGAATGTTCCCAATGTTGGGGAAGTCCAGAACCAGGGGTCACAGTCTAAGGATAAGGGGTAAGCCATTTAGGACCGAGATGAGGAGAAACTTCTTCACCCAGAGAGTGGTGAACCTGTGGAATTCTCTACCTCAGAAAGTTGTTGAGGCCAATTCACTAAATATATTCAAAAAGGAGTTAGATGAAGTCCTTACTACTAGGGGGATCAAGGGGTATGGCGAGAAAGCAGGAATGGGGTACTGAAGTTGCATGTTCAGTCATGAACTCATTGAATGGCGGTGTAGGCAAGAAGGACCGAATGGTCTACTCCTGCACCTATTTTCTATGTTTCTATGTTAAGTCATGAATGACTCAGAGAGCTCACCCAGATCTGGAATTGAACTGAGACGATCAACTAGGGAGCGGAAAGCCCTGGACCGTCTCAATTTGTAAATAGGACTTATACCAAGATCTTGGAGGGGGGGTGATGCAACGTATGTATGCCCGGGTTTACCTGCCACCAGGGGGAGCGATCGTCAGAGGCCATTGGGCCACAGACACACACGTGCAGCCCTTGTACATAAAGAAAGCCTCCATGTTTAATCCGATATTCGAGAGCTAATAAAGTAGTCAGGTCGCATGTGATTGAGCTCACGGTACTAAGCCCATTGAGTTATGGCATACACAACATTTCTTACTTGTCCAACCCTGCAGTTTGGTCCTGGTCTTGGACTTACCAGTACAGCTTTGTCTCGAGGTCGCATTTTACTCCCTCAGCAGTCTTTCTCACAGGATTCCACAAATTCTGTTCAAATAATTCAAGTAACCTGTTCCCACCACCCTTTCAGGCAGTGCATTCCAGATCTCAATCACTCGCTGCGTAAAAAAATGTTTACACATGTCGCCTCTGGTTCTTTTGACAATCACCTTCAATCTGTGTCCTCTCATTACCGACCCTTCTGCCACTGGAAACAATTTCTCCTTATTTCCTCGATCAAGATTTTGAACAGCTCCATCAAATACTGCCTTAACCTTCTCTGCTCTAAGGAGAACAACCCAGTTTCTCTAGTCTTCCCATGTCACTGAAGTTTTTCATCCCTGTTACCATTCTGGTAAATCTCGTCTGTGCCCTCTTCAAGGCCTTGACATCCTTCCTAAAGTACAGTGCCCAGAATTGGCCACAATACTCCAGCTGGGGCTTAACCAGTGTCTTATAAAGGTTTAACATCATGTCCTTGCTTTGGCACACTATGCCTCTATTAATATAGCAAAGGATCCTGCAAGCCTTTTTAACAGCCTTTTCACCTTGTGCTGCCACCTTGAAAGATTTGTATACATAGACCCCCAGGTCGCTCTGTTCTTAGAAACATAGAAATTAGGTGCAGGAGCAGGCCATTCGACCCTTTGAACCTGCACCGCCATTCAATAAGATCATGTCTGATCATTCAACCTCGGTACCCCTTTCCTGCTTTCTCTCCACACTCCTTGATCCCTTTGGCCGTAAGGGCCATATCTAACTCCCTTTTCAATATATCTAACAAACTGGCTTCAACAACTTTCTGCGGTAGAGAATTCCACAGGTTAACCACTCTCTGAGTGAAGAAGTTTCTCCTCATCTTGGTCCTAAATGGCTTACCCCTTATTCTTAAACTGTAACCCCTGGTTCTGGAACTCCCCAGCAACGGGAACATTCTTCCTGCCTCTAACCTGTCCAATCCCATCAGAATTTTATATGTTTCTATGAGATCCCCTCTCATTCTTCTAAACTACAGTGGATACAAGCCCAGTTGATCCAGTCTCTCCTCATATGTCAGTCCTGCCATCCTGGAATCAGTCTGGTGAACCTTCGCTGTACTCCCTCAATAGCAAGAACGTCCTTCCTCAGATTAGGAGACCAAAACTGAACACAATATTCCAGGTGAGGCCTCACCAAGATCTCCCTGCTCCTATACTCAAATCCCCTAGCTATGAAGGCCAATATGCCATTTGCCTTCTTCACCACCTGCTGTACCTGCCTGCCAACTTTCAATGACTGATGTACCATGACACCAGGTCTCGTTGCACTTCCCATTTTCCTAATCTGTCACCATTCAGATAATGTCCTGTCTTCCTGTTTTTGCCACCAAAGTGGATAAGCTCATATTTATCTACATTATATTGTATCTGCCATGCATTTGCCCACTCACCTAGTCCAAGTCACCCTGCAGCCTCTTAGCATTCTCCTCACAACGCACACTGCCACCCAGCTTAGTGTCATCTGCAAACTTGGAGATATTACATTTAATTCCTTCGTCTAAATCATTAATGTATATTGTAAATAGCTGGGGTCCCAGCACTGAACCTTGCGGTACCCCACTAGTCACTGCCTGCCATTCTGAAAAGGACCCGTTTATTCCTACTCTTTGCTTCCTGTCTGCCAACCAGTTCTCTATCCACGTCAATACATTACCCCCAATACCATGTGCTTTAATTTTGCACACTAATCTCTTGTGTGGGACCTTGTCAAAAGCCTTTTGAAAGTCCAAATACACCACATCCACTGGTTCTCCCTTGTCCACCCTACTAGTTACATTCTCAAGAAGTTCCAGAAGATTTGTCAAGCATGATTTCCCTTTCATAAATCCATGCTGACTTGGACCGATCCTGTCACTGCTTTCCAAATGCGCTGCTTTTACACATTTTCCCCACTACCGATGTCAGGCTAACTGGCCTATAATTCCCTGTTTTCTCTCTCCCTCCTTTTTTTAAAAGTGGGGTTACATTAGCTACTATCCAATCCATAGGAACTGATCAGAGTCTATAGAATGTTGGAAAATGACCACCAATGCAGCCACTATTTCGAGGGACACTTCCTTATTTACTCTGGGATACAGACTATCAGACCCCGGGGATTTCTCGGCCTTCAATCCCATCAATTTCCCGAACACAATTTCCTGACTAATAAGGATTTCCTTCAGTTCATCCTTCTCGCTAGACCCTCAATCCCCTAAGGTAAGTCCGGAAGGTTATTTGTGTCTTCCTTAGTGAAGATAGAACCAAAGTATTTGTTCAATTGGTCTGCCATTTCTTTGTTCCCCATTATAAATTCACCTGATTCTGACTGCAAGGGACCTACATTTCTCTTCACTAATCTTTTTCTGTTCCAATATCTAGAGAGGCTTTTGCCCTGGATGTTGAGTTCCCAGCCTTGGTCACCCTGGAGCCATGTCTCCGTAATCCCAATTACATCATATCCGTTAACAGCTATCTGAGCAATTAATACTTCGACCTTATTACGAATGCTCCCGCATTGAGACACAGAGCCTTCAGGCTTGCTTTTTTAACACTCTTTGTCCTTTTAGAATTATGTTGTAATGTGGCCCTTTTTGATTTTTGCCTTTGATTTCTCTGCCATCCACTTTTACTTGTCTCCTTTCTACCTTTTGCTTCTGCCCCCATTTTACTTCCTTCTGTCTCCGTGCCTAGATTCCCATCCCCCTGCCATATTAGTTTAAACCCTCCCTAACAGCACTAGCAAACACTCCCCCGAGGACATTGGTTCCGGTCTTGCCCAAGTGCAGACCGTCCAGTTTGTACTGTCCCACCTCCCCCAGAACCGGCTCCAATGTCCCAGGAATTTGAATCCCTCCCTCTTGCACCATTTCTCAAGCCACGTATTCATCTTAACTATCCTGCTATTTCTACTCTGACTAGCACGTGGCAGTGTTGCAATCCTGAGATTACTACTTTTTAATTTAACTCCTAGCTCCCTAAATTCAGCTTGTAGAACCTCATCCCGTTTTTTTTTACCGATATCGTTGGTACCTATATGCACCATGACAACTGGCTGTTCACCCTCCCCATCCAGAATGCCCTGCAGCCGCTCCTCTCCAAAGACCCTGATTGTGTTGCTGCCTCCTAAGTCTGTGCCCATCTTTCCCGCAATTCCATGTTTGAATCCCTCCAATCCAGTTTCCACGCCTGCCTCAGTACTGAAATGGCTCTCATCAAAGTCACAAATGACATCCTTCTGTGACTGTGACAAAGGCAAACTATCCCTCCTTGTCTTTCTTGACTTGTCTGCAGCCTTTGACACGGTTGACCACTCTATCCTTCTCCAATGCCTTTCCACCATTGTCCAGTTGGATGAAACTGCTCTCGCCTGGTTCCACTTTTATCTATCTAATCGTAGCCAGAGAATCACCTTCAAAGGCTTCTCTTCAAGCCCCAGCATCGTTACCTCTGGGATCCCCTCAAGGATCTATCCTCGGCCCCCACCTATTTCCGTCAATTTCCACATGTACACTGATGACACAAAGCTCTACCTCATTACCACTTCTCTCGACCCCTCCTCAGATGTCTGCTTGTCCGACATCCAGTTCTGGATGAGCAGAAACTTTCTCCAATTGAATACTGAGAAGACTGAAGCCATTGTTTTCTGTCCCGACCACTAACTACGTTCCCCAGACACCGACTCTATCCCTCTCTCCAACTTGTGTCTGAGGCTGAACCATACTACTCGTAACCTTGGTGTCATATTTGATGCTGAAATGAGCTTTCGACCACATATCCACAGCACAAGTAAGACTGCCAATTTCCACCTCCATAACAACCCTTGTCTCAGATCATCCGCTGCTGAAGCCCTCATTCATGCCTTTGTTACCTTTAGACTTAACAATTCCAGCGCACTCCTGGCTGGCCTCCCACATTCTACCCTACGTAAACTAAAGGTGATCCAAAACTCGGTTTCCGTGTCCTAACTCGCAACAAGTCCCGCTCACTCATCACCCCTGAGCTCGCTGACCAACATTGGCTCCCAGTTAAGCAACGCCTCAATTTCAAAATTCTCATCCTTGTTTTCAAATCCCTCCAAGGCCTTGCCCCTCCCTATCTCTGTAATCTCCTCCAGCCCCACAACCCACGCCGAGATGTCTGCGCTCTTCTAATTCTGCCCTCCTGAGCATCTCTGATTATAATCGCTCCACCATTGGTGGCCGAGCCTGCTATTGCCGAGGCCCTAATTCCCTGCCTAAACCTCTCCGCCTCTCTACCTCGTTTTCCTCCTTCAGGACGCTCTTTAAAACCTACGTCTTTGACCAAGCCAGCCCTAATTTCTCCTGATGTGGTTCGGTGTCGAATGTTTTGTCTCATAGTACTCCTGTGAAGCGCTGTGGGACGTTTCACTACGTAAAAGGCTCTATATAAATATAAGTTGTTGTAGTTGTTGTTTTGAGGATGAAGAAATCACTTTCTGCTCCCTCACTTCTATTCAACATCCACACCATACTGGAGTTTTAAACTTCTCATGACAATGTATTTGCTTCATGGGTTCTTTACTTAGGAAAGGATAGCAAATCATTGCTATTAAGAACTAGTTAGTTTATGAGCAAAAGGTTTAACAATCCCACTACACATTACCAGTTCAACTATTTTAGTTGTGCACTTTAAACAAATGTCCCCTGCAAGGGGAGGGTCACACTCAAAAATTATTTTTTTTCCAGTGCCCCTTTTTTTTGTTTTTTTCCCCCCCCGAGGACACCAAAAATCCCACAAATTATACAAGTGCCCCCTGGCTAAAAGTGGGGGTGGGGCGTCACTAAAACCGACAAATGAAACTTTAAACATTAAGGATCAAATTAAAATGTGGTTGCCGGGGGTGATGATGCACTCCAGTCCCTCTGGTGCCCACCTCTCGCAGAAAGCCATGAGCCCCCGGTGGACACCGCATGCTCCATCTCCAGGGACACCCTGGCGCGAATGTAGCCGTGGACGAGAGGCAGGCAGTCGTGCAGAACGACCCCCTCGACCACCCGCTGCCTGGACCGGCTGATGATCCCCTTAGCCGTGCCCAGGAGAAGTCCTACGAGGAGGTCCTCCGAACTACCTGCTTCCCTCTGCACAGGGTGGCCAAAGATCAGGAGTGTGGGACTGAACGCTGCCAAAAATCGAGGAGCAGCCTCTTCAAATATCAACAGCTCTACAACTATTTTGTTACAAACAAAACAAACATTAATCAAGTGCCCCCTGATTAAAGAGGCGGTGGGTGTCATGTATTCAACCATCTTGCAATGACATAGTCATGTAACTATAACTCATGTACACTGTACCTGTACCCTAGAAATGCACACCCTGACCACAGGGTGTGAACTTGCGGGAGACACTCCTCACCTGGGTTTCCAGGTATAAAACGGGAGGTCCCACCCAGGGTCAACACTTCTTGGTCCTGGCAATAAAGGTGAAGGTCACAGAGTGACCGTGTCTGATATATTTATGCCTCGTGTGAGTTTGTAACAAGGTGCAGAGACACTACATCTGGCGACGAGAAACGGGAATCATCGAACCACGAGGATGGCCACCGGTGGCACAGAGGAATGTTACTGTGTGGGTGAGGACTGGGACGACTTCATGGAAAGACTCCAGCAGAGCTTTGTCACAAAGGACTGGCTGGAAGAGACAGCAGCTGACAAGTGGAGGGCGCATCTACTGACCAACTGCGGACCACAGACGTATGCGCTGATGAAAGACCTGCTCGCACCCCAAAAGCCGGCAGACAAGTCTTTTGAAGAGCTCAGCCAGCTGATCAGTGAGCATCACAAGCCGGCGAGTAGTATACACATGGCCCAGCACTGGTTCTACTCTCACTAGCGTCGGGAGGGACAAAACGTCTCAGACTTCGTGGCGGAACTGCGGCGCTTGGCCAGTCTCTGTAAGTTCTCCAATGCCTGCAGGGGGGAGATGTTAAGGGACTGTTTCATCGAGGGCATTAATCATGCCGGCATTTTCAGGAAGCTCATAAAGACTAAGGACTTGACTTTAGAAGGGGCGGCATTGATAGCTCAGACCTTTATGGCAGGGGAAGAGGAGACCAAGCTAATTTACGCGTGCAGCCCTGGTCCCAACGTGGCGATGGACCAGGGAGTTAACATTGTGAATGCGGTTAGGGACCCCACAGGCAGGCAAGGGCATTTCGAAATCGCCCAGGCAGCAACAGGCTACAAGGTGGGCCCACAACAAGGGATCGGCAATTCACGCCATCTCGATGAACAATGCGTCCCGCGATGGGACCATTAACACCCACCATCAGAGTGCTTAGAAACAACCAAATGGGCAATCAGAGAGGAATGCCTGGAAATAGTCCTTTTGTTAACAGCAATCTCAATTTCAGCTCATGCTGGAGGTGCGGGGGTAGACACACTGCGAAAAGCTGCAGGTTCCAGCAATATACCTGTAGGATTTGTAATGTCAGTGGACACTTGGCCAGGATGTGCAAAAAGGCAGTAGCGAGGCTAATCTGCGAGACAGAGGAACCAGACGAGGGGTCTGCAATGCAGAATGAGGCCTGGGGTAAAGCCATAGATGGTGAAGTTCAGCGGGTTCATGTGGCTGACGTCCACAGCTCACACACTAAAACGCCACCCATGATGATGA
Organism: Pristiophorus japonicus; assembly: GCF_044704955.1. Classification (NCBI taxonomy): domain Eukaryota; kingdom Metazoa; phylum Chordata; class Chondrichthyes; family Pristiophoridae; genus Pristiophorus; species Pristiophorus japonicus. The sequence continues at coordinate 212,150 of NW_027253183.1, read as the reverse complement.
AAGTCTTACTGAATGGCATCCCGGTGCAAATGGAGCTGGATACCGGAGCTAGCCAGTCACTCATGAGCGCCCAACAATTTGAGAGACTATGGCCACACAGAGCTAGCAGGCCCAAACTGGAACGCATTGAGACGCAGCTACGGACGTACACCAAAGAGATCATCCCAGTGCTGGGCAGTGCAAACTTGGTGTTAACACATAATGGATTACAGAACCGGCTGTCACTCTGGATCGTTCCGGGAAATGGCCTCGCGTTTTTGGGGAGGAGTTGGCTAGCTGAGATGAATTGGAAATAGGTGGGATGTGCACGCCATTTCATCTGTGGAGCGAAGTCCATGCTCACAGGTCCTGCAAAAATTCGGGTCACTGTTTCAACCTGGTGTCGGAATGTTCAAGGGCACTAAAGTAGTGATACACATCACTCCGGACGCCAGACCAGTGCACCACAAAGCCAGAGCAGTGTCGTATGTGATGCGTGAAAAAAATTGAATGTGAACTAGACAGGCTGCTCAGAGAGGGCGTAATTTCAACCATTGAATTCAGTGACTGGGCAAGTCCCATCATTCCCGTCCTCAAAGCAGATGGCTCGGTTAGGATTTGTGGCGACTACAAAGCCACCATCAACCAAGTGTCACTGCAAGACCAATACCTGCTTCCGAGAGCGGGGGACCTTTTTGCCACACTGGCAGGTGACAAGCTGTTCACGAAGTTGGACCTCACTTGACTCAGGAACTGGCTGAAGAATCCAAGCTTTTGACCACCATCACGACACACAAGGGATTATTTGTCTACAACAGGTGTCCGTTTGGCATTCGTTCGGCAGCAGCCATCTTTCAGAAAAACATGGAAAGCTTGCTCAAATCCATTCCTGGAACGATCGTGTTCCAAGACCACATTCTCACAACGGGGAGGAGGTGTTACGCCGATTGGATCGGGTCGGCTTACGGCTGAAAAAGGCCAAGTGTGTGTTTTTGGCCCCAGAGGTCGAGTTTTTGGACAGGAGGGTTGCCGCAGACGGGATCCGGCCCACTGAATCAAAAACGGAGGCGATCCGCCGGGCGCCCAGGCCCAGCAACACGTCGGAGTTGCGATCATTCCTGGGACTCTTGAACTATTTTGGGAACTTTAGCAGATTGTTGGAACTGTTACACATGCTCCTGCGTAAAGGTTGTGAATGGTTTTGGGGGGGGACTGTCAAGAACGGGCTTTCAATAAGGCAAGGAACCTGCTGTGTTCCAACAAACTGTTGACTTTGTATGACCCCTGTAAAAACCTGGTCTTAACATGCGATGCGTCATCCTACAGGGCTGGGTGTGTGTTGCAGCAGGGTAACGATGACGGCCGACTCCAACCGGTGGCTTACGCCTCCAGGTCGCTCTCCCAGGTAGAGCGTGGATACGGCATAGTCGAGAAGGAAGCACTCCCGTGTGTTTATGGTGTGAAAAAGATGCACCAGTACCTTTTTGGTAGACAGTTCTAGCTAGAGACGGACCACAAGCCCTTAACATCCTTGTTGTCGGACAGCAAGACTGTCAATGCCAATGCGTCAGCTCGCATACAGCGCTGGGCTCTCACGCTGGTTGCGTATGACTACACCATACGGCACTGGCCAGGCACCGAAAATTGCGCTGGCGCGCTCAACAGGCTTCCACTGGCCACCATCGAGGGGGCGTCGGAGCAGAGCGCTGAGATGGTCATGGCCGTTGAGGCTTTTGACACTGTGGGCTCCCCCATCACAGCCCACCAGATCAAACTCTGGACCAACAGGGACACCCTCCTATCCATGATAAAGAAATGTGGCCTGACTGGGGATTGGGCGCCCGCACACAGGGCATGCCCCGAGGAAGTCAGACCGTTTCAGAGACGGATGGATGAGCTCTCCATCCAAGCCGACTGCCTACTATGGGGCAGCCGGGTCATCATGCCCCAGAAAGGAGGGGAAGCGTTCATCAGGGAACTCCACAGCGAGCACCCTGGCATCGTGTTAATGAAGGCCATTACCCGGTCACATGTATGGTGGCCGGAGATTGACTCAGACCTGGAACACTGGGTTCGCAGGTGCACGACGTGTGCCCAGCTGGGCAATGTCCCCAGGGAGACCCCACTCAGCCCGTGGCCCTGGCCACCAGAACATGTTCACGTATTCACATAGTCTATGCGGGCCCGTTCATGGGTAAAATGTTCCTGATCGTTGTCGATGCATACTCGAAGTGGATCGAGTGCATCATATTGAACTCGTGCACGACATCCATCACCGTGGAGAGTCTGCGTATGGTTTTCGAGACCCATGGCTTGCCGGACATCCTGGTCAGCGACAATGGCCCGTGTTTCACCAGCCATGAATTCCAGGAGTTTATGTCGGGCAATGGGATCAAGCACGTCCGGACAGCGCCGTTAAAGTCGGTTTCCAATGGCCAGGTGGAACAGGCAGTCCAAGTCATAAAACAGGTCATGCTACGTATCCAAGGACCCTCCCTTCAGTACCGCCTATCGCGCCTCCTGCTGGCCTACAGGTCCCGCCCACACTCGCTCACAGGAGTCCCGCCAGCGGAACTCCTCATGAAACACACGCTCAAGTCGCAGCTGTCCCTCATTCACCCAGCCCTGGCAGACATTGTTGAGGGCAAGCGCCAGTCCCAAACCGAGCTCCATGATCGAGGCTCAAGGAGGAGGTGAATAGAAATAGATGACCCAGTATTTGTTCTTAACCATGCTTTGGGACCCAGGTGGCTAAAGGGCACCGTAACTGGCAAAGAAGGAAATAGAGTCATGGTGGTCCGACTAAACAACGGGCAGATATGCCGCAAACACTTGGACCAAGTGAAGAAAAGGTTCACTTGGAAAAGGGACACGGAGGAACCTGAAGAAGAGCATGAGATAGCACCCACACCACTGCCAGCGCACGAGCAACAAAGACAGCCCTCAGCATGCACAGTCCCTGCGGCCAGCCCGGACAGGCCAGAATCACCTCAAGTAACAGAGACACGTGCTGAGGCTCAGCCACCAGAGCCACAACTGCGGCACTCCACGAGAGAGCGTCGACCACCCGACAAACTTAACCTCTGAAACAAAAAGACTTAAGGGTGGAGGTGATGTCATGTATTCAACCATCTTGCAATGACATAGTCATGTAACTGTAACTCATGTACACTGTACCTGTACCCTAGAAATGCACACCCTGACCACAGGGGGTGAACTTGCGGGAGACACTCCTCACCTGGGTTTCCAGGTATAAAAGGGGAGGTCCCACCCAGGGTCAGCACTCCTTGGTCCTGGTAATAAAGGTGAAGGTAACAGAGTGACCGTGTCTGATATATCTATGCCTCATGTGAGTTTGTAGTAAGGTGCAGGGACACTACGGGAGGAGGGGACATTCAAGACTTTTCAAGTGCCATTGTTTTTTTTTAGGGCAGTTAAAAACACAAATTCTACAAGTGCCCCCTGGCTAAACACTAAAACCTGGCAATAAAACAAATTAAACTTTAAAAGATATAAAATCAAATTCAAATTTGGTTGCCGGAGGTGATGATGCACTCCAGTCCCTCCGGCGCCCACCTCTCGCGGAAGGCCACGAGCGTACCGGTGGACACCGCGTGCTCCATCTCCAGGGACACCCTGGCTCAGTTGTAACCGCAGAAGAGAGGCAGGCAGTCGGGCTGAACGACCCCCTCGACCGCCCGCTGCCTGGACCGGCTGATGGCACCCTTGGCCGTGCCCAGGAGCAGTCCTACGAGGAGGCCCTCGGACCTACCCGCTCCCCTCCGCACAGGGTGCCCAAAGATCAGGAGTGTGGGACTGAAGTGCAACCAGAAATTGAGGAGCAGCCCCTTTAAATAATGGAACAGGGACTGCAACCTCCCACACTCGATAAAAACATGGAACACGGACTCTTCCAGACCGCAGAAATTGCAGGCAGCCTGGGAGCCCGTGAACCAGCTTAAAAATTTATTACACACGACTGCTCCATGCACCACCCTCCAGGCCATGTCCCCGATAAATAGTGGGAGGACTCCCGTGTAGCGTGCAAGCCATGGCATGTCCGGACGGCAGGCGAGGATGGCAATGTGGAGAGTGTGCAGGAGCAGCCCGTACAGGAAATCCCTCCGCGCGGAACTGAAAGGCACGGAGGGGATTTCCCCGAGGCGGCTCAAGTTGTGAGGCGCCGGCTCAACAGCTGTGCAACTCTTTTAGTTGAAACAAAATAAACAGTTAGATCAAGTTCCCCCCGATCTGGGGGACACTCCAAACATTTTTCCAGGCCCTTTTAAAAAATTTTTTTTGTGTTTTTTGTGGTTTTCTTTTGGTTTTTTTGGGGCCCTAGAACCGGAAATTTACAAGTGACCCCTATAAAAGGAGAGGGGAACACTAAAACCCGGCAATTAAAACAAATTAAACTTTAAAACATATAAAATCAAATTAAAATTTGGTTGCCGGGGGTAACGATGCACTCCAGTCCCTCCGGCGCCCACCTCTCGTGGAAGGCCGCGAGCGTACCGGTGGACACCGCGTGCTCCATCTCCAGGGACACCCTGGCTCAGTTGTAACCGCAGAAGAGAGGCAGGCAGTCGGGCTGAACGACCCCCTCGACCGCCCGCTGCCTGGACCGGCTGATGGCACCCTTGGCCGTGCCCAGGAGCAGTCCTATGAGGAGGCTCTCGGACCTACCCGCTCCCCTCCGCACAGGGTGCCCAAAGATCAGAAGTGTGGGACTGAAGTGCAACCAGAAATTGAGGAGCAGCCCCTTTAAATAATGGAACAGGGGCTGCAACCTCGCACACTCCATAAAAACATGGAACACGGACTCCTCCAGACCACAGAAACTGAGGCGGCCTGGGAGCCCGTGAGCCAGCTTAAAGATTTATTGCACGGGACTGCTCCGTGCACCACCCTCCAGGCCAAGTCCCCGATAAATAGTGGGAGGACTCCCGTGTAGCGTGAGCTCCATCAGGGACCCCCGCCTCCTCCGGACGGCAAGATGTGCACCATGGTGTGTTCGGACGGCAGGCGAGGATGGTAAGGTTGAGAGTGTGCAGGAGCAGTCCGTACAGGAAACCCCTCCGCGCAGAACTGAAAGGCACGGAGGGGATTTCCCCGAGGCGACTCAAGTTGTGAGGCGCCGGCTCAACAGCTCCACAAACCTGTGAGCATACTCACAGAGAATACATGACACTCACTAACCTTCGAACCCACCAGACACTAAGCAACAATTCTACAAAACCAGAGGGCCGTGGATGCTCAGTGAGTGTATTCAAGACAGATGGATAGATTTTTGGGATATTAATAGAGTTAAGGGATATGGAGATAGTGCAGGAAGGTGGAGGTCAGGTAGAAGATCAGCCATGATCTTACTGATGTTGGAGCTGGCTTAAAGGGCTGAATGGCCTCCTCCTATTTCTTATGAATTGCCTCCTGTGGTTAAAGTCCAGCCCATCCCCCTCAATATCTGCACCCCCCACAATAGCCCCCCCAATAGCCTCCCGGCCCCAATATTCCCCCCCAATATCCCCACGCCCCCTTCGCAATATCCTCCCCCCCCAATATTCCCCCACCATCCCCCTAAAATCCCCACACCCCTAATATTCCCATCCCTCCAATATCCCCATCAATATCCCCACCCCCCCCATATCCCCCCCAAAAATAGCCCCACCAATAACCCCACCCCAAAATCCCCATATACCCCCAAATATCCCCTCCACCCTCCAATATCCCCCTCCCCCCCGCCAATATCCACATCCACCCGTCTGTCAGGGGCAGTACTGAGGGAGCGCTGCACTGTCGGAGGGGCAGTACTGAGGGAGTGCTGCACTGTCGGAGGGGCAGTACTGAGGGAGTGCTGCACTGTCGGAGGGGCAGTACTGAGGGAGTGCCGCACTGTCGGAGGGGCAGTACTGAGGGAGTGCCGCACTGTCGGAGGGGCAGTACTGAGGGAGTGCCGTACTGTCGGAGGGCAGTACTGAGGGAGTGCCGCACTGTCGGAGGGGTAGTACTGAGGGAGTGTAGTCACTGTTGTAGTGTGGGAGGCGCGGCAGACAATTTGCGCACAGCGAGCTCCCACAGGCAGCAATGTGGTGGTGATCGAGTAATCTGTTTTTTTGTTGCGTTGATTGAGGGATAGATATTGGCCCGGGACACCGGGGATAACTCCCCTGCTCTCTTCAAGGTAGTGCCAGGGGATCTTTTGCATCCACCCGAGAGGGCAGACGTTTAATGTCACATCCGAAAGACGGCACCTCTGATAATGCAGCGCTCCCTCAGTACTGACCCTCCGACAATGCAGCGCTCCCTCAGTACTGGCCCTCCGACAATGCAGCGCTCCCTCAGAACTGACCCTCCGACAATGCAGCGCTCCCTCAGTACTGGCCCTCCGACAATGCAGCGCTCCCTCAGAACTGACCCTCCGACAATGCAGCGCTCCCTCAGTACTGGCCCTCCGACAATGCAGCGCTCCCTCAGTACTGGCCCTCCGACAATGCAGCGCTCCCTCAGTACTGGCCCTCCGACAGTGGCTGTAAAGTGCTTTGAGACATTCGGTGGTCGTGAAAGGCGCTATATAAATCCAAGTCTTTCTTTCATCGACCTAGCATCTACAGCCCTCTGGAGTGGAGAATTCCAAATATTCACAACCCTCTGAGTGAAGTGAAGAAATGTCTCCTCATCTCGGACTTAAATGGCCTACCCCTTCTCCTGAGACTGTGACCCCATCGTTCTAGATTCTCCAACCAGCGTAAACAACCTCTCAGCATCTACCCTGTCAATCCCCCTCAGTATTTTATATTTTTCAATGAGATCACCTCCCATTCTTCTAAACTCCAGAGAGGATAGGCCCACTCTACACAATCTCTGCTCATAAAGACAGCCCTCTCAACCCAAGAATCAATCTAGTGAACCTTTGTTCCACCGCCTCGAAGGCAAGTATATCCTTCCTCAGATAAGGAGACCAAAACTGTGCACAGTACTCCAGGTGTGGTCTCCCCAAAGCCCTCGGGTGGATGTGGGGGATCCCATGGCCCAATTTCGAAGAAGAGTTTAAAAGGGGTAGGCCATTTAGGACTGAGATGAGGAGAAACTTCTTCACTCAGAGAATTGTTAACCTGTGGAATTCCTTGCCGCAGAGAGTTGTTGATGCCAGTTCATTGGATATATTCAAGAGGGAGTTAGATATGGCCCTTATGGCTAAAGGGCTCAAGGGGTTTGGAGAGAAAGCAGGAAAGGGGTACTGAGGTGAATGATCAGCCATGATCTTATTGAATGGTGGTGCAGGCTCGAAGGGCCGAATGGCCTGCTCCTGCACCTATTTTCTATGTTTCTATGTTTCTATGTCTCATCCGAAAGAGTTGTCCCCAGGGTTCTGGCAGATATTTATCCCTCAATCAACATTGCAAAGCAGTTTGTCTGGTCATTGTCGCATTGCTGTTTGTGGGAGTTGCTTGTGCGCAGGTTGGCCGCCTCATTTCCCACATTACAACAGTGATGGATGTAAAGCGCTTTGAGATGCGAGGTGGTCATGAAAAGTGTTGTATAAAGGCAAGTATTCCTTTTATATATATATATATATAAACAAAAACTTTAAAAAAATATACACACATACATATACACACACACACACACATATATAATCTCAGTGAATGGCGGAACAGGCTCAAGGGGCTGAATGGCCTCCTTTGCTGTGTTCCTATGACAGGGAGGGGCACCAGTAAATGGGGGATAGGGAAAGGCACCAGTAAATGGGGGATAGGGAAAGGCACCAGTATATGGGGGCAGATAGGGGAGGGGCACCAGTAAATGGGGGATAGGGAAAGGCACCAGTAAATGGGGGATAGGGGGAGAGGGGCACCAGTAAATGGGGGATAGGGGGAGGGGCACCAGTAAATGGGGGATAAGGGGATAGGGGAACCAGCCCACACTGCGATATGTGTGCGCACTAGGTCCATGCAGCAGAGCAGGTCTCCAGTTGTCCTGGTTAACCCTTGCCACTGGATAAAGGCCTAGCTCTGTCAAGCCCGTGTGCAACGGTCACCACACGTTAAAAAAATCCACGCACAGGCATCTTCCACCCCCTCAATTGGTGTTCAGGATCTGGAACATGGGGTCCTTCACTGAAACATCTGTGAACCCATGTGGAAGCAAGTCATCCTCGTTCAAGGGACCGCCGATGATGATGATGATTGTGTGAGTGAGCGAGAGACCATCAGTGGATGTATATGTGTATGTGAGAGAGAGAATACCAGACACTGTGAAAGAAAAAGCCTTACATATGGAGAACATGATAGAAATTTTGGGCTCAAAATTGGCCAGGGGCTGCTCCGTTTTGTTTGGAGCAACTTGATTTTTCTGGAGTATCTTAAAAATCCCCATTTTGCACATTCAATTTGCGCCAGTGTAAGTGAGTTAGTTACGATTTTTTGAGTTTAGTTTAGTTTTTCTCAAAAGTGGGCGTTACAGCCATCTAAGCCAGTTTTGGCCATTTAGGCCACTTTGGCCAGCTAATAGTTACTCCAAATCTACTTAGGCCAGCGTATGTGACCACTTGTGGCCATTTGTGAAAACCCTTGGAGAGTTAAGAAATCAGCGCAGGTAGGTACATCGGAGGCCAGCAGAACTTAATGACTTGATTAAAGAATGTGAATAGGATCAAACAGCTATACAGGACATCATATGACAAACTTCGCAAAGTTAATTTACTACACAAACAGAAGCATTCATGGAAGCTTAAACTACAAAAATAAAAGTAAAAGATAGTTGAATTAAATTGCCCTAATCTTTCAACTAATTTAAACAACTATTTGTTTGCAATGATTATACTGGGCCAAAATTGAGCCCATATTATCTAAATAAAGTCTACTTCAATAAATAAGATATTCTCTCAGTGTTCCTCCATCACTTATGTTCTTCTTTCACAATAGCACCAGGTAAATAGGCTTGACAAATGGTCACCACTATTCACAAGAGACAAAATATATTTGCATAATTTTTTTCAAAATATCCAAATAAAAAATAGAAGTAAGTCCTACACTACCTTCATCTTCAGCACAGGAAGGCAGCGGGCCAACATGTGCGGTAAGCCACTCGGCTTGGGATAGGGGCGGAACGTACCAGCAGCCGGTATGATGATGATGATCAGGTCCCATGCTGCAGCACGCACACTGAGAGGCTGGGGGCGAGGAGCTACTGCGCATGCGCACACACCCCAACGCGCATGTGCAGACGTCCCGGCACTGTTTTCAGCGCAGGACGCTGGCTCCGCCCCCGAATCGACTAGCCACGCTGCGCGAAGACCCGGGAGAGGCTGGACAGCAGCCAAAGTGGGGACGCATTTTTTCGGAGCACTTTTCAACGCAAAAAAGCAGCGCATCTCCGGTGAATGCGCAGAAAAAAGAGGTGGGACAATTTTGAGCCCGATGTCAGGACAAAGAGAAGCTTATACAAGAGGACGAGATAGATCGAGAAAGACTCAAACACACCCAACTTTAATCAGTGACATGTTTTAAAATGCCCATGTTCTGTCTTTTTCTACACTGAAGTAAGCTTCCTGTTGGTTACGGCGGTACTTCCCTGTACAATCTCTAAATGCTCAGATCATGGATATTATTCAAAACTGGACTGAAACAAATGACCAGTAACCAGGACATTTGCCACCTACATGGTCACCAGCTTGAAACTACCGTCAGTCGTAGGGAGAAGAGCCACCTTAAAATGAATCGCTATTTGAAGTTAACAAAAGGTTCATGTATATTGCTCCATAAAACAGAGCATTCTCTGACTTATTGTGAGTAACACAGGACATCCACTGGCAACCTATTAAAAATGGTGCACAGGATGTATTTCCTGTTTGACTGTCACATTCCTGTGTCACACTTTGGCTGTCACACCTTCTCATATGCAAATTTCTTCCAGCCGATAGGATTAAATTTCATATTCATCAACCACCAACAGATCATAACTGCACAGGTGGAGAACATGAGAATCAGCAAGTAACAAGCAGGAATGAAAAACACCAAAACACGAAGCTCCAAAAACTACAAATTAAGATGTGCAGTCAGCAGTAGCTATGACAGGCCCAGGCAAACCAATTCACATCTGGTTTCTTCATCTAACATCAACAGGTTAAAATATACATTGAATCAAATACATAAGATTTTCAACTTGCATAAAACTCCTGTTGTGGGCTGACACCCAGTGTACAATCCGTCCAATCCTCATTGCACAAGACAAGGTTCTTTTTTTAAAATTAGCCAATCTCCTGTGACGTTGTACATTGTAACCGTAATGTCTTTGTGTTGTTCTTCTTGACTTGTCCGCAGATTTTGACATGGTTGACCATTCCATCCTCCTCCAAACCCTCTCCACCGTTGACCAGCTGGGTGGGACTGCATTCACCTGGTTTCAATCTTATCTATCTAACCGTTGCCAGAGAATAGTTTTTCTTCCGACTCCTGCATGTTAACTCTGGTTCCCCCCCACAAGGATCTATCCTTGGCCCCCTCCTATTTATCATCTACATTGGCAACATCATTCAAAAATACAGCGCCAGTTTCCACACATACGCTGACGACTCCCAGCTTCACCTCACTACCACTTCTCTCCACCCCGTCACGGTCTCTAAATTGTCAGACTGCCTATCCAACATATCGTACTGGATGAGCAGAAATGTTCTCCAATTAAATATTGGGACAACCAAAGCCATTGTTTTCAGTCCCCGTCACCAACTCCGTTCCCCAGCCACTTACTCCATCCCTGTCCTGTCTGAGGCTGAACCAAGCTGTTCACAACCTTGGTGCCATATTTGACCCGGAAATCAGCTTCCAAACATTTATCTGCAGCTTAACTAAGACCACCTAGTTCCAACTCTGTAACATCGATCGTCTCCGACCCTGCCTCAGCTCATCCGCTGCTGAAACCCTCATCCATGCCTTTTTACCTTTATTCTTGAATATTCTATCCTACACAAACTTGAGGTCATCCAAAACTCAGCAGCCCGTGTCCTAACTCGCACCAAGTCCCACTCACCCATCACCCCTGTGCTCGCTGACCTACATTGGCTCCCAGTTAAGCAACGTCTCAATTTGAAAATTCTCATCCTTGTTTTCAAATCCGTCCATGGCCTCGCCCTCCCTTTCTCTGTAATCTCCTCCAGCCCCACAACCCCTCGAGATGTCTGCGCTCCTCTAATTCTGCCCTCCTGAGCATCCCGGATTATAATCGCTCCACCATTGGTGGCCATGCCTTCTGTTGCCTGGCCCCAAGCTCTGGAACTCCCTGCCTAAACCTCTCCGCCTCTCTACCTCGTTCCTCCTTCAAGATGCTCCTTAACAACAACAACTTGTATTTATATAGTGCCTTTAATGTAAAACGTCCCAAGGCGCTCCACAAACTCGGTCAAAGAGGTAGGTTTTAGGGAGAGCCTAAAAGGTGTAAAGAGTAGAGAGGTCCCCCGCAACTTTCCTTGTATCTCGGTTCTTTTCTGCTGTTGTCTTTTTTTGTCTGAACTTATTTTTTGTGCACATCAGCTCCCTGCAGAATCTATTCCCTCCTTCACCCTGTCTTGCACTCTTGCTCCTGTTCTGCCCCTCCTGAAAACATTGCAATCTGATGTTTATGTTGCACTCCTGCACAATTCCCAGCCAGGTTTGTCAGTGCTGTTAAATCCGTGCCACCATTGTTTCTCATTCCCTCAGTAAGCCCCACACTCCCAGCATTGACAGACTTTATCTTTTGGCCGTATTTAAAGCTGCTCCTTGCCCTTGTTTATCTGTCCAAGCTCACACTTCCTTTCAGGATTGTTGCTGCACACAACTCATTGATTTGATTTCCCGCTTCTATTCCTTCTCATGCTGTGATTGACCACAAATGGTTTGTTTGTATATTTGGGTCATCCGGTTCAAACTTCCCGCGCGCCCAACCGTCCCCGCCCCGCGCGGGGGCCCCGCCCACCGGCCCCGCCCCGCCCCGCCCCGCGCGGCGCTGGGGACCAATCAGAATGGCGAGTGGATGAGGCGGGAACAGCGGAGCGGCGCCGCGGTTGGAGGCGATGGCGGCCGGTGAGCGGAGGCTGAGCCCGGGCCCGGGCGGGCGGGGAGAGGCTGGGGGCCGGGGCCGGGGCCGGCCTGCAGTGAGCTGGGGGGCGGGCGGGGAGAGGCTGGGGGCCGGGGCCGGGGGGCAGAGGCTGAGGGCCTGCAGTGTCATGGTTCATTGCCATTGGCCGCAGTTACTGCCCTGACTGGGGAGTGTTGGAGGGAGTTTATCCCCGCCCCGCCCCGCCCCGCCCCGCTCACTGCCTCCTCCAGCCCACTGCCGCCACACACTCCCCCCCCCCCCCCCCCCCGCACCACCTCGGCCCCTGGAGCCCACTCCCCCCTAACCCCATCCATCCATCCCCCGCCCGGGTCCGCCCCCCGCTCACTGCAGGCCGGCCCCGGCCCCGGCCCTCAGCCTCTCCCCGCCCGCCCCCCAGCTCACTGCAGGCCCTTCCCGGCCCTCAGCCTCTCCCCGCCCGCCCCCCAGCTCACTGCAGGCCGGCCCCGGCCCTCAGCCTCTCCCCGCCCGCCCCCCCGCTCACTGCAGGCCCTTCCCGGCCCTCAGCCTCTCCCCGCCCGCCCCCCCGCTCACTGCAGGCCGGCCCCGGCCCTCAGCCTCTCCCCGCCCGCCTCCGGCACGAGACCTGGGTGTCATGGTGCATCAGTCATTGAAAGTTGGCATGCAGGTACAGCAGGCGGTGAAGAAGGCAAATGACATGTTGGCCTTCATATCTAGGGGATTTGAGTATAGGGGCAGTTGTACAGGGCCTTGGTGAGGCCTCACCTGGAATATTGTGTTCAGTTTTGATCTTGTAATCTGAAGAAGGGACGTTCTTGCTATTGAGGGTGTCATGTATGTAACCAGAATGTAACACCACTGTATTACTGGATACACTCAACCTAGATGCACACCTTGACCACAAGGGGTGAACTAGTGGGAGACACTCCTTACCTGAACACACAGGTATAAAGAGGGAGGTCCCACGCAGGGTCAGCGTCTTTGGAGTCCTGTGAATAAAGAGTTACGGTCAGAGTGACCTTGTCCCCAGAATGTGCCTCGTGTGGTTTCATGCTGTAGAGTAAGGACTTTACAGACAGAGTGCAGCGAAGGTTCACCAGACTGATTCCTGGGATGGCAGGACTGACATCTGAGGAGAGACTGGATCGACTGGGCCTCTATTCACTGGAGTTTAGAAGGATCAGAGGGGATTTCATAGAAACATAAGATTCTGACAGAACAGGACAGGTTAGATGCGGGAAGAATGTTCCCGATGTTGGGGAAGTCCAGAACCAGGGGACACAGTCTTAGGATAAGGGGTGGACCATTTAGGACTAAGATGAGGAGAAACTTCTTCACTCAGAGTTGTTAACCTGTGGAATTCTCTACCGCAGAGAGTTGTTGATGCCAGTTCGTTGGATATATTCAAGAGGGAGTTAGATATGGCCCTTATGGCTAAAGGGATCAAGGGGTATGGAGAGAAAGCAGGAAAGGGGTACTGAGGGAATGATCAACTATGATCTAATGGTGGTGCAGGCTCGAAGGGCCGAATGGCCTACTCCTGCACCTATTTTCTTTGTTTCTATGGGACAACTCCCTCTTCCCTCCTGCAGCACACAGGCTCTCAGTCCTGGCTGAGAACGTGGGGCCAATCCTTTCAACCCAGCTCCCAATATGATCGCTTGTATTGGAGCTGTGACAACAATGTGGGGAAGTGAAGTGACATTGAGCCACCTGTGGACCATGGACGGTAACAGGAGACAGTGTGTGAATGAACAGGAATTGGCCGTCGGAATTTCCCCTTTTTCCCGCCCGTGGGACCCCGGGGGTTGCTAACTGAGCGTGAAATACTTTTTGGCCGGGGGGGTGGGGGGCGCACTGGGCGATATCGGCTCCCAGGAAATTGCCCGGAGTTTGTGGCGGCGCTATCATGGCACGCTGCCCCCGCGGCTAGTGGCTCGGGCCGCTGAGCAACCAGCGATGACGTATGGAAGTCCTTCTGGAAGGGCACAGGGCGTTGGTGAAGCCACACCTGGAGTACTGCGTACAGTTTTGGTCTCCGTATTTAAGGATTGGAGGCTGTTCAGAGAAGGTGCACCAGATTGATTCCCGAGATGAAGGTTGAGCAGTTTGGGCCTGGACTCTTTGGAGTTTAGAAGAATTAAAGGTAATCTTATTGAAACGTATAAGATTCTGAGGGGGCTCGACAGGGTCGATGCAGAGAGGATGTTTCTCCGTATCGGGGAATCTAGAAATGGTGTTTTCCTCTTTCTGGGTGTCGCAGCTTTTAATTTCCTTTGTGGTGAAACGCTGTATGATTTCCTCCAAATAATCAGCTAATTTAGGGCGATAAACAGAGTAAATTGAGTTCTCGGGCGACTGCCTCAAGTCTACTGCAACAAAAGTGCCCCTGAATTATATTCCCAAAAAAGCACCAGACTCCTTTGAAGTCTGTCAGGAGCCCACCTGTCTAATGGGAATGGCTGCTCCCCCGATCCATTTTCCCAAACCTCTGCCCCAAGTACGTCTCACCACTATAAGTGACCGTACAGGAGGTAAGAAGGTATTCCTGAGGCGGATAGAGCATTGACAAGGCCATGTAATGTACAGCTGTTGAGAGTTGCCATTATTTTGCTTGCCTATTGGTGTCTTTGAATCAGGGAAGTACTAATCAGGACTTTTGCCATTAGTGGCTGCTTTCAAATGGAAAAACGGCACGTGCACGGAAATTTGAATGGGCCGCACAGCCATTTCAAGGTGTCGCTCACCCAAAATAAATGAGCAGGAATCATGATGGTGGGAATTTTATTCTTATGCTAGTGAGGAGTTATCGTAAAGAAGCCAGATTGAAGGTGCTCAGTCAGTGTGATTCTTCCCTACATGCTGATAACCGGTCTGCAGTCCGAGAGGCCTAGAAATTCAGGCGTACCCGTTTTGGGGCGCGTGGTGGGTGCAGGGTTTGATACTGGGTCTCGGGGTGATGGGAGTGGAGGTGTTCATGGGGGGAGGTGGGGAGGAGGAGCAGTGATGATCAGGGTGGGGGTGATGGTGATAACAGGGTTGGGGAGGTACACCTGGTGATCGTGGAGGGGGTGATGGTGGTTATCACAGGAGAGGTGGAGCGGTGATGATCGGGTGGGGGTGATGGTGATAACAGGGTTGGGGAGGTACACCTGGTGATCGTGGAGGGGGTGATGGTGGTTATCACAGGAGAGGTGGAGCGGTGATGATCGGGTGGTTGGAGCAAGATGGGCGGCGATCAAGGGAGGTCTGGAGAGCAAGTGGCGGTGATCGCAGAGGCGGCTTGCCGGGGGGGAGAGCGGCTTACTGCGGCTCGTGTATCTGTTAATGTGGCACCAGGAGAAGGATTCCTGCTCCTTTCCCAGTTCCACGTTCAGGTAAGTAGAAACATAAAAATTTACAGCACAGAACGAGGCCATTTTGGCCCATCGCGTCCGCGCCGGCCGACAGAGAGCCGCACGGCCCATGGTCAGCAGCCCTAAAGGTTACATATAAACTTGTGAACAATGACAAAGGCAAAGAGCAACCAGTCCGCCTCACTACCCTTATACTGAAACATTCCACACTCCAACCCAACCGGAGCCATGTGATCTCCTGGGAGAGGCAAAAACCAGATTTAAAAACCCAGGCCAATTTAGGGAGAAAAAAATCTGGGAAAATTCCTCTCCGACCCATCCAGGCGATCGAAACTAGTCCAGGAGATCACCCTGGCCGTATTCGATTCCCTGCAGTACTGACCATTATATCTGCTCCGTCCAACAAAAGGTCATCCAGTCTGTGGTGACCGAGGAGCAGACCAAGTGATAGACAAGATCGACACTCGGGTAGAGACGTCAGACTTCGGTAGGTGGTTCACAACGGTCTTTATTCGCAGGCCTGGAGAGAACCTTCCAAGATTGCTCTTGGATCCGACTCCGCCAGGGAATCATCTGCTACAGTCTTTTATACTTTATTCTCACAAGCTTATCGTACAGGCAAAGTCTGCAGCTCAGCATTCTTCTAACTAAATCATTGTGTGTCTGCATTCTTAGAAAATTACATTTCACCATATCTTGTACAGATAGCTACAACATCTTGTTGTACAATTCCCAAGGCCTCAATCTGGTGTTAACGTGACTGGGTTTTGTTACAAGCCAGTCGTCTTAATACTTTATGGTCAATTTGTTACCGTGCTTTTACCTTGGGGCTTTCTACCAGTATACTTCAGTCTAATCCCAATTACCAGCTCGAGGTCCGTAACCCTGCAGGTTACTGCACTTTAAGTGCCCATCCAACCATCTCTTAAAAGTGGTGAGGGTTTCTGCATCCACCACCCTTCCAGGCAGCGAGTTACTGATCCTCTCAACCCTCTGCGTAAAAAAGCCCCCCTCAAATCCCCTCTAAACCTTCCACCATCCACCTTAAACCTATGCCCCCTCGTAATAGACCCCTCCACCAATGGAAATCAGCCCTTACTATCCACTATGTCCAGGCCCCTCAATATTTTGTACCCCTCGATGATGTTTCCTCTCAACCTCCTTTGTTCCAATGAGACCAAACCCAGCCTATCCAATCTGTCCTCATAACTAAGATTCTCCATTCCAGGCAGCATCCTAGTAAATCTCTTCTGCACCCTCTCTAGTACAATCACGTTCTTCCTATAATACGGTGACCAGAACTGCGCACACTACTCCAGCTGTGGCCTAACCAAAGTATTATACAATTTAAGCATAACCTCGCTGCTCTTATATTCTATGCCTCGGGCAATAAAGGCAAGCATTCTGTATGTCTTCTTAACCACCTTATCCACCTGGCCTGCTACTTTCAGGGATTTGTGGACAAACACTCCAAGGTCCCTTTGTTCATCCACACTATTAAGTGACCTACCACTTAATGTGTATACCCTTTGCTTATTAGCCCTCCCAAAATGCATCACCTCACACTTCTCTGAATTGAATTCCATTTGCCACTGCTCTGCCCATCTGACTAGTAGACTGATATCCTCCTGCAGCCCATGACTTTCCTCTTCATTATCAACCACACAGCCAATATTCGTGTCGTCTGCAAACTTCTTAATCATACCCACTATATTCAAATCTAAATCATTGATATATACCACAAAAAGCAACGGTCCCACTACTGAGCCCTGCGGAACCCCACTGGAAACAACCTTCCACTCACAAAAGCATCCATCAACCATTAACCTTTGCTTCCTACCTCCAAGCCAATTTTGGATCCAACTTGCCACTGTATCCCATGGGCTTTAACCTTCATGACTAGTCTACCATGTGGGACCTTATCAAAAGCTTTGCTAAAGTCCATCTATACTACATCGTACGCACTACCCTCATCGACCCTCTTGGTTACCTCCTCAAAAAATTCAATTGGGTTAGTAATACACGATCTTCCCTTAACAAATCCGTGCTAACTGTCCCTAATTAATTCTTGCCTTTCCAAATACAGATTTATCCTGTCTTTCAGGATTTTCTCCAATAATTTTCCCACCACTGAGGTTAGGCCGACAGGCCTGTAATTACTCGGCCTATCCCTTTTTCCCTTAAACAAGGGTACTACATTACCAGTCCTCCAATCCTCCGCCACCATGCCCAGATCCAAAGACGACTGGAAAATGATGGTCAAGGCCCCTGCTATTTCCTCCTTTACTTCGCTCAATAGCCTGGGATGCATTTCATCCGGGCCTGGGGACTTATCTACTTTCAAAGCTGCTAAATCCTTTAATACTTCCCCTCTCACTCCATTTATTTCATCCAGAATATCACACTCCTCCTCGATAGCAGTATCTGCATTACCCCTTTCCTTTGTGAAAACAGATGCAAAGTATTCGTTAACAACCTTATCAACATCTTCCACCTCCACACAAAGATCACCCTCATGGTCTCTAATAGGCCCTACTCTTTCTTTAGTTACCCTCTTACTTTTAATATATTTATAGAAGATCTTGGGGTTTTCCTTAATTTTACCAGCCAAGAATTTCTCATGCTCTCTCTTAGCATTCCTAATATCCTTTTTAATTTTGCCTCTTTCTATATTCCTCTAAAGATTCTAAAGTATTTAGCCGTTGGTATATGACATAAGCATCCCTTTTTTTCTTAATCCTCCCCTGTAAGTCCCTAGACATTCAGGGGGTTCGAGAATTATTTTTCCCAGCCTTTTTCTTTAAGGGCACATATTTGGCCTGAGCCATCCAGATCTCCTCCTTAAATGACTCCCACTGTTCCGATACTGATTTACCCACAAGTAGCTGTTTCCAGTCCACTTTGGCCAAATCACTCTTTAACTTAACAAAATTAGCTTTTCCCCAATTTGGAACTTTTATTCCAGGCCTATCCTTGTCCTTATCCGTAACCGACTTGAATCTGACTGAATTATAGTCACTGGCACTGGTGCTCTCCCCCCCTTCAACCTGCCCAGCTTCATTCCCCAAAACTAAATCCAAGTCAGCCCCCTCTCGTGTTGGGCTTGCTACAGACTGACTAAAAGAAGTTCTCTTGAATGCATTTCAAGAATTCCGCACCCTCTATAGCCTTCACACTAAATTTGTCCCAATCAATATTTGGATAGTTAAAATCCCCGACTATTACTACCCTTTGGTTTTTGGACTTCACAGTAATTTGCCGACATATTTGCTTCTCTATCTCCCTCCCACTGTTTGGGGGTCGATAATACACTCCCAGCCATGTGATCGCCCCTTTTTAACTTTTCAGTTCGACCCATATGGCCTCATTTGATGATCCCTCTAACATATATGTCCATTGTGCCCCTTAGTGGTCCACACTTCAGCCAGCAACACTTCCATAGTTGAGAATCTGGGAGGCCATCCAGCTGCTGACCCCTCCCCTCACCTCATTCGACTTAATGAAGGGAAGGTGGGAGCTGTACCGGAGAATCACCAGGGAGGGAGAGAGTAGCGGTTTTGCTGGAAACACGAGCATCAAATTTTGTTTTCTCCAAAGTCCTTTTAGTAACATTCACGTAACTTCATAACTACGGGAAACAGCAGTTTTAACAATAAAAAAGTACAAGTAGTAAACCGATCAACTCACTTAAAATACTTTTACAATTGAAAACGTAACTGGCATAAAAATTTTAAATATTTCAAACTCCCAATAAAAAAGCCCTGCTGTTGATTAAAATGCTTTGTGACGTTTTGCCTTCAGGCCTGCCTCTAACCCACTGTTCCAGTCCCCAACCCCTCTCTGCTATTTGCTCACAAACCGGGCCCCTGTCTCGACCTGTTGAGCACTGATTATATCTTGTGGTTCCTCATCTGTTCTGATCATCAGTTATTTACTATTCACGGGTCTAAAGGCAAGTCCGGTTCTTATCCAGTCCCCAGAAGTTGTGACGATGCTCGAAGATGGGATGGTGTAGTTTCGCTGTGCCCTGGAGAGCAGCAATGTGAATGACCGTGTGGATAAATATACTGTACACTGGTACCACCCATCAATTGGGAAAAGCAAACCTTTATTGACTCTTTCTGTAGCTGGCGAGGTTTAACAAAACAATGGCTTCTTTAAACAGTTTGAGCTTTCCAGAGATGTTTCCATTAACAGCGACATTCTGACCATCAGAGGCGTGCAGCACAGAGACAGCACTGTCTATATTTGTGGTATTTGGGGAACAATCTATGGAAATGGAACCCGGCTGAATGTAACCAGTAAGTACCTTTTACATTATATTGCTTTTATTCCCAACTATGTTACCATACAAGCATCTTATTTATGTTACACAAACTGTTTCTTTTCCAGTAACAATACGGAGTTATGCCTACAGAATAGAGGGTGAAATCTGAGCCAGACTTTGATATTTTTGCCTTCCACGTTGAGCAGGAGAGGTGTGTTCAAGAGTTAAATACTGGGAACACGTCCCCAACATACCACGCAAGAAGGGGAGGGTTATTGTGGTCTCCAAGCATCCTGCCCTGGAGCGGCAGGACACTTTATTAAGGTATTTAAATCAGGCTCCCACAGTGCAATTGGGAGCCTGATTTAAAATGTACTGTTGCTGCACGGGTTGCCTGTGGCCTCTCTCCGCCCCTCCAGATCACAACCTGTCCATCTCTCTCCCTCCGGGTTGCCGTGGACCGACCAAGTGTTGCCGCTGCTGTTCCCTCCCTACCGCTGACCAGGCTGTCCATGTGTCCAGCTGCCGGGCAGGACATGGAATTACATTGGGCCAGAAATTGCGGGTGGAGGCGTCCGACCTGAAAAATTTCTACGAATGTACCTGGTGGTCCCGGAGGAGCATGGGATTGCGTTAGGGAAGCCTTCTCATCCCGTGCTGCAAAAGGTGCTCTCGTCCTCCAGGTTCCCTCACAGAAGGTGCAGTCACATGTGACTGCTCACCCAATCAGGTACAATATTCCACAACTTGCTCATTAATAGCAATGAGAACTCTGTATCTACCAGTTCTCATTGCTATTAATGAGAAAAAACAAACACAATAAACACCATAATAAAAAATTTAAAAACACACCTCACATAATTAAAATTAATTGAAATTAAACTTAAAAATGCATTAGAAAAAAAAGATTTTTCCGATTTTTTAAAAAAGTTTTGTAATTAGGATTAAAAATAAACTTACCTTGGTGGGCAGGGTTTTTAACAATAAAATGTGTTTTTAAAATGTTATTATATTTTTGTGCTTTAAAACTCTTATGCCTGTAACAGTAGGCTATGCACCTGCTTTTATCAGGTGCAAGAGTTTTGAGGACATTTGCTGGGCAAGATATGGGTAAATCCCGCAGTCTTGCCCAAGCAAATGTCCTCGCTCCCGAGATGCGGATGATCTGTCAAGCCTTGACAGATCGGAAAACCCGTTTTTCAGCGCATGCGCATTGTGCGCTGAAAACCGACGTTTGCGATGCGTTCCCGGGTCCGTACACACTCCGTACGGACCTGGGGAGGCCGGGATTTCCAGGCCAATGTAATGGGGTCTCGCCGTTAAGTTCAGCTGGACCCAAGTGTCCTGCTCTTACCGCGTTTTCTGTCCATGTTCAGCCTCCGTGTAGATATCAGGGCCTCTATATCGGTTCGTGAGGAGTAAGCTGGTAGTTCAATACAGTACCGAGTGAGTGTGGTGTTATCGGGTGTGATGCCTGTTGATTGAGACATTAAATTGAGGCTTTGTCTGTTCATGGGATATAAAAGGTGCTGTGACACGATTTGGACCTCCCGCTGTCCCACCGCGATTTGGACCTCCCGCTGTCCCGGACAATATTTGTCACTCAGCCAACATTACTAAAACAAATTATCTGAACGTTTATCTCATTGCTGTTTGTGGGAGCTTGCTGTGCACAAATTGGCTGCTGTGTTTTCATAAATAAGTGGCTATAAGTCAAAATGATTTCATTGGCTGTGAAGTGCTTTTCTGGAAACTGCTATATAACTGGTTTATCTATTTGTTCTGGGGTATGTGTGGTACTGATGAGGAATATTCAATGCCCAGCCTTAGTTGCTGGTTGCATTGAGTCAGCAATGTCGTGTGGGACTGGAGTCACGTGTAGGTCAGAACAGTTAGAGGTAGCACGTCCATCCCTGAAGGACATTATTGTATCAGTTGGCTTTTTAATGACAATCCAGCAGCTTTCATGGTCCTTTGTCTGGTGCCAGCCCATAAATTACCCAGATTTAAAACATTTTATTTCACAATTTCCCATGCTGAGATTTGGGCTCTGATTTGGTAGTACCACAACTATTGGACCACAATAATCTCTGCAAGTTAATCTATTAAAATGCATAAAGTTTACAAAATGTACAGGAATAATAAAGCAGCTGGCAAAGTGGCAATAACAAAATCAATAAAACAACTTGTATTTGTACAGAGCACCTGGAGATATATCTTTGCCATGGAATAAGCAGGAAAGGGATATGATTAATATTAAGTCTGGGGGGAGGGGATGAAATGGAGCAGTGCGGTGTCACAGGTGCTTGGAGTCCACGGAAGGAACCTGACCCGTTCTAATGTATATCCTGTGTTGTTACAGCATTCATTAACTTCCTTCCTTTAATCTCTCTCTCTCCCCGACCCAACGAGCCACAGGGTCAGCCGAGTAAAGAGAGAACTTATGTTAATATAGCGCCTTTCATGACCTTTAGTCCCAAAGCCCTTTACAGCCAGGGAAGTACTTTTGAGGTGTCGTCACTGTTGTAATGTAGAAAACACGGCTGACAATTTGGGCACAGATAGGTAGTTGTCACAGAGGTGATTTCATCCAGTTGTTCAAACTACAAACATCACATCAAGAGATTGATCATCGGGTTCATAGGTGGGTTTTCATACTAAAATCAGGAACCCAAAATATTCAACTAACTGATAGTTTTCCTTCTTTACCAACATTTCTGCAACAGGACTTACTGACATTAAAGAGCTTGTGATATTTGTCCTGCCTGATCATTTTACTGATGCAGTCGTGCATGCAGCACCACTCGTACTATTCATTGGCTGCTCGTCCTGTAGTGCGGTGGTGGGGTGGGGGGGCAACTAATGGACAGGAGGAACGAGATCCACCTCTGGGCAGGTACCCCTCCAGATCCACCTCTGGCCATGAGCCCCTCCAGGTCCACCTCTGGCCATGAGCCCCTCCAGATCCACCTCTGGCCATGAGCCCCTCCAGATCCACCTCTGGCCATGAGCCCCTCCAGACCCACCTCTGGGCAGGTACCCCTCCAGATCCACCTCTGGCCATGAGCCCCTCCAGATCCACCTCTGGGCAGGTACCCCTCCAGATCCACCTCTGGCCATGAGCCCCTCCAGGTCCACCTCTGGCCAGGAGCCCCTCCAGGTCCACCTCTGGCCAGGAGCCCCTCCAGGTCCACCTCTGGCCAGGAGCCCCTCCAGGTCCACCTCTGGCCAGGAGCCCCTCCAGGTCCACCTCTGGCCAGGAGCCCCTCCAGGTCCACCTCTGGCCAGGAGCCCCTCCAGGTCCACCTCTGGCCAGGAGCCCCTCCAGGTCCACCTCTGGCCAGGAGCCCCTCCAGGTCCACCTCTGGCCAGGAGCCCCTCCAGGTCCACCTCTGGCCAGGAGCCCCTCCAGGTCCACCTCTGGCCAGGAGCCCCTCCAGGTCCACCTCTGGCCAGGAGCCCCTCCAGGTCCACCTCTGGCCAGGAGCCCCTCCAGGTCCACCTCTGGCCAGGAGCCCCTCCAGGTCCACCTCTGGCCAGGAGCCCCTCCAGGTCCACCTCTGGCCAGGAGCCCCTCCAGACCCACCTCTGGCCAGGAGCCCCTCCAGACCCACCTCTGGCCAGGAGCCCCTCCAGACCCACCTCTGGCCAGGAGCCCCTCCAGACCCACCTCTGGCCAGGAGCCCCTCCAGACCCACCTCTGGCCAGGAGCCCCTCCAGACCCACCTCTGGCCAGGAGCCCCTCCAGACCCACCTCTGGCCAGGAGCCCCTCCAGACCCACCTCTGGCCCAGTTGGTGAGAGGCAGGAGCGGCCTATAAAAGGCCCAGCGGGAGATCGAGAGCCAGCGGCAGTTGGTGAGAGGGGAGCGGCCTATAAAAGGCCCAGCGGGAGATCGAGAGCCAGCGGCAGTTGGTGAGAGGGGAGCGGCCTATAAAAGGCCCAGCGGGAGATCGAGAGCCAGCGGCAGTTGGTGAGAGGGGAGCGGCCTATAAAAGGCCCAGCGGGAGATCGAGAGCCAGCGGCAGTTGGTGAGAGGCAGGAGCGGCCTATAAAAGGCCCAGCGGGAGATCGAGAGCCAGCGGCAGTTGGTGAGAGGGGAGCGGCCTATAAAAGGCCCAGCGGGAGATCGAGAGCCAGCGGCAGTTGGTGAGAGGGGAGCGGCCTATAAAAGGCCCAGCGGGAGATCGAGAACCAACGGCAGTTGCTGAGAGGGGAGCGGCCTATAAAAGGCCCAGCGGGAGATCGAGAGCCAGCGGCAGTTGGTGAGAGGTGGGAGCAGTGTCGGAGCGGCCTATAAAGGCCCAGCGGGAGATCGAGAGCCAGTGGCAGTTGGTGAGAGGTGGGAGCAGTGTCAGAGCGGCCTATAAAGGCGTACTTGTGCAGCTACTGCGGGAGAGAAAGCAAAATAGAAGTAGAAAGGGATCAAAAGGTGACGTCACAGCCAATGGGGTAAGTGATTGGCTAGTGATTGGTGAGTAGCTTTTCTTTTTCTTTTTATATCAGTAAGTGAACTGTAACATTGTTATTACCAATTTAAGGGTATCTAAGGGTTAAGGCATGGCAGGAGAGCTCGATCACGTGATATGCTCCTCCTGTACCATGTGGGAACTCAGGGACACTTCCGGTGTCCCTGACGACTACGTGTGTGAGAAGTGTATCCGTCTCGAGCTCCTGACGGTCCGCGTTGCGGAATTGGAGCTGAGGGTGGATTCACTCTGGACCATCCACGATTCTGAGAATGACGTGAGTATCACGTGTAGTGAGTTGGTCTTACCGCAGGAGAAGGGTCCACAGCCAGATAGGGAATGGAAGACCAGCAGGAAGAGCAGTGCAAGGAAGGTAGTGCAGGGGTCCCCTGTGGTCATCCCCCTGCAAAACAGATACACCGCTTTGAGTACTGTTGGGGGGGATGACTCATCAGGGGAGGGCAGCAGCAGCCAAATTCATGGCACCGTGGCTGGCTCTGCTGCACAGGAGGGCAGGAAAAAGCGTGGGAGCGCGATAGTGATAGGGGATTCAATGGTGAGGGGAATAGATAGGCGTTTCTGCGGCCGCAACCGAGACTTCAGGATGGTATGTTGCCTCCCTGGTGCAAGGGTCAAGGATGTCTCGGAGCGGGTGCAGGACATTCTGAAATGGGAGGGAGAACAGCCAGTTGTCGTGGTGCACATTGGTAAAAAAAGGGATGAGGTCCTACGAAATGAATTTAAGGAGCTAGGAGCTAAATTAAAAAGTAGGACCTCAAAAGTAGTAATCTCGGGATTGCTACCAGTGCCACGTGCTAGTCAGAGTAGGAATCGCAGGATAGCGCAGATGAATACGTGGCTTGAGCAGTGGTGCAGCAGAGGAGGACAAAGGGTTTGATTAGGGCAGGGAAAATGGAGTGCGAGAAGAAACTTGCAGGGAATATTAAGACGGATTGCAAAAGTTTCTATAGGTATGTAAAGAGAAAAAGGTTAGTAAAGACAAACGTAGGTCCCCTGCAGTCAGAATCAGGGGAAGTCATAACGGGGAACAAAGAAATGGCAGACCAATTGAACAAGTACTTTGGTTCAGTATTCACGAAGGAGGACACAAACAACCTTCCGGATATAAAAGGGGTCAGAGGGTCTAGTAAGGAGGAGGAACTGAGGGAAATCTTGGCCCTCCAGGTCCACCCCTGGCCAGGAGCCCCTCCAGGTCCACCCCTGGCCAGGAGCCCCTCCAGGTCCACCCCTGGCCAGGAGCCCCTCCAGGTCCACCCCTGGCCAGGAGCCCCTCCAGGTCCACCCCTGGCCAGGAGCCCCTCCAGGTCCACCCCTGGCCAGGAGCCCCTCCAGGTCCACCCCTGGCCAGGTGCCCCTCCAGGTCCACCTCCGGCCAGGAGCCTCTCCGGGCATCTACTGTGGAGGCAGCGCGAAGGAATTGCAGAGCATGTCAATGGCAGGAATATTGCACCCAGATCGTGGCTACAATGCCGGAAGACATTTAATGATCTACCTGGAGTTGTTAAGATACGAACACTGATCTCATCCCTGCTCACAGCTGCACCACCTCACAGCACCCAAGTCCCTTCCATAAGTTCCCTTCATTCTCCTACACTCACTAAACCATACTTCACTGCTTCTCCTTCTCATACTCAGACACTCATCACGGGTACAACCCTGACTTGCCCACAACTCACATCTCACACACTCATTATCAGCTATTCCACCATGACCACCACATGTTCCTCAAGTCTCTCACTAACATGACACTGTTTTCTTGCAGAAGGTGGTCACACACAACTCAAGACAGCAACTGTCACCGGAGGAGGCACAGTCCACCTGCACACTCTCCTTCCCCGCCCTTGAAGAAAACGTGCTTGCCATCAGGGGCGGGAGAGAGTTGATGTCGAGGCAACTGGCAGAGGTTGGGGCAACTGGAGGTGACGTTGCACAGGGTGTCTTCACACCTCATTCTCTCTGTCCCTTCTGACCTCTCTCACCACTCTCACTGCAAGCTTCAGATACTTTCAGCACTTCTCTCTCTCGGCACTCCATTCTCACCACAGGCTAACCCTTGTTTCTCTCTCTCCATTTTAGGTCATGATAATGGAGAAGAGGAGTATAGGCAGAGGAGGCCAGCCTTCCGGAAGATGCAGTCACAGGCACCAACTCAGATACTGGTATCATGCGGACCTTATAGGCTTGATTAGAGTAGATGTCTACACGCGGTGACACACAGGGCACAAATGCTCAGCGTCGAGAAACATAGAAAATAGGTGCAGGAGGAGGCCATTTGGCCCTTTGAACCTGCACCACCATTCAATAAGATCATGGCTGATCATTCACCTCAGTACCCCTTTCCTGCTTTCTCTCCATACCCCTTGATCCCTTTAGCCATAAGGGCCATATCTAACTCCCTCTTGAATATATCCAATGAACTGGCATCAACAAATCTCTGCAGTAGGCATTTCCACAGGTTAACAACTCTCTGAGTGAAGAAGTTTCTCCTCATCTCAGTCCAAAATGACTTGCCCCTTATCCTGAGACTATGTCCCCTGGTTCTGGACTTCCCCAACATTGGGAATATGCTTCCTGCATCTAACCTGTCCCGCCCCCTCAGAATGTTATATGTTTCTATGAGATTCCCTCTCATCCTTCTAAAATCCAGTGAATACAGGCCCAGTCGATCCAGTCTCTCCTCATATGTCAGTCCTGCCATCCCGGGAATCAGTCTGGTGAACCTTCGCTGCACTCCCTCAATAGCAAGAATGTCCTTCCTCAAGTTAGGAGACCAAAACTGAACACAATATTCCAGGTGTGGCCTCACCAAGGCCCTGTAGAACTGTAGCAACACCTCCCTGCCCCTGTACTCAAATCCCCTCGCTATGAAGGCCAACATGCCATTTGCTTTCTTAACTGCCTGCTGTACCTGCATGCCAACCTTCAATGACTGATGTACCATGACACCCAGGTCTCGTTGTACCTCCCCTTTTCCTAATCTGTCATCATTCAGATAATAGTCTGTCTCTCTCTGTTTTTACCACCAAAGTGGATAACCTCACATTTATCCACATTATACTTGATCTGCCATGCATTTGCCCACTCACCTAACCTATCCAAGCCTCATAGCATCCTCCTCGCAGCTCACACTGCCACCCAACTTAGTGTCATCCGCAAATTTGGAGATACTACATTTAATCCCCTCGTCCAAATCATTAATGTACAATGTAAACAGCTGGGGCCCCAGCACAGAACCTTGCGGTACCCCACGAGTCACTGCCTGCCATTCTGAAAAGTACCCATTTACTCCTACTCTTTGCTTCCTGTCTGCCAAACAATTCTCAATCCACACTACCCCCAGTCCCATGTGCTTTAACTTTGCACATTAATCTCTTGTGTGGGACCTTGTCGAAAGCCTTCTGAAAGTCCAAATACACCACATCAACTGGTTCTCCCTTGTCCACTCTACTGGAAACATCATCAAAAAAATTCCAGAAGATTTGTCAAGCATGATTTCCCTTTCACAAATCCATGCTGACTTGGACCTATCTTGTCACCTTTTTCCAAATGCGCTGCTATGACATCCTTAATAATTGATTCCATCATTTTACCCACTACCGATGTCAGGCTAACTGGTCTATAATTCCGTTTTCTCTCCCTCCTTTTTTAAAAAGTGGGGTTACATTTGCTACCCTCCACTCCATAGGAACTGATCCAGAGTGTATGGAATGTTGGAAAATGACTCTCAATGCAGCCGCTATTTCCAAGGCCACCTCCTTATGTACTCTGGGATGCAGACCATCAGGCCCTGGGGATTTATCGGCCTTCAATCCCATCAATTTCCCCAGCACAATTTCCCAACTAATAAGGATTCCCCTCAGTTCCTCCTTCTTACTAGACCCTCTGACCCCTTTTATATCCGGAAAGTTGTTTGTGTCCTCCTTAGTGAATACCAAACCAAAGTACTTGTTCAATTGATCTGCCATTTCTTTGTTCCCCATTATGACTTCCCCTGATTCTGACTGCAGGGGACCTACGTTTGTCTTTACTAACCTTTTTCTCTTTACATATCTGTCCAAGCTTTTGCAATCCGTCTTAATGTTCCCTGCAAGCTTCCTCTCATACTCTATATTCCCTGCCATAATCAAACCCTTTGTCCTCCTCTGCTGAGTTCTAAATTTCTCCCAGTCCCCGGGTTCGCTGCTATTTCTGGCCAATTTGTATGCCACTTCCTTGGCTTTAATACTATCCCTGATTTCCCTTGATAGCCACGGTTGAGCCACCTTCCCTTTTTTATTTTTACACCAGACAGGGATGTACAATTGTTGTAGTTCATCCACGTGGTCTCTCAATGTTTGCCATTGCCCATCCACAGTCAACCCCTTAAGTATAATTCGCCAATCTATCCTAGCCAATTCACGCCTCATACCTTCAACGCTACCCTTCTTTAAGTTCTGGACCATGGTCTCTGAATTAACTCTTTCATTCTTCATCCTAATGTAGAATTCCACCATATTATGGTCACTCTTCCCCAAGGGGCCTCGCACAACGAGATTGCTAATTAATCCTCTCTCATTACACAACACCCAGTCTAAGATGGCCTCCCCCCTGGTTGGTTACTCGACATATTGGTCTAGAAAACCATCCCTTATGCACTCCAGGAAATCCTCCTGCACCGTATTGCTTCCAGTTTGGTTAGCTCAATCTATATGCATATTAAAGTCACCCATGATAACTGCTGCACCTTTATTGCATGCACGCCTAATTTCCTGTTTGATGCCCTCCCCAACATTACTACTGTTTGGAGGTCTGTACACAACTCCCACTAACTTGTTTTGCCCTTTGGTGTTCTGCAGCTCTACCCATACAGATTCCACATCATCCAAGCTAATGTCCTTCCTAACTATTGTATTAATCTCCTCTTTAACCAGCAATGCTACCCCACCTCCTTTTCCTTTTATTCTATCCTTCGTGAATGTTGAATACCCTTGGATGTTGAGTTCCCAGCCCTGATCATCCTGGAGCCACGTCTCCGTAATCCCAATCACATCATATCTGTTAACATCTATTTGCACAGTTAATTCATCCACCTTATTACAGATACTCCTTGCATTAAAACACAAAGCCTTCAGGCTTGTTTTTTTAACACCCTTTGTCATTTTAGAATTATGATGCAGTGTGGCCCTTTTTGTCTCTTGCCTTTGTTTACTCGGCGTTCCACTATTGCTTGTTACCTTTCTACCATCTGTTTCTGATACCATATTACTTCGCCCTGTCTTGCTGCATAGGTTCCCATCCCCCTGCCATATTAGTTTAAACACTCCCGAACTGCATTAGCAAATGTTACCCCCAGGACATCAGTTCCAGTCTTGCCCAAGTGCAGACCGTCCCTTTTGTACAGGTCCCACTTCCCCCAGAACTGTTCCAATATCCCAGGAATTTGAATCCCTTCCTCTTGCACCACTGCTCAAGCCATGTATTCTAACTATCCTGCTTCCTCTACTCTGATTAGCACGTGGCACTGGTAGCAATCCAGAGATTACTACCTTTGAGGTCCTACTTTTTAATTTAACTCCTAGCTCCCTAAATTCAGCTTGTAGGCCCTCTTCCCGCTTCTTACCTATATCGTTGGTACCGATATGTACCACGACAACTGGCTGTTCACCCTCCCTCTCTAGAATGCTCTGCAGCCACTCCGAGACATTCTTGACCCTTGCACCAGGGAGGCAACATACCATCTTGGAGTCTCGGTTGCGGCCGCAGAAACTCCCATCTATTCCCTTTACAATAGAGTTCCCTATCACTATAGCTCTCCCACTCTTTTTCCAACCCTTCTGTGCAGCAGAGCCACCCATGGTGCCATGAACCTGGCTGCTGGTGCCTTCCCCTGGTAAGTCATCTCCCCCAACAGTATCTAAAACGGTATATCTGTTTTGGAGGGAGATGACCGCAGGGGACTCCTGCACTACCTTCCTGCTCTTGCCTTGTCTCTTGGTCACCCATTCACTATCAGTCCTAACTCTTACCTGCGGTGTGACCAACTCACTAAATGTGCTATCCATAACATTCTCAGCATCGCGTATGCTCCAGAATGCAGCTGGAGTATTGTGTACAGTTTTGGTCTCCTAACTTGAGGAAGGACATTCTTGCTATTGAGGGAGTGCAGCGAAGGTTCACCAGACTGATTCCCGGGATGGCGGGACTGACCTATCAAGAAAGATTGGATCAATTGGGCTTGTATTCACTGGAGTTCAGAAGAATGAGAGGGGACCTCATAGAAACGTTTAAAATTCTGACGGGTTTAGACAGGTTAGATGCAGAAAGAATGTTCCCAATGTTGGGGAAGTCCAGAACCAGGGGTCACAGTCTGAGGATAAGGGGTAAGCCATTTAGGACCGAGATGAGGAGAAACTTCTTCACCCAGAGAGTGGTGAACCTGTGGAATTCTCTACCACAGAAAGTAGTTGAGGCCAATTCACTAAATATATTCAAAAGGGAGTTAGATGAAGTCCTTACTACTCGGGGGATCAAGGGTTATGGCGAGAAAGCAGGAAGGGGGTACTGAAGTTTCATGTTCAGCCATGAACTCATTGAATGGCGGTGCAGGCTAGAAGGGCTGAATGGCCTGCTCCTGCACCTATTTTCTATGTTTCTATGTTTCTAGAATGAGTCCATCCGCAGCTCCAATGCCATCATATGGTCTGTCAGGAGCTGCAGCTGGACACTTTTCGCACACATACAGTAGTCAGGGACACTTCCCACATAGCACAGGATGAGCATGACATGGGTCTGAGCTCTCCTGCCATGACTTAACCCTTAAATTATTCACTTACTAAAATTTACTTAAACACCAAACAGCTACTTAGTAGTTCGCTGCCAATTAAACCGATCTAAAAGTCACTGCCTGCTGTACCTGCATGCCAACTTTCAATGACTGATGTACCATGACACCCAGGTCTCATTGCACCTCCCCTTTTCCTAATCTGCCACCATTCAGATAATATTCTGCCTTCGTGTTTTTGCCACCAAAGTAGATAACCTCACATTTATCCACATTAGACTGCATCTGCCATGCGTTTGCCCACTCACCTAACCTGTCCAAATCACCGTGCAGCCTCTTGGCGTCCTCCTCACAGCTCACACCCAGCTTAGTGTCATCTGCAAACTTGGAGATATTACACTCAATTCCTTCATCTAAATCATTAATGTATATTGTAAATAGCTGGGGTCCCAGCACTGAACCTTGCGGCACCCCACTCGTCACTGCCTGCCATTCTGAAAAGGACCCGTTTATCCCAACTCTCTGCTTCCTGTCTGCCAACCAGTTCTCTATCCACGTCAATACATTACCCCCAATACAATGTACTTTAATTTTGCACACCAATCTCTTGTGTGGGACCTTGTCAAGAGCCTTATGAAAGTCCAAATACACCACATCCACTGGTTCTCCCTTGTCTACTGTACCAGTTACATCCTCAAAAAATTCCAGAAGATTTGTCAAGCATGATTTCCCTTTCATAAATCCATGCTGACTTGGACCGATCCCCTCACTGCTTTCCAAATGCGCTGTTATTTCATCTTTAATAATTGATTCCAACATTTTCCCCCCTACTGATGTCAGGCTAACTGGTCTATAATTATCTGTTTTCTCTTTCCCTCCTTTAAGTGGTGTTACATTAGCAAACCTCCAGTCCATAGGAACTGATCCAGAGTCGATAGACTGTTGGAAAATGATCATGAATGCATCCACTATTTCTAGGGCTACTTCCTTAAGTACTCTGAGATGCAGACTATCAGGCCCCGGGGATTTATCGGCCTTTAATCCCATCAATTTCCCGAACACAATTTCCCGCCTAATAAGGATATCCTTCAGTTCCTCTTTCTCACTAGGTCCTCGGTCCCCTAGTATTTCCGGAAGGTTATTTGTGTCTTCCTTCGTGAAGACAGAACCAAAGTATTTGTTCAACTGGTCTGCCATTTCTTTGTTCCCTGTTATAAATTCACCTGAATCTGACTGCAAGGGACCTACGTTTGTTTTCATAATCTTTTATCTTCACATAAATAAAGAAGCTTTTGCAGTCAGTGTTTATGTTCCCAGCAAACTTCCTCTCATACTCTATTTTCCCCCTCGTAATTAAACCCTTTGTCCTCCTCTGCTGTATTATAAAATTCTCCCAGTCCTCAGGTTTGCTGCTTTTTCTGGCCAATTTATATGCCTCTTCCTTGGATTTAACACTATCCTTAATTTCCCTTGTTAGCCACGGTTGAGCCACCTTCCCCGTTTTATTTTTACTCCAGATGTACAATTGTTGAAGTTCATCCATGTGATCTTTGAATGTTTGCCATTGCCTATCCACTGTCAACCCTTTAAGTATCACTCGCCAGTCTATTCTAGTCAATAGGGCTGGGGGTAGGACGTCACAGCTGTCAGCTCGCCAGGGGCGTGGTCGCATTTAGTTCTGCTACAAAGGACTCAGATGCAGACCTCGAGGGCCCAGACTAGCAAAGAAGGCTCATGGGCATCTAGGCTAGTGTCACTGGGCAGCCTGCCAGAGAGCATGTGCACAATGTCACGGATCATGGAGCAGTCCAGCTCCAACTTGTCTCAAAGCTTTGTGCAGAGTGTGGAGACTATTCTGTCCAACATGGTCAGCTCTGCCATGATAGTGCCTCTGCTGACAGTTTGGATAGCAGTACAAGCTTGGATGGCTGCCATCTTGGCTTTGGGGCTCACTGTTGACGGGAACTCACAGAGCATCACGTCACATCTGTACTGCGTTCTCGAGCAGAGCAGAGCTGAGGCTCCAGCCCAAGAGCATGGCCATGACTCCATGGGAGAGGCACCGGCTGTCCTCTCTCAGGATGGCAGCCTGTCTGACAAAGCAGCTGGCAGGGGAAACAATGACCTTGTTGGTGTCACACAGCCAGTCGGCTCAAACTGCTCTAGCCCACGCTGTAATTCTGCGGGCTTCAGCCAGGCTCTCTCAACACAGCTGGTTGAAGTCACCCACCACAGCCATCTGAAGTGTCCTCAATGGAAGCTCAGTAACCTCACACCTCCCAAGCTGCAGCCACTGGGGAAACATCTCACTCTGTCCATCGGAAAGGAAATGCAGTTAATTTTGGCAGATAGAGCTGAAGTGACCTCACTGATACATCTGTTGACTGCACTCTGAGATGTTTCTAGTGTCACCTGTTGCAGACAGAAAGGAGCCCATAGCATAGAAATTGAGGGCGATGGTGAGCGTGGCAGTCACAGGCAGTGCTGTCCATGCCCTGGTGTGTGGCTCGAGCTGGTGACAGAGCTTAGCCACAGCCTCCTTAGTACAGCAAAGGCACCTCATACATTGCTCCTGCGTGTAGTTAAGGTCGGGGAAGTGCTCCCTGAATACTCTGAGGATATGGCCTCTTACACAGTCCCCCGCTCTTCCTCCTCCTCCTCCCTCTTCTGGCTGCTGCTCCTGCTCTGGGATGCCTGTCCTGCTGCTCCCACTCAACTTCCAACCCCAAAGGCAGCCCTATGAGCCTAACCCGTGGGTACAGGCAAACTATCTGCCTCACAAATACCAGCAATCTGACAACAGCTAAATCTGCGCCGAAGCCGATAAAGTCTAATTTGCAGAGTGCTAAAACGCAGCAAACAATCCTGGGGAGTTGAACCATCAGCCTAAAAAGACAAACTCACCTGTGAGTTCAGCATGGTCCCTTTAAATCCCCCCTGGCAGGGGCATTTCCTGCCGGTTAGCACCACGATTTTCTGAGTGAGACCAGCACATGGTGGGGCACTTGCTGGGATAGCTGAAAATTTAAAGTCCATCTCAGGGAACACCATGGGTAAAGATTTGCGTGCACCTGACATTCATTTTAAATTTGCCAGTGGCGCAGCCCCTGACTCCTTTCCCAATATGGCGGGTGGCAAAATTCCAGTCGGAAATGTGTCTGCGCTTCCTGCCCCCGTATTGGGGCCTTCAGTGTTCACGCAGCACCTGACAATAAAATATTGAGGCCATTGAATGTTCTAGAGTGGTAAAACTCACAAAAATGTCCAGAAGTTCCAACCTGTAATGAGAAACCAGCAACTGACCTGTAAGTTCTGCATGAACATAAGAATTCGGAGCAGGAGTAGGCATTCGGCCCCTTGAGCCTACTCCGCCATTCATTGACATCTTGGCTGATCTTCTACCTCAACTCCACTTTCCTGCATATCCCTTGATTCCCGCAATATTCACAAATCTATCGATCTCTGTCTTGAACATACTCAAAGACTGAGCCTCCACAGCCCTCTGGGGTAGAGAATTCCAAATATTCCCCAACCTCTGAGTGAAGAACTTTCTCCTCATCTCAGTCCTAAATGGCCGACCCCCTATTCTGAGACTGTGAGCACAGAGGAAACATTCTCCTTGCATCTACCCTGTCAAGCCCTGTAAGAATTTCAATGAGACTACCTCTTATTCTTCTACACTCTAGAGAATATAGGGCTAGTCTACTCAATCTCTCCCCATAGGACAATCACCCCATCCCAGGAATCAGTCTGGTAACCTTCGTTGCACTCCCTCAAGTATATTGTTAGGTAAGGAGACCAAGCAGTACACAATACTCCAGGTGCGGTCTCACCAGGGCCCTATATAATTGCAGTAAGACCGCTTTACTCTTATATTCAAATCCTCATGTAATAAAGGCCAACATATCATTTGCTTTCTTAATTGCTTGCTGTACCTGCATGTTAACTTTGTGATTCATGTACAAGGACACCCAGGTCCCTTTGAAAACCAACATTTCCTAATCTCTCACCATTTAAAAAAAATACTCTGCTTTTCCATTGTTCCTACCAAAGTGGATAACTTCACATTTCTCCATATTATATTCCATTTGCCATGTTCTTGCCCACCCACTTAGCCTGTCTATATTCACTTAAAGTCTCGTTGCATCCTCATCACAACTTACATTCCCACCTAGCTTTGTATCATCAGGAAATTTGGATATATTACATTTGGTTGTCTCATCCAAATCATTGATATTGATATAGATTGTGAATAGCTGAGGAGCAAGCACCAATCCTTGCGGCACCCCACTAGTGACAATCTACCAACCCGAAAATAGAAACATAGAAAATAGGTGCAGGAGTAGACCATTCGGCCCTTCTAGCCTGCACCGCCATTCAATGAGTTCATGGCTGAACATGCAACTTCAGTACCCCATTCCTGCTTTCTCACCATACTCCTTGATCCCCCGAGTAGTAAGGACTTCATCTAACTCC
Organism: Pristiophorus japonicus; assembly: GCF_044704955.1. Classification (NCBI taxonomy): domain Eukaryota; kingdom Metazoa; phylum Chordata; class Chondrichthyes; family Pristiophoridae; genus Pristiophorus; species Pristiophorus japonicus. The sequence continues at coordinate 176,769 of NW_027253183.1, read as the reverse complement.
TTTTTGAATATATTTAGTGAATTGGCCTCAACAACTTTCTGTGGTAGAGAATTCCACAGGTTCACCACTCTCTGGGCGAAGAAATTCCTCCTCATCTCGGTACTAAATGGCTTACCCCTTATCCTTAGACTGTGTGCCCTGGTTCTGGACTTCCCCAACATTGGGAACATTCTTCCTGCATCTAACCTGTCTAACCCCGTCAGAATTGTAAACATTTCTATGAGGTCCCCTCTCATTCTTCTGAACTCCAGTGAATACAAGCCCAGTTGATCCAGTCTTTCTTGATAGGTCAGTCCCGCCATCCCGAGAATCAGTCAGGTGAACCTTCGCTGCACTCCCTCAATAGCAAGAATGTCCTTCCTCAGGTTAGGAGACCAAAACTGTACACAATAATCCAGGTGTGGCCTCACCAAGGCCCTGTACAACTGTAGCAACACTTCCCTGCCCCTGTACTCAAATCCCCTCGCTATGAAGGCCAACATGCCATTTGCTTTCTTAACCGCCTGCTGTACCTGCATGCCAACCTTCAATGACTGATGTACTATGACACCCAGGTCTCTTTGCACCTCCCTTTTTCCTAATCTGACACCATTCAGATAATAGTCTGTCTCTCTGTTTTTACCACCAAAGTGGATAACCTCACATTTATCCACATTATACTTCATCTGCCATGCATTTGCCCACTCACCTAACCTATCCAAGTCGCTCTGCAGCCTCATAGCATCCTCCTCGCAGCTCACACTGCCACCCAACTTAGTGTCATCCGCAAATTTGGAAATACTACATTTAATCCCCTCGTCTAAATCATTAATGTACAGTGTAAACAGCTGGGGCCCCAGTAGTCACTGCCTGCCATTCTGAAAAGTCCCCATTTACTCCTACTCTTTGCTTCCTGTCTGACAACCAGTTCTCAATCCATGTCAGCACACTACCCCCAATCCCATGTTCTTTAACGTTGCACATTAATCTCTTGTGTGGGACCTTGTCGAAAGCCTTCTGAAAGTCCAAATATACCACATCAACTGGTTCTCCCTTGTCCACTCTACTGGAAACATCCTCAAAAAATTCCAGAAGATTTGTCAAGCATGATTTCCCTTTCACAAATCCATGCTGACTTGGACCTATCATATCACCTCTTTCCAAATGCACTGCTATGACATCCTTAATAATTGATTCCATCATTTTACCCACTACCGATGTCAGGCTGACCGGTCTATAATTCCCTGTTATCTCCCTCCTTTTTTAAAAAGTGGGGTTACATTGGCTACCCTCCATTCCATAGGAACTGATCCAGAGTCAATGGAATGTTGGAAAATGACTTTCAATGCATCCACTATTTCCAAGGCCACCTCCTTAAGTACTCTGGGATGCAGTCCATCAGGCCCTGGGGATTTATCGGCCTTCAATCCCATCAATTTCCACAACACAATTTCCTGACTAATAAGGATTTCCCTCAGTTCCTCCTCCTTACTAGACCCTCCGACCCCTTCTATATCCAGAAGGTTTTTTGTGTCCTCCTCAGTGAATACCGAACCAAAGTATTTGTTCAATTGGTCCACCATTTCTTTGTTCCCCGTTATGACTTCCCCTGATTCTGACTGCAGGGGACCTACATTTGTCTTTACTAACCTTTTTCTCTTTACATATCTATAGAAACTTTTGCAATCCGTCTTAATGTTCCCTGCAAGCTTCTTCTCGTACTCCATTTTCCCTACCCTAATCAAACCCTTTGTCCTCCTCTGCTGAGTTCTAAATTTCTCCCAGTCCCCGGGTTCGCTGCTATTTCTGGCCAATTTGTATGCCACTTCCTTGGCTTTAATACTATCCCTGATTTCCCTTGATAGCCATGGTTGAGCCACCTTCCCTTTTTTATTTTTACGCCAGACAGGAATGTACAATTGTTGTAGTTCATCCATGCGGTCTCTAAATGTCTGTCATTGCCCATCCACAGTCAACCCCTTCAGTATCATTCGCCAATCTATCCTAGCCAATTCACGTCTCATATCTTCAAAGTTACCCTTCTTTAAGTTCTGGACCATGGTCTTTGAATTAACTGTTTCATTCTCCATCCTAATGCAGAATTCCACCATATTATGGTCACTCTTCCCCAAGGGGCCTCGCACAACGAGATTGCTAATTAATCCTCTCTCATTACACAACACCCAGTCTAAGATGGCCTCCCCCCTAGTTGGTTCCTCGACATATTGGTCTAAAAAACCATCCCTTATGCACTCCAGGAAATCCTCCTCCACCATATTGCTTCCAGTTTGGTTAGCCCAATCTATGTGCATATTAAAGTCACCCATTATAACTGCTGCACCTTTATTGCACGCACCCCTAATTTCATGTTTGATGCCCTCCCCAACATTACTACTACTGTTTGGAGGTCTGTACACAACTCCCACTAACGTTTTTTGCCCTTTGGTGTTCTGCAGCTCTACCCATATAGATTCCACATCATCCAAGCTGATGTCCTTCCGAACTATTGCCTTAATTTCCTCCTTAACCATCAATGCTACCCCACCTCCTTTTCCTTTTATTCTATCTTTCCTGAATGTTGAATACCCCTGGATGTTGAGTTCCCAGCCCTGATCATCCTGGAGCCACGTCTCCGTAATCCCAATCACATCATATTTGTTAACATCTATTTGCACAGTTAATTCATCCACCTTATTGCGGATACTCCTTGCATTAAGACACAAAGCCTTCAGGCTTGTTTTTTTAACACCCTTTGTCCTTTTAGAATTTTGCTGTACAATGGCCCTTTTTGTTCTTTGCCTTGGGTTTCTCTGTCCTCCACTTTTCCTCATCTCCTTTCTGTGTTTTGCTTTTGCCTCCTTTTTGTTTCCCTCTGTCTCCCTGCATTGGTTCCCATCCCCCTGCCATATTAGTTTAACTCCTCCCCAACAGCACTAGCAAACACTCCCCCTAGGACATTAGTTCCGGTCCTGCCCAGGTGCAGACCGTCCGGTTTGTACTGGTCCCACCTCCCCCAGAACGGTTCCAGATTAGGAGAACCAGACCCATTTATTCCTGCTCTCTGTTTTCTGTCCATTAACCAATCCTCAATCCATGCTAGTATATTACCCCCAATCCCATGAGCCCTAATGTTGGTCAATAACCTCTTGTGTGGCACCTTATCGAATGGCTTCTGAAAATCCAAATACACCACATCCACTGATTGCCCCCTTATCCATCCTGCTCGTTACATCCTCAAAAAAACTCTTAACAGATTTGACAAACATGATTTCCCTTTCATAAATCTGTGTTGACTCTGCCCAATCCTATTATTACTTTCAAAGTGCCCTGTTACCACATTCTTAATAGATTTTAGCATTTTCCCTACGACTGATGTCAGGTTAACTGGCCTATAGTTCCCCGTTTTCTCTCTTCCTCCTTTCGTAAATAGCGGGGTTACTTTAGCTACCTTCTGGAACCGTTCTAGAACCTATCGTATTTGGAAGATGACAACCAATGCATCCACTATCTCGATAGCCAACTCTTTCAAAACCCGAGGATGTAGGACATCAGGTGCAGGGGATAGAAAATAGGTGCAGGAGTAGGCCTTTTGGCCCTTCAAGCCTGCACCACCATTCAATATGATCATGCAACTTCAGTACCCCAGACCCCATTATCGGCTTTCAGTCCGATTAATTTCCCCAGTACAATTTTTTTTACTAATACAAATTTTTTTCAATTCCTCATTCTTGCTAAACCCTTGCTAATCCACTATTTCCGGGAGTCTTTTCGTGCCTTCTTAGAAACATAGAAAATAGGTGCAGGATTAGGCCATTCAGCCCTTCGAGCCTGCACCACTATTTAATAAGATCATGGCTGATCATTCACCTCAGAACCCCTTTCCTGCATTCTCTCCATACCCCTTGATCTCTTTAGCCGTAACGGCCAGATCTAACTCTCTCTTGAATATATCCAATGAACTGGCATTAACAACTCTCTGCGGTAGGGAATTCTGCAGGTTAACAACTCTTGAGTGAAGAAATTTCTCATCTCAATCCTAAATGGCTGACCCCTTATCCTTAGACTATGTCCCCTGGTTCAGGACTTCCCCAACATCGGGAACATTCTTCCTACATCAAACCTGTCCAGTCCCATCAGAATTTTATATGTTTCTATGAGATCCCCTCTCATCCTTCTAAACTCCAGTGAATACAGGCCCAGTTGATCCAGTCTCTTCTCATGTCAGTCCTGCCATCCTGGGAATCAGTCTGGTGAACCTTCACTACACTCTCTCAAAAGCAAGAAAGTCCTTCCTCAGATTAGGAGACCAAAACTGAACACAATATTCCAGATGAGGCCTCACCAAGGCACTATATAACTGCAGTAAGACCTCACTGCTCTTATACTCAAATCCCCTAGCTATGAAGGCCATCATACCATTTGCTTTCTTCACCGCCTGCTGTACTGGCATGCCAACTTTTAATGATTGATGTACCATGACTGCCAGGTCTCGTTGCACCTCCCTTTTTCCTAATCTGCCACCATTCAGATAATATTCTGCCTTTGTGTTTTTGCCACCAAAGTGGATAACCTCACATTTATCCACATTATACTGCATCTGCCATGCGTTTGCCCACTCACCTAACCTATCCAAGTCACCCTGCAGCCTTTTAGTGTCCTCCTCACAGTTCACACCACCACCCAGCTTAGTGTCATCTGCAAACCTGGAGATATTACACTCAATTCCCTCATCCAAATCATTAATATGTATTGTAAATAGCTGGGGTCCCAGCACTGAGCCCTGCGGCACCCCACTAGTCACTGCCTGTCATTTATCCCCACTCTCTGCTTCCTGTCTGCCAACCAATTCTCTATCCATGTCAGTACATTACCCCCAATACCATGTGCTTTAATTTTACACATCAATCTCTTGTGTGGGACCTTGTCAAAAGCCTTTTGAAAGTCCAAATACACCACATCCACTAGTTCTCCCTTGTCCACTGTACTAGTTACATCCTCAAAAAATTCTAGAAGATTTATCAAGCAGGATTTCCCTTTCATAAATCCATGCTGACTTGGACCAATCCCGTCACTGCTTTCCAAATTTGCTATTTCATCTTTAATAATTGATTCCAACATTTTCCCCACTATTGATGTCAGGCTAACCGGTCGATAATTAGCCATTTTCTCTCTCCCTCCTTTCTTAAAAAGTGGTGTTACATTAGCTGCCTGCAGTCTATTGGAACCGATCCAGAGTCGATAGACTGTTGGAAAATGATCACGAATGCATCCACTATTTCTAGGGCTACTTCATTAAGTACTCTGGGATGCAGACTATCAGGCCCCGGGGATTTATCGGCCTTCAATCCCATCAATTTCCCTAACACAATTTCCCGCCGAATAAGGATATCCTTCCGTTCCTCCTTCTCACTAGACCCTCGGTCTCCTGCTATTTCCGGAAGGTTATTTGTGTCTTCCTTCGTGAAGACAGAACCAAAGTATTTGTTTAACTGGTCCGCCATTCTTTGTTCCCTGTTATAAATTCACCTGATTCTGACTGCAAGGGACCTATGTTTGTTTTCACATATCTATAGAAGCTTTTGCAGTCAGTTTTTATGTTCCCAGAAAGCTTCCTCTCATATTCTATTTTCCCCCTCTTAATTAAACCCTTTGTCCTCTTCTGCTGTATTATAATTCTCCCAATCCTCAGGTTTGCTGCTTTTTCTGGCCAATTTATATGCCTCTTCCTTGGATTTAACACTATCCTTAATTACCTTGTTAGCCACGGTTGAGCCACCTTCCCTGTTTTATTTTTACTCCAGACAGTGATGTACAATTATTGAAGTTCATCCATGTGATCTTTAAATGTTTGCCATTGGCTATGCACCGTCAACCCTTTAAGTATCATTTGCCAGTCTATTCTAGCCAATTCACGTCTCATACCATCGAAGTTACCTTTCCTTAAGTTCAGGACCCTAGTCTCTGAATTAACTGTGTCACTTTCCATCTTAATAAAAGAATTCTACCATATTATGGTCACTCTTCCCCAAGGGGCCTCGCACAACAAGATTGTTAGTTACTCCTTTCTCATTACACATCACCCTGTCTGGGATGGCCAGCCCTCTAGTTGCTTCCTCGACATATTGATCTAGAAAGCCATCCCTAATACACCCTAGGAAATCCTCCTCCACCGCATTGCTACCAGCTTGGTTAGCCCAATCTATATGTAGATTAAAGTCACCCATGATAACTGCTGTACCTTTATTGCATGCATCCCTAATTTCTTGTTTGATGCTGTCCCCAACCTCACTACTACTGTTTGGTGGTCTGTACACAACTCCCACTAGCGTTTTCTGCCCTTTGGTATTCCATAGCTCCACTCATACAGATTCCACATCATCCAAGCTAACGTCCTTCTTTACTATTGCATTAATTTCCTCTTTAACCAGCAACGCCACCCCACCTCCTTTTGCTTTCTGTCTATCCTTCCTAAATGTTGAATACCTCTGGATGTTGAGTTCCCAGCCTTGGTCACCCTGGAGCCATGTCTCTGTGATGCCAATTACATCATTTCTGTTAACTGCTATCTGCGCAGTTAATACGTCCACATTATTCTGAATACTCCTCGCATTGAGGCACAGAGCCTTCGAGCTTGTCTTTTTAACACCCTTCGCCCCTGAAGACATACACAAAGTATTTATTTGATTTCTCTGCCATCTCCTTATTCCCCATTATAATTTCTCCTGTGTCAGCCAGTAGGGGACCCACATTTACTTTTGCTAATCTTTTCCTTTTTACAAACCTATAGAAGCTTTTACAGTTTGTTTTTGACTCTCGCTAATTTACTTTCATATTCTGCTTTCTCTTTTTTTGTCAATTTCTTGGTCCTCCTTTGCTGGGTTCTAAAATTCTCCCAATCCTCAGGCTTACTGCACTTTTTGGCATTATTATCAGCCTCTTCCTTTGATCTAATACTATCTTTAACTTCTCTTGTTAGCCACGGTTGGACCACTTTTCCTCTCGGGTTTTATTGCCGTAAAGGAATGTATGTTTGTTGTAAATTATGTATTAATTCTTTAAATACGAGCCATTGCTTGTCTACCATCGTACCCTTTAATGTAGTTTTCCAATCTACCTTAGCCAACTCACCCTTCATACCTATGTAGTTTGCTTTGTTTAGATTTAAGACCCTAGTTTTGTGTTTAACTAAATCACTTTCAAACTTAATGTAAAATTCTATCATATTATGGTCACTCTTCCCCCGGGCCCCTTTACTACAAGTTTATTAATTAACCCTTTCTCATTGAATACTACCACATCTAAAATAGCCTGTTCTCTAATTGGTTCCTCAACATACTGGTTGAGAAAAAAGAATTTGTCCTCTACGCTATTACTGCAAATTTGGTTTGCCCAGTCTATATGTAGATTAAAGTCCCCCATGAGTATTGTATTACCTTCTTAACATGCACCTCTAATTTCCTGATTGATATTGTGCCCTACATTACCATTACTGTTTGGGGGCCTATAAACTCCCACAAATGTTTTCTGCCCCTTGCTGTTTCTTAGCCCCACCCAAACTGATTCTACTTCTTGATTTCCTGAGCTAAGATCCTTTCCCTCTACTGGCTTTTTACCATCCTTTTATTATCAGGGCTATTCCTCCTCCTTTTCCATTTGGCCTATCTCTTCTAAAAGTTAAGTATCCTAAAATATTTAGTTCCCAACTGTGGTCACTTTGCAACCACGTCTCTATAATAGCTAATGGCAAATGAGCCCTTTAAGAGCTCTGGTGAGGGGGTTCCCACCGATTAGCGACACGTTGTGCTGTGTGAGTTCTGCACACGGTGAGTGAAGCGAGGGACTTTCCAGAACGGGTGCTGCAATGCTCATTTAAATAACTAAATCTGCCCTATAAATGCCACCGATGTGCGGTTCTGATGCCAGTGTGTCCACCTTAACCAAAATGGCGGGTGCCACACTTGCAGATTAAAATGTGTGCGCTTCCTGCCCGCCATATTGGGATGTTAAGCTGGTTAGCGGTCGAAAAACGGGCAGTGTGTGGACAAATCTTTTGGCCGCTGTATCTATCTCACACGGGAAGAATGGATTTGGGGGTAAGATGTGGAAGGGCTGCCAGTGCCCGTGAATCTCCGCCCCAGCAAGTCCCTTCCTTCAGGAGAGAAACTGGAGGGAAGAGAAACAAATCGATTGCAAGTCGTGGCTGCTTGTCTGTGATGTGTGACTACATTTTCAGGACACGATTTGTTCTCACTCCTTCCTGTTTGTGGTTTGTAATCGACAAAGAACATAGGGAAGTTGAGTGACATTGAGCCATCTCTGAAACACTGCCAGTAACACACAGTGTGTGAATGTAATCTTTTAAAAATAAATTTGATGAAATGTTTGGCCCGAGGCTCACAGCCGTGACTCTGACCCTCTGTGTCGCAGTGGGTAAGTAAATGCCCAGAGTGGGGGTACCCAACCTGGGTTTGGTTTTTCATGATCACATTTCTGAGATTGATTTTCCGATTGTGGCCGGGTGGTGTGAGTCGGGTATTTTGCAGTCAGATATTTATGTTTAAGAATTGAGATATGTTGGGATTTCTCATGGTTCAGTGGGCAAATACCCGGTAAGATGTGACACTGAGCCACACTGCCCAGTTATCCCACGCCTGACTGCTTGGGTGTGACGATCAATAGACTCAGCTGTGCTGCTCTTCAAGAAGTCATCCAGAATGTATTGTCCTGACTCATTTATAAAGAACAGACATTTGGATGAGCTATCAGAAGGCTGTCACCACCTGTGGAATCATTCCCCACAGTGGGACACAACTTCAGGGTGAGGATATTATAAAGAGTCTGACTGGATACTGTGAGCTCAAAATAAAGTGTGACCTTAGTCTTTTATTGCAGGTCTCCAGTGTGCATCTCCGGCCTGTTCGGCTTCCTTAAGTACCTGTGCTCCCAAGGGATTGTGGGATCCCTTGGGACTCCAGGAGATGAGCCCTCTGGTGGTTGTACGAGGTATATACAAGTTCACATATATCACAACACTCTTTCTCCCCTCCCGCCCCCCCATAGTCAACATTGTAACTATTTACAAGGTGAGTCGATCTGGGGCCTTACTTTCCCTGGTTGATCGTGTCGGTACAAATGCTGGTTTTGGTGAATCGTTTGTTGGGCCCTCGCTGGGCTGCTGTGCAGCTGGCCTTGCTGGGCTGCCTGGTGTGGTGAGTCCTGCTGGGCTGCTGCGGGTGATGGGTTCTGCTTCGTGGCCAACCGTGGTGTTGGTTGTCGCTGGTGTGTATGTTGGGGGTCAAAGAAGGTAGGGTCCAAGGTGGGTTGCTCGGGATAGTCCGTGAATCTGAGTTTGATTTGGTCCAAGTGTTTCCGGTGAATGAGTCCATTGTAAAGTTTGACCCAAAACACCCTGCTCCCCTCTTTGGCCACAATGGTGCCAGGAAGCCACTTGGAAACTTGTCCATAATTCAATACAAACACAGGATCATTGATTTCAATTTCGCATGACACATTTGCGCTGTCATGATATGCACTTTGTTGAAGCTGGCTGCTCTCTACCTGTTCATGTAGATCAGGGTGAACTAACGAGAGCCTTGTCTTTTCATGAGCAGTTCAGCAGGTGGGATCCCAGTGAGCGAGTGGGGTCTCGTGCGGTAGCTAAGCAGGACTCGGGATAGGCGAGTCTGCAGTGAGCCTTCAGTTACCTTCTTCAAACCCTGCCTGATGGTTTGCACTGCTCGCTCTGCCTGACCATTGGATGCTGGTTTGAACGGGGCAGATGTAACATGTTTAATCCTGTTACGGGTCATGAACTCTTTGAACTCGGCACTGGTAAAACATGGCCCGTTGTCGCTCACAAGGACATCAGGTAGTCCGTGCGTGGCAAACATGGCCCGCAGGCTTTCAGTGGTGATAGCGGATGTGCATTATCTCACATTCAATCCGTTTGGAGAACGCATCTACAACCACAAGGAACATCTTACCCAAAAACGGGCCTGCATAGTCGACATGGAACCTGGACCACGGTTTGGAGGGCCAAGACCATAAACTTAGTGGTGCCTCCCTGGGGGCATTGCTTAACTGTGAGCATGTGTTACATTTGTGCACGCAGGACTCTTAAGTCCGCATCGATACCGGGCCACCACACGTGGGATCTGGCTATCGATTTTATCATTACATTGCCTGGATGGGTACTGTGGAAGTCACTGCTGAACGTGTGTCTGCCTTTTTTGGGGACCACTACCCGATTGCCCCACAGAAGGCAGTCTGCCTGTTTAGACATTTCATCTTTGCGCCGCTGGTGCGGCTTTATCTCTTCCTGCATTTCCACTGGGACACTGGACAAGCTCCCGTGAAGCGCACAATTTTTTACTAGGGACAGTAAGGGGTCATGGCTTGTCCAGGTTCTAATCTGTCGGGCTGTGACTATTGTTCACTCTCGAATGCTTCCATAACCATGACTAAATCTGTGGGCTGAGCCATTTCCACCCCGTGGTGGGCAACGGCAGCCTACTGAGAGCATCGGTACAATTTTCTGTGCCTGGCCTGTGGCGGATGGCGTAGTTGTGAGCGCGCATCTCTGGATGCGGGCTCATGCATTCGTATTTATCCCCTTACTCTCGGAAAACAGGGATATTAGTGGCTTATGATCAGTTTCCAATTCAAATTTTAGCCCAAACAGATATTGATGCATTTTCTTTACCCCATAAACACACGCTAACGTTTCCTTTTCAGTCATGTTGTAGGCGCTCTCAGCCTTAGACAGACTTCTGGATGCATAAGCAACTGGTTGCAATTTCCCAAAATCATTAGCTTGTTGCAATACACACCCGACACCATACGACGACACATCACATGTTAGTACCAAACGCTTACATGGATCATACGACACAAGCAATTTGTTTGAGCATAACAATCTTCTAGCTTTTACAAAGGCATTTTCTTGGCTTTTTCCCCATACCCATTCATCTCCTTTATACAGTAAGGTGTGCAGTGGTTCTAACAGTGTGCTGAGACCTGGTAAGAAGTTACCAAAATAGTTCAGGAGTCCTAGACACGACCACAGCTCCGTCACGTTCTGTGGCCTCAGTGCGTTCTCGATTGCCTCCGTCTTCGAATCGGTGGGCCTGATGCCGTCTGTCGCGATTCTTTTCCCCAGGAACTCCACTTCAGGCACCGGGAAAATGCACTTTGAGCGTTTTAACCTGAGCCCCATGCGGTTGAGTCGACTAAGAACCTCCAGGTTCTGCAGATGCCCACTTGTGTCCTGACCTGTACCCAAGATGTCGTCCTGGAAAACCACTGTGCATGGGACCGACTTCAGTAAGCTTTCCATGTTTCTCTGGAATATCGCCGCCGCTGATCGAATTCCAAACGGACATCTGTTGTAAATGAAGAGACCTTTGTGCGTGTTGATGCAGGTGAGGCCCTTTGATGATTCCTCCAGCTCCTGCATCATGTAGGCTGAGGTCAACTCCAGCTTCATGAACGTCTTTCCTCCTGCCAGCATAGCAAAATGGTCATCAGCCTTTGGTAGTGGGTATTGATCCTGCAGGGAGAAACGATTGAAAGTTACTTTGTAATCACCACAGATTCTGACGGTGCCATCTTCCTTGAGGATTGGAACAATCGGACTGGCCCAATCGTTGAATTCAATTGACAAAATTATGCCCTCTCTTTGCAGCCGGTCCAGCTCGATCTCTATCCTTTCATCATGTACGGTACCGCTCTCGCCTTGTGATGGATGGGTCGCGCCCCCGGAATTAGGTGGATCTGCACTTTTGCTCCTTGAACTTCCCGATGCCTGGTTCGAAAAGCGAAGGGAACTTGTTTAAGACCTGGGCACACGAAGTGTCATCAGCGGACAAGAGCACTCGGACGTCGTCCCAGTTCCAGCGTATCTTTCCCAGCCAGCTCCTGCTGAGCAGCGTGGAACCATCGCCCGGTACAACCCAGAGTGGTAGGTTGTGCACCACTCCATCGTAGGAGATCTTTACTGTAGCACTGCCGATTACTTGAATCAGTTCCTTTGTATAAGTTCTCAGTTTCGTGCGAATGGGAGTCAAGACTGGCCTTGAGGCCTTGCTGCACCACAATTTTTCTAAAGTCTTTTTGCTCATAATGGACTGGCTCGCGCTCGTGTCCAACTCCATTGACACCGGGAGTCCTTTAGTTCAACCTTCAGCATTATCGGGGGACACATTGTGGTAAAAGTGTACACCCCATATACCTCTGCCTCCTCGGTCTGAGGCTCTGGTTCGTCGTGATCTGCCCTCCTCTGCAACATGGTGGTTTGCAGGATTAACAGGGTTTGCAACTTGCCTACACTTACATTGGAGGTGTCCCATTGTTCCACAGCCCTTACAAACGTACCCTTTGAAGTGGCATGAATGGAAACGATGATCACCTCCGCAGCGCCAACAAGGTGTTAATGGCCTTGCATTCATTACCCTTGATGGTGGACTCAGAGACATCTGCGGATGTGCAGCTGCAGGCATGTGGGGCCTGCCCTGTACGTTGCGATTTGAAAACAACATTACTTTGTTCACAGTACTTGTAGCAGCACTCGTGTGCTGAGAGATTTGCTTAGTATTGTCACTGGTGGCAATGAACACCTGGACTAACGCTATGGCCTTACTCAAGGTTGGGGTCTCCACAGTCAAAAGTTTGCGAAGTATCACTTCATATCACTTGTATCACTTCAAGTCTCTGAGCATGTGCTCCAAATGTCCTTCAAATTCACAATGTCCTGCAAGGCGTCTTAGCTCGGCAACATAACTCGCTACTTCCTGGCCTTCAGACCTTTTGTAGGTGTAGAACCGGTACCTCGCCATCAGAACGTTTTTATTCGGGTTCAGATGCTTCCGGACCAATGTGCATAAATCATCATACAATTTCTCTCTGGGTTTCGCTGGAGCAAGCAGATTTTTCATGAGGCCATACGTTGGTGCCCTGCAAACAGTGAGGAGAATTGCTCTTCGTTTGGCAGTGTTCGCTTCTCCTTCCACCTCGTTGGCCACGAAATATTGGTCGAGTCGCTCCACGGAGGTTTCCCAATCATCTCCCTCCGAGAATTTCTACAGGGTGCCCACTGTTGCTGGCATCATTGGGTTTGTCATCTGTAACTCGTCGCCAGTTATTATGTATGAATAAAGAGTCTGACTGGTTACTGTGAGCTCAAAGTAAAGTGTGACCGTAGTCTTTTATTGCAGGTCTCCAGCGTGCCTCTCCAGCCTGTGAGGCCCCCTTAAGTGATTGTGGGATCCTTTGGGACTCCAGGGGATGAGCCCTCTGGTGGTTGTACAAGGTATATACAAGTTTACATATATAACAGAGGGGAAGAAAACTAATCACTGTGGAATAGAATGAAGATATGTGCATCGATTCAGCGATGGTGAGCTCTCAGAGGATCCGTGCTCCTGGAGTGGACCTTGCTAAATTGAGAGAATAGGAAGGAGCTTTTGATCATCTTCTCCAATCGCTCCTCCTTTAGCTTGACACCTCACACCTCTGTTAAGCGCCATGAAATATTTTTCTGCGGTAAGGGACTGTTAAAGGCAAGTTGTTCTTGGCCCAGCCTGTGCTGGATACAGCACAGCACCACAGACTGGGCTCACTGCAGCAACATCCATGAAAGTCTGAGTAAATAGAAATGGTGTTTTCCTCTTTCTGGGTGTGGCTGCTTTTAATTTAGTTTGTGGTGATATGCTGTGTGATTTCCTCCGAATTATCCGTCATTTTGGGGCGATTGAGTAAATTGAGTTCTTGGGCGACAGCCTCAAACCTGTTGCTACAAAACTGCCCGAGTTATATTCCCAAAAAAGCACCAGACCCCTTTATCGTCTGTCAGGAGCCCACCTGTCTGATGGGAATGGCTTACTCCCCTGACCCATTTTCCCAAAGCTCTGCCCCAAGTTCTTCTCCTTACTATGTAAGTTATAGTACGAGATGCAAGAAGGTATTCCTGAGATGGATAGAGTATCGAGGAGGCCATGTAATGTGCAGCTTTTGAAGATTAGCATTACTTTGCCGGTAGATTGGCGTCTTTAATACTCCAGTGCTTCAGTCTGGACTTTTGCTATTAATTTTACTGATCTCTGCTCACATCACTACCTTGCATTGGGGACATGAACTTCCCAGTGGAATCCTATTATGGTATCGCGAAGGATATGGAAAAGGGGCTAGATTGGAGGTGATCATAGTCAGCGTGATTCTTCCCTACAAATCAAGAAAGTCGTCATTGAACTTTTCCACCACCAGAGCCTCAGAAAGCTGCCCCTTGCATTCATGGCTCACGGCTCCAGTAAGGCTTCTGGAGGCTGGGGATGGGTGGGCAACAGATACAGATACACCACAGCCCATGCCACTGCACAAAGTGTCACAGAGCAGACTGAGTGTAATGTAGCCAAGTTTGCTGATGATACAAAGATGGGTGGGAAAGCAAGTTGTGCGGAGGACATGAAGAATCTGCAAAGGGATATAGACAGGCTAAGTGAGTGGGCAAAAATTTGGCAGATGGAGTATATGGTGGGAAAGTGTGAGGCAGGAAAAATAAAAAAGCAAATTATTTTTTAATGGAGAGAGATTACAAAATGTTGTAGTACAGAGAGACCTGGGGGTCCTTGTGCATGAAACACAAAAAGTTAGTATGCAGGTTACAGCAAGTGATCAGGAAGGCAAATGGAATGTTGGCCTTTATTTCAAGGGGGATAGAGTATAAAAGCAGAGAAGTCCTGCTACAACTGTACAGGGCGTTGGTGAGGCCACACCTGGAGTACTGCATATAGTTTTGGTCTCCTTATTTAAGGAAGGATATACTTGGATTGGAGGCAGTTCAGAGAAGGTTCACTAGGTTGATTCCGGAGATGAAGGGGTTGACCTATGAAGAAAGGCTGGGCCTATACACATTGGAGTTCAGAAGAATGAGAGGTGATCTTATTGAAATATCTAAGATACTGAGGGGGCTCGCAGAGAGGATGTTTTCACTTGTAGGGGAATTGAGAACTTGGGGGCATAATTTAAGAATAAGAGGTCACCCATTTAAATCTGTGGAATTCTCTGCCCCAGAGAACTGTGGAGGCTAGATCATTGGATATGTTTAAGGTGGAAATAGACAGATTTTTGAATGATAAGGGAGTGAAGGGTTATGGGGAGCGGGCAGAGAAGTGGAGCTGAGCCCAAGATCAGATCAGCCATGATCATATTAAATAGCGGAGCAGACTCGAGGGGCCAAATGGCCTACTCCTACTCCTATTTCTTATGTTCTTAATTCTCAAATCCCATTTTAGGTGCTAGATAAATCCAGTGGAGACCTACAGTGTAACCAAGAATCAATACATCCTAGTCTCCAGAATCATTCGAGTTTGCTGTGTTCTGCATAATATCACAATGAGAAAAGGTTTGTTGCTTCAGGAAGCTGAATGATTGGGTGGAAGAACCTGGTTGTATGTCTAAACTATTGTAGGCCATCTGAGGCAGAGCAGACAATATGAAGGGCAGGTGAGTGGTGAGGCCAATTTCTCTTCTTTGAGTACATGCTGCGATGTAGAGGTACACTGACGCTTTAAATGAAGTGTCCAAGAAGACTAACAGTAGCCCACATGGCAGGCAATGTGAGTTGCCAGAGTGGTTTTGAGTAATTGATTCATTGCAGGGGTTATCCCATGTAGAAGTGAGATCCTCTGCTATCCAGCTGCTGAGAGGGCAGGAGAACGATAAATAGCAGTGGACTCACACTGGCGGGCAGCATTCCTCCTGTGCTGCCCTCCTCTGGTCTGGGCCCGCTGTGTTGTCCCGCTGGGCTACACCTCTGGCACCCTCCAATGCACCCTCCCTCACTCAGTAATGTCAATCCTACTCCAGTCACATCACTCCTCACCCTCACATAAAATAACTTTCATCAGCACCAATCGGACAAGTTCACGCACCTCCTCTCATCCTCACTCCCTTAACAAGCTCACCTCCCCCTTCCTCTGGTCCTGGCCCTCTCCCTGGCATTCTGTGCACTCTTCATCCTGCAGACCTGTGAGGAATGTGTGCATCTGATGGATGCAGTGCAAGGTGAGAATCAGGCAGATGCATAAGGAGTGGGAATGGCATGCCTTTGAGGAACATAGTCACAGTGCCACCTCAGGATGTGTAATGAGAGTGGGTGGAGGCGAGTGAGGTCAGATGAATTGAGGATTGTAGTTGCTGGCAGTGGTGGAGGGAGGAAGGGGGAGGTGAGCTTGTTAAGGGAGTGAGGATGAGAGGAGGTGCTGATGAAAGTTATTTTATGCGAGGGTGAGGAGCGATGTGACTGGAGTAGGATTGACAGTACTGAGTGAGAGAGGGTGCATTGGAGGACGCCAGAGATGTAGCCCAGCGGGACAACACAGCAGGCCCTGAGCAGCCCCAGCAGGACAACACACAGCGGGCCCTGGGCAGCCCCAGCGGGCTCTGAGCAGCCCCAGCAGGACAACACACAGAGGGACAACACACAGAGCGACAACACACAGCGGGCCCTGGGCAGCCCCAGCGGGCTCTGAGCAGCCCCAGCAGGACAACACACAGCGGGCCCTGGGCAGCCCCAAAAGGACAACACACAGAGAGACAACACACAGCGGGCCCTGGGCAGCCCCAGAGGGACAACACACAGCGGGCCCTGGGCAGCCCCAGAGGGACAACACACAGCGGGCCCTGGGCAGCCCCAGCATGACAACACACAGCAGGCCCTGGACAGCCCCAGCAGGACAACACACAGAGAGACAACACACAGCGGGCCCTGGGCAGCCCCAGAGGGACAACACACAGCGGGCCCTGGGCAGCCCCAGCAGGACAACACACAGAGAGACAACACACAGCGGGCCCTGGGCAGCCCCAGCAGGACAACACACAGAGAGACAACACACAGCGGGCCCTGGGCAGCCCCAGAGGGACAACACACAGCGGGCCCTGGGCAGCCCCAGCAGGACAACACACAGCGGGCCCTGAGCAGCCCCAGCGAGACAACACACAGCGGGCCCTGAGCAGCCCCAGCGAGACAACACACAGCGGGCCCTGAGCAGCCCCAGCGAGACAACACACAGCAGGCCCTGAGCAGCCCCAGCGAGACAACACACAGCAGGCCCTGGGCAGCCCCAGCAGGACAACACACAGCAGGCCCTGAGCAGCCCCAGCGAGACAACACACAGCGGTCCCTGGGCAGCCCCAGCAGGACAACACACAGCGGGCCCTGAGCAGCCCCAGCAGGACAACACACAGCAGGCCCTGGGCAGCCCCAGCAGGACAACACACAGCAGGCCCTGGGCAGCCCCAGCAGGACAACACACAGCGGGCCCTGAGCAGCCCCAGCAGGACAACACACAGCAGGCCCTGGGCAGCCCCAGCAGGACAACACACAGCGGGCCCTGAGCAGCCCCAGCGAGACAACACACAGCGGGCCCTGAGCAGCCCCAGCAGGACAACACACAGCAGGCCCTGGGCAGCCCCAGCAGGACAACACACAGCGGGCCCTGAGCAGCCCCAGCAGGATAACACACAGCAGGCCCTGAGCAGCCCCAGCGAGACAACACACAGCGGGCCCTGAGCAGCCCCAGCGAGACAACACACAGCAGGCCCTGGGCAGCCCCAGCAGGACAACACACAGCGGGCCCTGAGCAGCCCCAGCAGGACAACACACAGCAGGCCCTGGGCAGCCCCAGCAGGACAACACACAGCGGGCCCTGAGCAGCCCCAGCAGGACAACACACAGCAGGCCCTGGGCAGCCCCAGCAGGACAACACACAGCGGGCCCTGAGCAGCCCCAGCGAGACAACACACAGCGGGCCTTGGGCAGCCCCAGCAGGACAACACACAGCGGGCCCTGAGCAGCCCCAGCAGGACAACACACAGCGGGCCCTGAGCAGCCCCAGCGAGACAACACACAGCGGGCCCTGAGCAGCCCCAGCAGGACAACACACAGCGGGCCCTGAGCAGCCCCAGCGAGACAACACACAGCGGGCCCTGAGCAGCCCCAGCAGGACAACACACAGCGGGCCCTGAGCAGCCCCAGCGAGACAACACACAGCGGGCCCTGAGCAGCCCCAGCAGGACAACACACAGCGGGCCCTGAGCAGCCCCAGCAGGACAACACACAGCGGGCCCTGAGCAGCCCCAGCGAGACAACACACAGCGGGCCCTGAGCAGCCCCAGCAGGACAACACACAGCAGGCCCTGAGCAGCCCCAGCAGGACAACACACAGCAGGCCCTGAGCAGCCCCAGCAGGACAACAAACAAACGTTGCCTTGCAGTCTCCATCCCACTCCCATCGACCCCCTTTTGGAGGAGCCAAAGCAAAGGGGTTGCTGTGGCTACGTAATCTTCCATGAAATCCCTGCAATACCCTGTGAGCCCCAAAAAGGATTTCACCCCGTCACACTTGGGGCTGGTAACTCCTGTACCGCCCTCCTCTTGGCCCCATCTATAGCCCTTTCTCTAGCCCTCACGGTCAGCTCGAGGAATTTGACTTCCTCGCGTCCGATCTGAGCTTTCTTTAGGTTCACCTTGAACCCTGTCTCTTTCAGCAGCTCGACCAGTAGTGGCCCATGCTCCTCCCCCTCGTCGGAGAACAAAAGCAAATCGTCCACATACTGAGGTCTGCTAAATCCTTTTAAAGTGTCTGCCATGCACTTGTGGAATATAGAGGGGCTATTATGGAATCCCTGGGGAAGGCATGTCCATGTATTGCTGTCCCTTGAATGTAAAAGCAAACTTATATTGGTCTTCCCTTTTTAGCAGAAACGACCAAAACCCGTTGGAGATTTCCAGCACCATAAAAGTGGTTGGGGACGCTGGAATATTCCCGATCAGATCAGCAACAGCCACAACTGCGGGCGCGCAGCCTGGGATTTTTTTATTGATCACTCGATAGTCCACCGTTGCTCTCCATGACTGGTCAGGTTTCTTAACCGGCCAAAGTGGTGAGTTCACGTAAGTGGCTATTGGCCTCAATACCTCCTGTTGTACCAGGGATCCCAGTGCCGTTTCCAAGTTGGCTTCTGCCTCTCTGGGGAAACTACTGCTTCTGTGGCTGTGACATGGGGTCCCCTGGGACTCTGACTGGGATTGTGATTCTCTGTCAGAAATATATATCTGGAATTTGGAAATTGATACAAAAACACAGAAACAAAATGTTCTTGCATTTATATAGCGCCTTCATGTAGAAAAATGTTCCAAGGTCCTTCACAGGAGTGTAATCAGACAAGAATTGACACCGAGTCACTGAAGAAGGCAGGTAATCAAACACTTGGTCAAAGAGGTCGGCTGTAAGCAGCATCTTGAGGAGAGAGGTGGAGAAGTGAAGAGGTTTGGGAAGGAAGATTAGGGCTGAGACGGCTGAAGTCACAGCCACCAATGGTGGGGGAAGAGGATGAGCGATGCACAAGAGGCCAAATTTGGAGGAACGCAGAGGCCTCGGAGGGTTATAGAGTTGTAGGAGGTTACAGAGGAAGGGACGGGCGAGGCCACGGAGAGATTACAACACAAGGATGAGAATTTTAAATTTGAGGTTGATACGTCCTTACTATAAATGCACACGAGGCCCATGCTTGAGAGAAGGTCAATCTGTGCCCTGTCCTTTATTCCTTAGCACTCAAGTGCAGGAAGTGGGTGGAGCTTCCCCTTTTACACCTGAAGGTCCAGGTTAGGAGTGTCTCCCACCTAGTGGTCATTGTTCTCACAGTGTACAACTTAGGTCAGATTACACATGGGTTACAATGCTGGTTGAATACATGACATCATCTCCCCGCCCCCCACAAAGTCTTGTTGGGATCACAGATTAAGTCTCTCTGGTGGTTTACGCTCCCTTGTAGAGCGCCTGAGTTGGGGCTCCGGTTGTTGGGCGCTGGCCTGAGTGTCTGCTGTTTGCGGTGCCTCAGGCCTGTCCGGACTGCCCACAGTGACTGGGTTCTCCTCCCTTTGGTTCCTGTGTTCGGTCAACTGTGGTGGAGTGAACTCTACATCGTGTTCTTCCTCTGCTTCTTCTATGGGGTTGCTGAATCTCCTTTTTGTTTGATCCACATGTTTGTGGCAGATTTGTCCATTGGTAAGTTTAACTACCAGAATCCTATTTCCCTCTTTGGCAACCACAGTGCCTGCGAGCCATTTGGGCCCTGCAGCGTAGTTAAGGACAAAAACAGGATAATTTACATCAATACATCGCGCCTTCGCATTCCTGTCATGATAGTCATATTGTGTCTGGCGCCTGCTCTCGACAATTTCTTTCATGGTGGAGTGTATAAGGGATAACCGGGTTTTGAGCGCCCTTTTCATTAGCAGCTCTGCGGGTGGAACCCCTGTGAGCGAGTGTGGTCGGGATCTATAGGCCAACAGGGGGCGTGATAAGCGGCTTTGTGGGGAAATCCCTTGGAATCTGAGCATCCCCTGTTTGATTATCTGCACTGCTCGTTCTGCCTGGCTGTTTGAGGCCGGCTTGAATGGTGCCATTCTAACATGGTTAATTCCATTGCCTTCCATGAAGTTCTGGAATTCAGTGCTTGTGAAGCACAGGCCATTGTCGCTGACCAAGATGTCCGGTAGACCGTGGGCGGCGAACATTGCCCGTAGACTTTCTACCGTGGCAGAGGATGTGCTTGAATTTAAAATGTCACACTCGATTCATTTGGAGTAGGTGTCTACTACAACCAAAAACATTTTCCCCATGAAAGGACCTGCATAGTCCACATGGATGCGTGACCAAGGCTTGGCGGGCCATGGCCAGGGGCTAAGGGGGGCTTCCCTGGGCGCATTGCCCAGCTGGGCACACGTGTTGTTCCTGCGAACACAAATTTCCAGATCTGCGTCTATCCCTGGCCACCAAACGTGTGACCTGGCAATTGCCTTCATCATGACAATGACCGGGTGCCCATTGTGGAGTTCTCAAATGAACACCTCTCTGCCCATCTGGGGCATGACTACTCGGTTTCCCCACAGTAGGCAATCTGCCTGAATCGAGAGTTCATCCCTGCGCCTTTGAAATGGTTTAAATTTATCAGGGCATGCCCAAAACGTGGCTGCCCAGTCCCCATTCAGGACACATTTCTTGACTAGAGACAATAGCGGGTCTCTCTTTGTCCAGACTTTAATCTGACGGGCTGTCACGGGTGAGCCTTCGCTTCCGAAAGCTTCAACAGCCATGACCATCTCAGCAGCATGCTCGGTAGCCCCCTCAGTGGTGGCTAGTGGGAGCCTGCTGAGTGCATCGGCGCAGTTTTCGGTGCCCGGTCTGTGCCGAATTGTGTAGTCATAGGCGGCTAACGTGAGTGCCCATCTCTGTATGCGGGCCGATGCGTTTGCATTTATGGCCTTCTTGTCGGCCAAAAGGGACGTTAGGGGTTTGTGATCTGTCTCCAGCTCAAATTTCCTGCCAAACAGGTACTGGTGCATTTTCTTTACCGCATATACGCATGCGAGCGCCTCCTTTTCTACCATCCCGTAGCCCCTTTCTGCCTGGGACAGACTTCTGGAGGCATAAGCTTCCGGCTGTAACTGACCCATGGCATTGACATGCTGCAACACACACCCGACACCATAGGACAACGCATCGCACATTAACACAGGTTTCTTACATGGGTCATATAGCGTTAATAGATTGTTGGAACATAACAAATTGCGTGCTCTATTAAAAGCCCTTTCCTGGCTGTCCCCCCAGACCCATTTGTGACCTTTGTGTAGGAGCACGTGTAACGGCTCTAATAGTGTGCTCAATTTGGGAAGAAAGTTACCAAAATAGTTCAGGAGCCCCAGGAACGAACGCAGCTCCGTCGTGTTACGGGGTCTGGGTGCTCTCTGGATCGCTTCCGTCTTGGACGCAGTAGGGCTGATCCCGTCTGCTGCTACCCTCCTCCCCAGGAATTCTACATCTGGAGCTAGGAAGACACACTTCGCCTTTTTCAGTCGCAGCCCTACCCGGTCCAGTCTGCGTAGCACCTCCTCCAGGTTGTGGAGGTGTTCTTCAGTATCGTAACCTGTAATGAGGATGTCGTCCTGAAAAACCACCCTCCCTGGAATCGACTTGAGGAGGCTTTCCATATTTCGTTGGAAGATCGCGGCGGCCGAGCGAATCCTGAACGGACATCTGTTGTACTCAAACAACCCCTTGTGTGTCGTGATGGTGGTCAGCTTCTTCGACTCACTCGCCAGCTCCTGGGTCATGTAAGCTGAGGTCAGGCCCAATTTTGACTCATTATTTCAACCCGGCATTGGAACTTTCATGGGAGCCAAGGTAGTGATTCACATAAACCCGGACGCTCTGGCCTTGTGGTGTACTGGCCTGGCGTCCGGGTTTATGTGAATCACTACCTTGGCCCCCATGAAAGTTCCAATGCCGGGTTGAAATAATGAGTCAAATTTGTCCAGGACCTGTGAGCATGATACTCGCTCCACAGAGGAAATTGCATTGACATCGCCCCATTTCCAGTTCATGACAGCAAGCCAACTCCTCCCCAGTAGTGCGGGACCGTCCCCTGGGACAATCCAGAGTGGCAGTCTGTTCTCCGAATCTTTGTGGGTCACGACTACCGTGGCGCTGCCTAGCACCGGAATGATCTGCTTTGTGTAAGTCCGTAGCTGTGCGTCAATCGGCGATAATTTTGGCCTCCTGGCCTTGGACGCCCACAACTTTTCCAACTGTTTGATACCCATCAGGGACTGGCTGGCCCCTGTGTCTAACTCCATTGATACTGGGATGCCATTGAGGAGCACTTTCCTCATTATCGGTGGTGTCCTGGTGTATGAACTGTATACGTGCTCCACATGAACTCACTGAACTTCAGCTTCCAGCGATTTCCCCCAGCGTTCATTTCTGCAATTTCTGCAGGTATTTTGCTCACCTCTGCAAACTCCAGCTGAGTGTGTGCCTCCACGCCTCCAGCATGAGCTGTGGTTTGGAACAAAAGGTCCCTTGCCAGTCGATCGTCCCTGACTGCCCCTGTTATTGCCCTTGATTGTGCCATTAACAGGTGTTGATGGCCCCATTACTGGCCGCATTGTCCCTTGCAATGGCGTGAATTGCCGTTCAGCTTGCCATTGTCTCTGTCGAACTCCCCCTCTGGGTTCGACAACATGTTGGGGCATGCCCGACTGCCCTTGTCTGCCTGGAGAACTGTGTGCTGCTTTAACAATGTTGAATCTCTCTCCCAACCATTCCTTAACACAGTACCTCTCGTCTGTTCTGCTAGTGGCCATGCTCGCGTGGTTTAAATCCCAGTTTCTTGTCACTATTGGTACGTCCTTACTATACAGTATAAATGCATACGAGGCCCATGCTTGAGAGGTCAGTCTGTGACCTGTCCTTTATTCCTTAGCACTCAAGTGCAGAAAGTGGGTGGAGCTTCCCCTTTTATACCTGAAGGTCCAGGTTAGGAGTGTCTCCCACCCAGTGGCCATTGTTCTCACAGTGTACAACTGAGGTCAGATTTTACATGGGTTACAATGCTGGTTGAATACATGACAGAGGTGTTGGTGACTGGGAGCTAATGTTGGTCAGCGAGCACAGCGGGTGATGGGTGAATGGGACTAGTACGAGTTAGGCTAAGGGCAGCAGAGTTTTGGATGAGTTCAAGTTTATGGAGGGTGGAAGATGTGAGGCCGGCCAGGAGAGTGTTGGAATAGTTGTGTCTGTAGGGAACAAGAGCATGGGTGAGGGTTTCAGTCGCAGGTGGGCAGGGGCAGAGACGGGCGATATTACAGAAGTGGAAGAAGGCGTCTAAGTGTGCCCAGATCACAAGCTCACAATTTCCTCTCCAGTAAAATTGTGAAAACACAGTAACAAGGAGGAACTCTCAAAATCATTTGTTCTTGTCCTCTCTTATTTGTGACATTTGTAACCAGACTGATTGTACTGGCTGCCTTAAATGTCACTGTGCACAGCCCAAGTGACCATCAGCAGGGGTGAGTGTTATCCCCAGTTTAAAGTGTATGTACACACGTCATCAAACCCACAAACAAAGCCGCTCTTTCAAAAATGGTCAATCTATAAATAATCTGCAGAGGAATTGACTTCCTCTTTCACTGCTTCCTCAATGACACTTCCGTAACAGGAACAGATTTTGGTCCTTCATACACGTGATTGGCATCCAAAACCGGGCCACGAACAACCTCTTCTGCTAAAACTGGTCGAATTATTTTTAGAAGCCGTACCACAACAGGAAAATGCCCAACCAGGGTATTTCCTGTAAATGCTGACCTGATATCCTATAATAAGTGGTAATGTTAAGAACGTAGGAAGGATTAGGGATGAATTATACATAATCTACAACGCACACAGGCCCTGAGGCCCAATGGGTCCGCGCCGCTGTTGATACACCACACAAGCTCCTCCCACTCGAATTACCATCAGCCGTGGCTCAGTGGGTAGCACTCTCTCGGTGGGAGGGGCCAGGAGTGAGCAGGGACTGCTGGTTGTTTGATTAATGCTGGGGGTTGGAGTGAGTTTGTAAAAAGTTGCTGTTGAGTTTTAGGGCCATTTTGGCCCATGAACTGATGTCTGCTGAGGGACCCGGAGTGCAGGGACCCGGAGTGCTGGGCCCCTCAGAGGACAATGTTCCCAGGATGCATTTAATCAGGGGAGAAAATGTTGGGGGAAGGGAGAATAAAAGACCCAAAGATTTGGGTCGGGACCCCAGGAGATTGGGAAAAGAAAACACGGTGGTGGTCCAGTGCGAGGATAAGGAGATACGAGCTTGGGACATTATCCAGGCAGTACATGAGGACTGCGGTGAGAGAAGCTGCTTTGCCTGCCGACCAAAGCCCAATGTTGGGTTCGAGGTGACGGTCAGTGGCTGAGAGGAGGTGGGAAGACTTTTACTGAGTTTGAAGGTTGGTGATAAGTTCTTGGATGTATCTCTGCTGTACTCTGAAGAGGTGGTGGTCTCATTCTTAAACCTGACGGTTTATATTGAGGACCATGTGCTAATAAAAAAGTTGGAGTCATGGGACATTAAAGAGGAGATACTCTCCAGGAATGCGGGAAGCAGGTGGAACCCGTTATGTAAAGGCGTGCTTCCCAGAGGGGATGATGTCATTACCCTGCAACATGAAATTTGAGACAATGGAAGGACTGCAGTACTTCCGGGTACTGCATGGTAACCAGGTGAAGATTTGCTGTTATTGTCTCGGACACGACCAGCTTGGAAGAAGCTGTCCAGACCTGTACTGCTATAACTGCGGTGAATCTGGACACATTACTTGGAGTTGCAAGCCAGAGAGCTGTGGGGTGTGTCACAAAGGCCCCACCCTCTGAGTGTGAGGCAGAAGGAAGCCCCTCGAGTGACGAGGAGATGGGAGAATGAGCAGGAGGTGTGAGTGGAGTGGCTGGAGGAGCAGAGCAGGCGGAGGACACTGCTGGCGAACGGAATGAGAAAAGAGCACAAGAAGAGGCAGAAAATTGCGGAGCAGAGAACAGGACGGAGATGGTGGAAAACATACCAAGTGTGGTGGAAAATGACAAAGACAGCGGGGGGCAGCATGGGTCAAGGGCAGAGTCGAGCCATAATACGGCTCAGCTCACCCTAAGGAATCGGGTGTCCGTGGGGAGAGCGGAGGTGGGAGCGGGGTAAGTGTAAGTACTCCAAAGAAAGGCGGGGAGTCAGATATCCTGGGGAGCAGGAGGGGGAAAGACAAGGAGAGGTTGCAAGAGGCAGGAGTCTTAAAGGGGCAGCAGGACAATGAGTGGGGAGACAAAGAAGCCAAAAGGGAGCAAGATAGGTGAAGACGCACCATTGTCCCAGAGAGAGAAGAAACGGGGAGCAAGGGTCAGTGGTGGAGCTGAGGCCGAAGGGAGCGGCACTGTTGGAGAAACCACGATAGCAGGAAGACTGTCGAAGGGACATTATATAAGAACGTAAGAAATAGGAGCAGGAGTCGGCCATACGGCCCCTCGATCCTGCTCCACCATTTAATACCATCATGGCTGAGATAAACCGAGACACTGTCTGCTCTCAGGTGGATGTAAAAGCTCCCATGGCACCATTTCAAAGAAGAGCAGGGGAGTTATTCTCGAGACCTCACCAGTATTTATCCCTCAATCAACAACAAAAACAAATTATCTGGTCATTATCACATTGCTGTTTGTGGGAGCTTGCTGTGCACAAATTGGCTGCCCCGTTTCCCACATTACAACAGTGACTACACTCCAAAAGTACTACAGTGGTTGTAAAGCGCTTTGAGACGTCTGGTGCTCGTGAAAGGCGCTATATAAATGCAGGTCTTTCTTTGTGTGAATATGTTTTTCCAGAGGACGGCCCACTTGCTCTTGTTATTTGTTCCTCTTTATGTGGTTTGTACTTGAGCTGTGAGAACCCTGTAAGGAAGTTCAGTGACAATCAGCTATCTCTGAAACATCGACGGTAGCATATTATACAGTGTGTGAATGAACAGGAATTTCATCTTTTAAAAATAATTAATTTGAAATGTTTGGCCCGAGGCTCACAGCCGTGACTCTGACCCTCTGTGTCGCAGTGGGTAAGTAAATGCCCAGAGTGGGGGCATCCAACCTGGGTTTGGTTTCATATGATCACATTTCTGAGTTTGATTTCGCGATTGTGGCCGGGTGGTGTGAGTCGGGTATTTTGCAGTCAGATATTTATGTTTAAGAATTGAGATATGTTGGGATTTCTCATGGTTCAGTGGACAAATACCCGGTAAGATGTGACACTGAGCCACACTGCCCAGTTATCCCACTCCTGGTCTGTGTGTGTGACTGCTGGGGTGTGGAGACCAATAGGATCAACTGCTCTTCCAGACTGAGAAGCCATCCACGATGTATTGTTCAGATTCACTTGTGAAGAACAGGCGTTGGGTGAGCTATCAGTAGGCTGGCCCCTCCTGTGAGGTAAGAAACTGTATTATACTAAAAGCAAAGGCTGACACAAATGCAAGGCAACGTGGAAATAAAGCAACAAAGGGATACAAAGAAAGTAAGAGCTGCATAAAGGAATACAGAAAAAACTGGTGATGATTATCAAAGCAAACAGCAGAAGTTATCAACAACAACAACTTGTATTTATATAGCACCTTTAATGTAGTGAAACTTCCCAAGGGGCTTCACAGGAGTATTATGAGAGATAAAATTTGACACCGAGCTGCATAGCAGAAATTAGTGCAGGTGATCAAAAGCTTGGTCAAAGAGGTATGTTTTAAGGATTATCTTGAAGGAGGAAAGAGAGGTAGAGAGGTTTAGGCAGGGAGTTCCAGAGCTTGGGGCCCAGGCAACAGAAGGCACGGCCACCAATGGTGGAGCGATTATAATCAGGGATGGGCAAGAGGGCAGAATTAGAGGAGCGCAGATATCTCGGGCGGGCGGGGGGGGCGGGGGTTGTGGGGCTGGAGGAGATTACAGAGATAGGGAGGGGCGAGGCCATGGAGGGATTTGAAAACAAGGATGAGAATTTTGAAATCGAGGCATTGCTTAACCGGAAGCTAATGTCGGTCAGCGCGCTCAGGGGTGATGGGTGAGTGGGACTTGGTGCGAGTTCGGACACGGACAGCCGAGTTTTGGATCACCTCTAGTTTACGTAGGGTTGAATGTGGAGGCTGGCTAGGACTGTGTTGGAATAGTCAAGTCTCGAGGTGACAAAGGCACTGATGGGTGTTTCAGTTTATTTGGAGAAAGGGAGCAGCTGAAGGGGAATGTGGGCCCAATAAAGACAGATACAGGCGAGACTATAATAGATAATAAGGGCACGGCAGACTTGGGCAATGGAAACTTTGCATCCATTTTTGAAGAACATACTGGAGTTAATGCATGTAAAAAATGTCACTGTATAAATATTGTGACTGAAGAGAGACAGATCTCCAGGACCTGCTGGTTACCACCCCGGATATTAAAAGAAACCAGTGAGGAAATTGTAGATGTGTTTGTCATAGTTTTCCAGAGTTCTCTAGAATCAGGAATTATGTCCTTGGTCTGGAAAATTGCAAATGGTGCTCCATATTTGAAGAAGGGGGAGGCAGAAAGCAAGGGCCCAAGTTTCGGGCCACGCCTAGAACGGCGCAGCCCCGACCTGGACGCCCGTTTCTCGCGCCACAAAGTGCGCTTAAAAAAAACTTACCTATTCTCCGGCTCCCTGCAGGTCCTCTGGAGCTGGGCGCGGTGCAGCACGAGCTGTGGGGGGCGGAGCCAGGTCCCTGCGCTGAAAACAGTGCCGGGACCTCTGCACATACGCACTACAGTGGGCACGCATGTGCAGTAGCTCCAGGTGCCCAAAACTGTGTGGGAGGGGCCCAAAGCACGCAGCCCCTAGCCCTGGCCGAATGGCCTCACTGGGGCTGCGTGGATAAGGCTGCACCTCCCACGCCCAGCTCCTGCTTCCTCCCGACCCGACTCGACTCCCGCTCCCCCCCTACCCAGACCCAACCTCTGCGCCCCCCCCCAGCGACCCGCGCTCCCGACCCCCCCTCCCCCCGGATCCCGGACCCAGGACCCTGGACCTGACACCACCTACCTGTAAATCCGGTGCTAAAAACGGGCCCATTCAGCCTCCCTGTTCAGCCTCCCTCTCCTTTTCTCTCCTTTCTATGTGCCTTTGTAACTTCCTGTTCCCATCTGCACAACTTCCTGTGTCTCCTAACTCAGTGCCATCTTGGATGTGTAACTCTGTCCCTCCATCCAAATCACTAATAAATATGGTGAAGAGCTGAGGCCCCAGTCCCGATCCCTGGGAAACACCACTTGTCACATCCTGCTAACTGACTAGAACTGGAGCAAACTAAATGCAGAGAATTGCAATTTCTAAGATACTCTATACTAAACCTGTTGCTCCAAAAAAACAGGAGCAACTCAGGCCAAAACTTGGCCCCCAAGTAACTACTGACCTGTCAGTTTAATGTCAGTTGTGGGGAAGTTGCTAGAACAGGTCACCAGGGACAGAGTGACCGAGCACGTGGACAAGTCTGAGCTGATCAAAGAGCCAGCATGGATTGTGAAGACTAGGTCATGTCTGGTTCATCGAGCTGAATGTGTTTAGGATCTCACTCACATGATGGATAGGGAAGTGTCTACGGATGTGGCCTGCATGAACTTCCAGAAAGATCAGGTTCCTGACAGATTAACAAACATGAGAAGACATGGAATTGAAGGGGACTCAGTGACATGTGTTGGTCATTGGTTGAGAGATAGGAGACAGTGACAGGTACTCTGATTAGCAGGAGGTGACAAGTGGTGTTTCCCAGGGATCGGGACTCAGCTCTTCACCATATTTATTAGTGATTTGGATGGAGGGATTGAGTTCCACATCCAAGATGGCACTGAGTTAGGAGACACAGGAAGTTGTGCAGATGGGAACAGGAAGTTACAAAGGTACATAGACAGACTCAGTGAGTGGGCAAAACTATGGCAGGTGGGGTTTATTAAAGGGAAGTGTGAGGTCATCCATTTTGGATCCAAGAAAGACAAATCGGAATATTTTTGAATGTGTTTTACTTGTATTTGTGAACATCATTGAGTGGGATACACCTATTTATGTGTCTCTATCTATACAGCAATCTATATTAAAATTCAGCCACCAGTGGATTTTACACAGGAATTTTTGAAAGAACATAAACTGATTATATTATACAAATATATATTAACTGTCTAAGTGCTGCAGCAAAGTAAAAGCCTCTTTCTTCGCTGAAACCACCTTTAGTGTTTTGAACTTGCCTTGTAGTCAGCAAATACACGAGGATGGGTCACAGTGCTTTGAAACGTAAACCGCTGGTGAACCAGTGAAAGTGGGTTAACAGCCTCGGGGGCAGGAAGCAGTGGCAGCAAAGGTAAGAAGGGATATTAG
The DNA here is from genome assembly GCF_044704955.1 of Pristiophorus japonicus. Lineage (NCBI taxonomy): Eukaryota > Metazoa > Chordata > Chondrichthyes > Pristiophoridae > Pristiophorus > Pristiophorus japonicus. Next base: position 147,003 of record NW_027253183.1, on the reverse strand, counting down.
TTCACCAGTGCCAGCTGCTCCCTTCCTTTATTGATTTGTTGCTAGCCCATTCTCTCTCAATTCACCAATGTTGCTGTTAATCCATTCATCTGCTGATGTGCCTGCTGCTTCAGGAATTGATTTCCGTGTGTCCATGGCTCTGGAGTTGGTTCAGTTCTTACTGTCCCACTAACTTACTGATTTGTTGGTATTGCCACTGCTCCCATTTATTCACTGATGCTCACAACTCCATTCGTTTTCGAACCAGAATTTGGGGTTTGCAGTTCTCCGTGTGTTTAATCCGGTCCGCCAATACTTGGAGAAGCTGGGCTCCCCCTCGCTGTTTGCCGAGTGTGTTTGTGGCTGCACAAATCCAATTGTGGGCTGCAGCCCGACCCATTCAATGAGAACAACTTGTATTTATAGTGCCTTTAACGTAATAAACCCTCACAAGGTGCTTCTCAGGAACGGTATCAGACACAATTTGACACCGAGCCACATAAACAGATATTAAGCCAGGTGAAGAGGTCGGATTTAAGGAGTGACCAAAAGGAAGTAGAGGCGGAGAGGTTTAGGGAGGGAATGCCACAGCTTCGGGCCCAGACAGCTGAAGGCACGGCCACCAGAATGGTGGGGCGAAGGAAGTGGGGGATGCACAAGAGGCCAGAATTGGAGTGCAGAGTTCCCGGAGGGTTGAAGGGCTGGAGGAGGTTACAGAGATAGGGAAAGGGCAAGGCCGTGGAGTGATTGTAAACTCACTACCTGACTGATTTAATTTCCTCTTGTGGTTGAGACTGAAGTGAGCACTCGTACCTACCCACCCAAAGCATTTACAATCACCCAATTGATATTTTTGGCCGAACCGACCCCCCAGACTCCTCGTTAGCTGTTGTTGGGCCTTGAGCCTACTTGGGGCTGATTGGCCTATGTTGTGACCCAGATGAACTCGAAGCACACCCCAGGACTCGCTTATCAGGCACTAAACAGCCACCTACGTTTATTTAACGGAACTGGCGCCAGCACCATTAGCATACTCGAGGGTCCTAGCGCCTGCTTTAGGCGGCCGTCCCGAATGCCTAAAAATCTTCTGAGGCCATTGGATGTTTTCAGGCACTCTTGGGGTGAAGGACAGACGCTGGGAAATTGGTCATTCTTGCTCCTGTTTTCCGTCTGGATAATGGGTGCAATGATGACCAATTTCTCACCTAATATTTCTCCAAAGCAAACAATCTCAGGCTGTTCAAACTCTCCTCATAGCCTCAGGTGCCTGAAGAAAGAAACTTTTCTTTCACAGCCATAGTTCCCCGGCCTGTTTTGAAATAATGATGTTTTCAGTGATTGCCGTCCAAAATAACTATTAAGCAATTCATTAATAAGAGGAAGTTGAATAACAGAAACAGAGACATCCTTGGGGCTCAGTGCAATAAACCACATTGTGGAGTCTTGCTGGGACCCAAATTCCTCTTTATTTTTACAGCTCAGATTGTAACCAACAGGCCATCTCTTGGAGCAGGGGGAGTCAGTTAGTAACTCTGCCCTCCCCATGTCTCCCAGGAGTTAATGCCCAGTTAATGGACATGTGAAAAACTGTGCAACACCACATATCCCATCCGGCATTGCAAACCCGTTTAAAGTAGTTCCAAACTTCTGTGTTTTTAAAATATTTTTCTATTTGTGACATTCAGAGTGAAGCGTTTTAGAGCCACCGGTTTCTTTCTCCTTTTCTCCCCCTTCACATTACTGTGGCCGCAACCGAGACTCCGGGATGGTATGTTGCCTCCCTGGTGCAAGGGTCAAGGATGTCTCGGAGCGGGTGCAGGACATTCTGAAAAGGGAGGGCGAACAGCCAGTTGTCGTGGTGCACATTGGTACCAACGATATAGGTAAAAAAAGGGATGAGGTCCTATGAGACGAATTTAAGGAGGTAGGAGCTAAATTAAAACATAGGACCTCAAAAATAGTAATCTCGGGATTGTTACCAGTGACACGTGCTAGTCAGAGTAGGAATCGCAGGATTGCACAGATGAATACGTGGCTTGAGCAGTGGTGCAGAAAGGAGGGATTCAAATTCCTGGGGCATTGGAACCGGTTCTGGGGGAGGTGGGACCAGTACAAACCGGACGGTCTGCACCTGGGCAGGACCCGAACCAATGTCCTGGGGGAAGTGTTTGCTAGTGCTGTTGGGGAGGAGTTAAACTAATATGGCAGGGGGATGGGAACCAATGCAGGGAGACAGAGGCAAACAAAATGGAGACAAAAGCAAAAGACAAAAAGGAGATGAGTAAAAGTGGAGGGCAGAGAAACCCAAGGCAAAAAACAAAAAGGGCCACTGTACAGCAAAATTCTAAAGGGTCAAAGTGTAATAAAAAGGCAAGCATGAAAGCTTGGTGCCTCATTGCAAGGAGTATTCGGAACCCAGGAGAGGGCTCTGAGCTAGTTAGAATGGGTGAGAGCTCAGATGAACAGGACCCCAAGAAAGAATTCAAAAGGCAGGAGGCAACAGAGCAGAGTAGCACTGGGGTAAGTGTAAACCATAAGGTGATAGGAAGAGACAATATGTATGAATATAAAGGGGCTGCAGGAGGGGTCAAAACTAAAAATCATGGTTTAAAAACTAGTATTAAAACACTCTATCTAAACGCACGCAGCATCCAAAATAAAGTAAATGAGTTGACAGCACTAATCATTACAAATGGGTAGGATTTGGTGGCCATTACAGAAATGTGGTTGCAGGGGGGCCAAGACTGGGAATTAAACATACAGGGGTATCTAACAATTCGGAAAGATAGACAAGAAGGGAAAGGAGGTGGGGTAGCTCTGTTAATAAAGGATGATATCAGGGCAGTTGTGAGAGACGATATTGGCTCTAATGAACAAAATGTTGAATCATTGTGGGTGGAGATTAGAGATAGCAAGGGGAAAAAGTCACTGGTGGGCGTAGTTTATAGGCCCCCAAACAATAACTTCACGGTGGGGCAGACAATAAACAAGGGAATAATGGAGGCATGTGAAAAAGGAACGGCAGTAATCATGGGGGATTTTAACCTATTGGTCAAATCAAATCGCACGGGGTAGCCTTGAGGAGGAATTCATAGAATGCATAGGGGATTGTTTCTTAGAACAGTATGTTACAGAACCGACAAGGGAGCAAGCGATCTTAGATCTGGTCCTGTGTAATGAGACAGGAATAATAAACGATCTCCTAGTAAAAGATCCTCTCGGAATGAGTGATCACAGTATGGTTGAATTTGTAATACAGATTGAGGGTCAGGAAGTAGTGTCTCAAATGAGCATACTATGCTTAAACAAAGGGGACTACAGTGGGATGAGAGCAGAGTTGGCTAAAGTAGACAGGAAACACAGACTGAATGGTGGCACAATTGAGGAACAGTGGAGGACTTTTAAGGAGCTCTTTCATAGTGCTCAACAAAAATATATTCCAGTGAAAAAGAAGGGCGGTAAGAGAAGGGGAACCAGCCGTGGATAACCAAGGAAATAAAGGAGAGTATCAAATTAAAAACCAATGCGAATAAGGTGGCCAAGGTTAGTGGGAAACTAGAAGATTGGGAACATTTTAAACGACAGCAAAGAATGACAAAGAAAGCAATAAAGAAAGGAAAGATAGATTACGAAAATAAACTTGCGCAAAACATAAAAACAGATAGTAAAACCTTTTACAGATATATAAAACGGAAAAGAGTGACTAAAGTAAATGTTGGTCCCTTAGAAGATGAGAAGGGTGATTTAATAATGGGAAATGTGGAAATGGCTGAGACTTTAAACAATTATTTTGCTTCGGTCTTCACAGTGAAAGACAGAAAAACCATGCCAAAAATTGCTGGTCATGGGAATGTGGGAAGGGAGAACCTTGAGATAATCACTATCACTAGGGGAGTAGTGTTGGGCAGGCTAATGGGACTCAAGGTAGACAAGTCCCCTGGTCCTGATGAAATGCATCCCAGGGTATTAAAAGAGATGGCGGAAGTTATAGCAGATGCATTCCTTATAGTCTACCAAAATTCTCTGGACTCTGGGGAGGTACCAGCGGATTGGAAAGCAGTTAATGTAATGCCTCTGTTTAGAAAAGGGGGCAGACAAAAGGCAGGTAACTATAGGCCGGTTAGTTTAACATCTGTAGTGGGGAAAATGCTTGAAGCTATCATTAAGGAAGAAATAGCGGGACATCTAGATAGGAATAGTGCAATCAAGCAGACGCAGCATGGATTCATGAAGGGGAAATCATGTTTAACTAATTTACTGGAATTCTTTGAGGATATTACGAGCATGGTGGATAGAGGTGTACCGATGGATGTGGTGTATTTCGATTTCCAAAAGGCATTCGATAAGGTGCCACACAAAAGGTTACTGCAGAAGATAAAGGTACGCGGAGTCAGAGGAAATGTATTAGCATGGATAAAGAATTGGCTGGCGAACAGAAAGCAGAGAGTCGGGATAAATGGGTCCTTTTTGGGTTGGAAATCGGTGGTTAGTGGTGTGCCACAGGGATCGGTGCTGGGACCACAACTGTTTACAATATACATAGATGACCTGGAAGAGGGGACAGAGTGTAGTGTAACAAAATTTGCAGATGACACAAAGATTAGTGGGAAAGCGGGTTGTGTGGAGGACACAGAGAGGCTGCAAAGAGATTCAGTTAGGTTAAGCGAATGGGCTAAGGTTTGGCAGATGGAATACAATGTCGGAAAGTGCGAGGTCATCCACCTTGGGGAAAAAAAACAGTAAAAGGGAATATGATTTGAATGGGGAGAAATTACAACATGCTGCGGTGCAGAGGGACCTGGGGGTCCTTGTGCATGAATCCCAAAAAGTTAGTTTGCAGGTGCAGCAGGTAATCAGGAAGGCAAATGGAATGTTGGCCTTCATTGCGAGAGGGATGGAGTACAAAAGCAGGGAGGTCCTGCTGCAACTGTACAGGGTATTGGTGAGGCCGCACCTGGAGTACTGCGTGTAGTTTTGGTCACCTTACTTAAGGAAGGATATACTGGCTTTGGACAGGGTACAGAGACGATTCACTAGACTGATTCCGGAGATGAGGGGGTTACCTTATGATGATAGATTGAGTAGACTGGGTCTTTAATCGTTGGAGTTCAGAAGGATGAGGGGTGATCTTATAGAAACATTTAAAATAATGAAAGGGATAGACAAGATAGAGGCAGAGAGGTTGTTTCCACTGGTCGGGGAGACTAGAACTAGGGGGCACAGCCTCAAAATACGGGGGAGCCAATTTAAAACCGAGTTGAGAAGGAATTTCTTCTCCCAGAGGGTTGTTAATGATTTAGACGAGGGGATTAAATGTAGTATCTCCAAATTTGCAGATGACACTAAGTTGGGTGGCTGTGTGAGCTTCGAGGAAACATAGAAACATAGAAAATAGGTGCAGGAGTAGGCCATTCGGCCCTTCTAGCCTGCACCGCCATTCAATGAGTTCATGGCTGAACTATGAGGATGCTATGAGGCTGCAGAGTGACTTGAATAGGTTAGGTGAGTGGGCAAATGCATGGCAGATGAAGTATAATGTGGATAAATGTGAGGTTATCCACTTTGGTGGTAAAAACAGAGAGACAGACTATTATCTGAATGGTAACAGATTAGGAAAAGGGGAGGTGCAACGAGAACTGGGTGTCATGGTACATCAGTCATTGAAGGTTGGCATGCAGGTACAGCAGGCGGTTAAGAAAGCAAATGGCATGTTGGCCTTCATAGCGAGGGGATTTGAGTACAGGGGCAGGGAGGTGTTGCTACAGTTGTACAGGGCCTTGGTGAGGCCACACCTGGAGTATTGTGTACAGTTTTGGTCTCCTAACTTGAGGAAGGACATTCTTGCTATTGAGGGAGTGCAGCGAAGATTCACCAGACTGATTCCCGGGATGGTGGGACTGACCTATCAAGAAAGACTGGATCAACTGGGCTTGTATTCACTGGAGTTCAGAAGAATGAGAGGGGACCTCATAGAAACGTTTAAAATTCTGACGAGTTTAGACAGGTTAGATGCAGGAAGAATGTTCCCAATGTTGGGGAAGTCCAGAACCAGGGGTCACAGTCTAAGGATAAGGGGTAAGCCATTTAGGACCGAGATGAGGAGAAATTTCTTCACCCAGAGAGTGGTGAACCTGTGGAATTCTCTCAAGGGGTATGGCGAGAAAGCAACAAGTGGGTACTGAAGTTGCATGTTCAGCCATGAACTCATTGAATGGCGGTGCAGGCTAAAAGGGCTAAATGGTCTACCCCTGCACCTATTTTCTATGTTTCTATGTTTCTATGTTTAATCTGTGGAATTCTCTGCCCAAGGAAGCAGTTGAGGCTAGCTCATTGAATGTATTCAAATCACTGATAGATAGATTTTTAACCAATAAGGGAATTATGGGGAGTGGGCGGGTAAGTGGAGCTGAGTCCACGGCCAGATCAGCCATGATCTTGTTGAATGGCGGAGCAGGCTCGAGGGGCTAGATGGCCTACTCCTGTTCCTAATTCTTATGATCTTATTATGATCTTATTTCCTCCCCAACCCCCTCCTTTCTAATGATGAAAGCGATAGCCAGATCGCACGTGTGGTGGCCCAGTATCGATGCGGACTTAGAGTCCAGCGTGCACAAATGTAACACATGTTCACAGTTAAGCAATGCACCCAGGGAGACGCCACTAAGTTTATGGTCCTGGCCCTCCAAACCGTGGTCCAGAGTCCATGTCGACTGTGCAGGCCCATTCTTGGGAAAAATGTTTTTAGCGGTTGTAGATGCGTACTCCAAATGGATTGAACGTGTGATAATGTCGGCAAGCACGTCTGCTGCCACCATTGAAAGCCTACGGGCCATGTTTGCCATGTACGGCCTGCCTGATGTCCTTGTAAGTGACAATGGGCCGTGCTTTACCAGTGCCGAATTCAAGGAATTCACGACCCGCAATGGGTTCAAACTGACAAGTCTGCCCCGTTTAAGCCAGCGTCCAATGGTCAGGCAGAACGAGCAGTTCAAACAATCAAGCAGAGCTTGAAAAGGGTAACGGAAGGCTCACTGCAGACTCGTTTATCCCGAGTCCTGCTTAGTTAACACACAAGACCCCACTTGCTCACTAGGGTCCCTCCCACTGAACTGCTCACGAAAAGGGTCCTTAAGACAAGGCTCTCATTAGTCCACCCTGATCTACACGAACAGGTAGTGAGCAGGCGGCTTCAACAGAATACATATCATGATCGCGCAAATGTGTCATGCGAAATTGAAGTAAATGACCCGGCATTTGTGTAACTATGGACAAGATCCCAAGTGGCTTTCTGGCACTGTTTTGGCCAAAGAGGGGAGTAGGGTGTTTGTGGTCAAACTTGCAAATGGAATCACCTGCAGAAAACACTTGGACCAAACCAAACTCAGATTTACGGTCTATCCAGAACAACCCAAAATAGACTCTACCTTTTTCGACCCTCCAACAAACACACAAGTGGCAACCGACCCAGCGGTTGACCACAAAGCAGAACCCATCACCCGCAGCAACCCAGCAAGGTTCACCACCCCCAGCAGCCCAGCAAGGCCAGCTGCGCAGCAACCCAGCGAGGGCCCAACAAACGACTCACCAAGACCAGCATTTACACCGAGACGATCAACCGGGGAAAGGAAGGCCCCAGATCGACTCACATTGTAAATAGTGTGTGGAATTCTCTACCACAGAAAGTTGTTGAGGCCAATTCACTAAATATATTCAAAAAGGAGTTAGATGAAGTCCTTACTGCTGGGGGGATCAAGGGGTATGGCGAGAAAGCAGGAATGGGGTACTGAAGTTGCATGTTCAGCCATGAACTCATTGAATGGCGGTGCAGGCTAGAAGGGCCGAATGGCCTACTCCTGCACCTATTTTCTATGTTTCTATGTTTCTATTGACTTTTTGGTGGGGGGGCGGGGCGGGGGGGAGTGTTGTTATGTATGTAAACCTGTAAATACCATGTCTAACCACCAGGGGGCTTATCCCCTGGAGTCCCAAGGAATCCCACAATCCCTTGGGAGCACCTATATATAAGGAGGCCTCACAGGCTGGAGAGGCACTCTGAGATCTGTAATAAAAGACTACAGTCACATTTACTTTGAGCTTGCAGTATCTAGTCTGACTCTTTATTCAAGACATAACAGATATAATTTCCAAACCTGCCACATTGCTGCCACAATTTCTGATCTATGAGGGGGACCCGCATGAATGTCCATTACCCCTGATTAACTTTGAGACCCATCCTGTGCAGAGAGAGCCCATACAGGGTGCACCAGATGTCTACATCGATGGGGCCTCATATCACATTGAAGGATCCCCCACACCGGGTATGCTGTGGTATTGCTAGAAAGAACCATCCAGCAAAGATGCAACAGGCAATCCTCACAATATGCAGAAATCGCTGCACTTCTAATTGCTGTGAAGGAGACCTCAGATAGACCGGTGAATATTTGGTCCGATATTGCCTATGCATAAACACCATGTTCTCCTTGCCCCTATACCACAAAAATGACTATCGTACGTTATATGGCAAGGCCCTGGTCCATGGGCCCTGGTTACGCCTACAATGGTCATACCTTGGATAGCGATCCCAGCCCTGCTTCATAGGAAAGGTAGCAGCCCATAGAAAAGGGGGTCCACATAGCGAGGCAAATTCCAGAGCAGACAGAGCCCCCAAGGATGCTGCAATTGATGGGGAGATAGAGGATATAATTGTTGAGCCCTGCAATGCAGTTAGCAAGGGCTCCCCACAGATCACCTAGATTTAAAATCCCTGCAGCAGCAATACTGGTCATAAGCACCTGGCACGAGGAAGGCAGACCCCTTCCTCAACCAACAGCCTAGACTCCCAATACCAGACTAGCCACTGCCCCTGCCTCAGATGAGCAGTTGTTGATGTTCCAAAGAAAGCCAAACGCCTGCCCAATGGTGTGTGTTCCACCAGAGATGGCTCAGGAACTGCTCTCCCTCTTTCACTCCCACCCCACAGCAGGGCACTATTCGGCCATGGTAACCTTCTATAAGGTAGCATCCAGAGCTTGGTGACCTTCCATGAGGGAAACAATCGACCAATATGTGGCACGATGCCTACCATGCCTACAACACAATCTTCCCGCGTGTACTAACTGAACCTTGCTTCAAAGCGTGCCTCCACCTCAAGGTCCATGGACTCACCTCCAGGTAGATTTCATTGGGCCACTAGTACAGGTGCAAGGTCATTTCAGCATGCCCTAGTGGTGCTGGATCAATTCACTAAATGGATCGAAGCATTCCCCTGCCTCTCCAACACCACAATCACAGCAGCCAACACACGACTGAATCATGTGTTTTGTAGGTAGGGAGTACTGGTACAAGTGGACAGCGATCAAGGTTCACACTTTACCAGTAGGATTTTTACCCACCTGTTGGAAATGTTGGGGTAAAACACAAACTACATATTGCTCACCGCCCCCAGTCGCCCGGAGGGGTTAAAAGGGGGAACAGCGACAGTGCACTGGAAATCCGGGAAGGGGAGGGTCTCTGCTGGAGATGTTATTGTACTGTAGTGAACCCCTGATGTGTGGCGTACACCTTACGAGGTGTACAATGTATCAGGCCCAGTATGTGTATACAAGTCATGGGGAACATTGTGTGACAACCAATGCCAAGACGATGAGGCATGGGACTTAGGAATAACCTATTAAGTCGCCCACCTTTTGTTTCACGCCAACCGCCCCGACTGTATTGGGTGACTATCGGCTGCTCCCGGTAAGCATTCATAACATCACCGACGTCAGGGTAGTGTTTCTAGAACAAGCAGAGGCCCTGAGAGTGGTGGATAACTTTGGCCGTCCACTTTCCCCTCTCTCTCTCTCCAAGCTTAAAATCCATTCTACAGCAGTCATCCACCTCACACAAACATTTAATACAATGAGACAGAACAATGCCATAAACAGCAGAGCTATACAAAAGCTCGGAGTCAGCCCATGGTGGAAAACAGTGTATGATGGAGGACAACACCCCTGGCTCAGGACCCTCTCTCTCAATGTTTATGATACCATCATAAGGAAAATGAGGAAGAGGATGAGACAAATGAGGAGGATTTTAATTTGGAAATAGGACAATTTTTACGTGACATAGTTGGTGATCATTAGGATCTGCTACGTGAGAAAACTCCTGAGAAAGCTGAACCACCATATGCGAGCCCTGTGGAGATAAACCAAATGAGGGGTCAATAAGGATATTTCTGCCTCGAGGCAGGACATTTGTAAGAATAAAGATATATATTAATGATAGAATTGATATGGAATGTATGTAATAACGGTGAATTGTGTGTGTGTGTATAACTGTCGAAAGTGCAGATTACAGACAGGTTGCAGTTCAAGAGACAAAATACATCCAGTTAAAGCCTCCTCTTCTGCGTGGAGCTTAAGGAACAAAAGGAATATGATTTTTGGGGTGGGCAGGCCCATCAAAACTCACCAAACTAGAAAAGGTGTTAATGGGAAAACGATGAACCTAATCAAGGAGCAGTTCCAATTCCTGCAGATAGTTACATGGGTGAGGAGAGCCAATAAAGAACTACCCTGGAACCAAGACCCAATTCTGGGGCTTTACCAACGAAACTCCAGTGAATACAGGCCCAGTCGATCCAGTCTCTCCTCACATTCAGTCCTGCCACCCCGGGAATCAGTCTGGTGAACCTTCGCTGCACTCCCTCAATAGCAAGAATGTCCTTCCTCAGATTAGGAGACCAAAACTGAACACAATATTCCAGGTGGGGCCTCACCAAGGCCCTGTACAATTGCAGTAAGACTTCCCTGCTCCTATATTCAAATCCCCTAGCTATGAAGGCCAACATGCCATTTGCCTTCTTCACTGCCTGCTGTACCTGCATGCCAACCTTCAATGACTGATGTACCATGACACCCAAGTCTTGTTGCACCTCCCCTTTACCTAATCTGCCGCAATTCAGATGATATTCTGCCTTCATATTTTTTCCACCAAAGTGGATAACCTCACATTTATCCACATTATACTGCATCTGCCATGCATTTGCCCACTCACCTAACCTGTCCAAGTCACCTTGCAGCCTCTTAGCGTCCTCCTCACAGCTCACACCGCCACCCAGTTTAGTGTCATCTGCAAACTTGGAGATATTACACTCAATTCCTTCATCTAAATCATTGGTGTATATTGTAAATATCTGGGGTCCCAGCACTGAGCCCTGCGCACCCCACTAGTCACTGCCTATCATTCTGAAAAGGACCCGTTTATCCTGACTCTCTGCTTCCTGTCTGCCAACCAGTTCTCTATCCATGTCAATACATTACCCCCAATACCATGTGCTTTAATTTTGCATACCAATCTCTTGTGTGGGACCTTGTCAAAAGCCTTTTGAAGGTCCAAATACACCACATCCACTGGTTCTCCCTTGTCCACTCTACTAGTTACATCCCCAAAAAATTCTAGAAGATTTCTAAACTTGGTTGAAATACAGAAACTCCAACATGAAACATACCCAATCAAGGTTACCTTACAGAGAAATCTTCAACTGAAGAGGAGAGAGTAATAGAACATTGTACGAGGAACATGTGTTTGAAACACAGCTAATCTGTGTTTTCAGCATGAGTTGGCGGATCGTGTTTCGCAATGGTTGAGCGGTAAGTAGCTGAACCAGTGGTTCTGGGTCAGGTGACCACTCCCGGGGAGGTCAGGAAGGTCAGGATCAGAATCCGCCAACTCATGCTGAAAACACAGATTAGCTGTGTTTCAAACACATGTTCCTCGTACAATGTTCTATTACTCTCTCCTCTTCAGTTGAAGATTTCTCTGTAAGGTAACCTTGATTGGGTATGTTTCATGTTGGAGTTTCTGTATTTCAACCAAGTTTAGAAATCTTCTAGAATTTTTTGGGGATGTAACTAGTAGAGTGGATAAAAGTTGGGTGGCAGTGTGAGCTGCGAGGAGGATGCTATTAGGCTGCAGAGTGACTTGGATAGGTTAGGTGAGTGGGCAAATGCATGGCAGATGAAGTATAATGTGGATAAATGTGAGGTTATCCACTTTGGTGGTAAAAACAGAGAGACAGACTATTATCTGAATGGTGACAGATTAGGAAAAGGGAAGGTGCAACGAGACCTGGGTGTCATGGTACATCAGTCATTGAAGGTTGGCATGCAGGTACAGCAGGCGGTTAAGAAAGCAAATGGCATGTTGGCCTTCATAGCGAGGGGATTTGAATACAGGGGCAGGGAGGTGTTGCTACAGTTGTACAGGGCCTTGGTGAGGCCACACCTGGAGTATTGTGTACAGTTTTGGTCTCCTAACTTGAGGAAGGACATTCTTGCTATTGAGGGAGTGCAGCGAAGGTTCACCAGACTGATTCCCGGGATGGCGGGACTGACCTATCAAGAAAGATTGGATCAACTGGGCTTGTATTCACTGGAGTTCAGAAGAATGAGAGGGGACCTCATAGAAACGTTTAAAATTCTGACGGGTTTAGACAGGTTAGATGCAGAAAGAATGTTCCCAATGTTGGGGAAGTCCAGAACCAGGGGTCACAGTCTGAGGATAAGGGGTAAGCCATTTAGGACCGAGATGAGGAGAAACTTCTTCACCCAGAGAGTGGTGAACCTGTGGAATTCTCTACCACAGAAAGTAGTTGAGGCCAATTCACTAAATATATTCAAAAGGGAGTTAGATGAAGTCCTTACTACTCGGGGGATCAAGGGTTATGGCGAGAAAGCAGGAAGGGGGTACTGAAGTTTCATGTTCAGCCATGAACTCATTGAATGGCGGTGCAGGCTAGAAGGGCTGAATGGCCTGCTCCTGCACCTATTTTCTATGTTTCTATGTTATGTAGTGACCATACTAGAAATGCAAATGTGTAGCTATCGGAGAGGGCAGCTCTTTAACTCCTCCCACGGTCTAATCCTGCCAACACTCATCATCAAGGCTCATGTGTGACTCATTTGGCCAAAACCCAACAGGCATCCGGCACTTGTGGAAGTGTATCCCACTCCTTTTGTACTTCCCTCTGTGCTCTCTGGTCTCTCACTGTATCCCACTCCTTTTGTACTTCCCTCTGTGCTCTCTGGTCTCTCACTGTATCCCGCTCCTTTTGTACTTCCCTCTGTGCTCTCTGGTCTCTCACTGTATCCCGCTCCTTTTGTACTTCCCTCTGTGCTCTGGTCTCTCACTGTATCCCGCTCCTTTTGTACTTCCCTCTGTGCTCTGGTCTCTCACTGTATCCCGCTCCTTTAGTACTTCCCTCTGTGCTCTGGTCTCTCACTGTATCCCGCTCCTTTTGTACTTCCCTCTGTGCTCTGGTCTCTCACTGTATCCTGTTCCTTTTGTACTTCCCTCTGTGCTCTCTGGTCTCTCACTGTATCCTGTTCCTTTTGTACTTCCCCCTGTGCTCTGGTCTCTCAGTGTATCCCGCTCCTTTTGTACTTCCCTCTGTGCTCTGGTCTCTCACTGTATCCTGTTCCTTTTGTACTTCACACTGTGCTCTGGTCTCTCACTGTATCCCGCTCCTTTTGTACTTCCCTCTGTGCTCTGGTCTCTCACTGTATCCTGTTCCTTTTGTACTTCACACTGTGCTCTGATCTCTCACTGTATCCCGCTCCTTTTGTACTTCCCTCTGTGCTCTGGTCTCTCACTGTATCCTGTTCCTTTTGTACTTCCCTCTGTGCTCTCTGGTCTCTCACTGTATCCCGCTCCTTTTGTACTTCTCTCTCTCTAATGTTGATATGTCCTTACTATTCAGTATAAATGCACACGAGGCCCATACTTGAGAGAAGGTCACTCTGTGACCAGTAACCTTTATTAGCCAGCACTCGTGACGAAGGTGGGTGGAGCTTCCCCTTTTATTCCTGGAAGTCCAGGTTAGGAGTGTCTCCCACAAGTTCACCACCTAGTGGTCAGTGTTCACATGGTGTAGAACTTAGGTCAGTTTATACCTGGGTTACAATGACAGTTGAATACATGACATCACCTCTCCCCCCAAAGTCTTATTGGGATCACAGGTTGAGTCTCTCTGGTGGTTTATGCTCCCTTGTAGAGCGCCTGAGTTGGGGTTCCGGTTGTTGGGCGCTGGCCTGAGTGTCTGCTGTTTGCAGTGCCTCAGGCCTGTCCGGACTGCCCACAATGACTGGGCTCTCCTCCACTTGGTTCCGATGTTCGGTCACCTGTGGTGGAGTGAACTCTACATCGTGTTCTTCCTCTGCTTCTTCTATGGGGTTGCTGAATCTCCTTTTTGTTTGATCCACGTGTTTGCAGCAGATTTGTCAATTGGTAAGTTTAACGACCAGAATCCTATTCCCCTCCTTGACAATCACAGTGCCTGTGAGCCATTTAGGCCCTTCAGCGCAGTTGAGGACAAAGACAGTGTCATTGACATCAATACATCGCGCCCTCGCATTTCTGTCATGGTAGTCACATTGTGACTGGCGCCTGCTCTCACCAATTTCTTTCATGGTGGGGTGTATAAGGGATAACCTGGTTTTGAGCGTCCTTTTCATTAGCAGCTCTGTGGGTGGGACCCTGTGAGTGAGTGTGTTCGGGATCTATTGGCCACCAGGAGGCGTGATAAGCGGATTTGTAGGGAACCCCCTTGGATTCTGAGCATCCCCTGTTTGATTATCTGCACTGCTCGTTCCGCCTGGCCGTTTGAGGCCGGCTTGAACGGTGCCGTTCTGACATGGTTGATACCATTTCCTGCCATGAAGTCCTGGAATTCAGTGCTTGTAAAGCACGGGCCATTGTCGCTGACCAAAACGTGCGGTAGACCATGGGCGGCGAACATTGCCCGTAGACTTTCTACCGTGGCAGAGGATGTGCTTGAATTGAAAATGTCACACTCGATCCATTTGGAGTAGGCATCTACTACAACCAAAAACATTTTTCCCATGAAAGGACCTGCGTAGTCCACATGGATGCGTGACCATGGCTTGGCGGGCCAGGACCAGGGGCTAAGGGGGGCTTCCCTGGGTGCATTGCCCAGCTGGGCACACGTGTTGCACCTGCGAACACAAAGTTCCAGATCTGTGTCTATCCCTGGCCACCAAACGTATGACCTGGCAATTGCCTTCATCATGACAATGCCCGGGTGCTCATTGTGGAGTTCTCTGATTAACATCTCTCTGCTCATCTGGGGCATGACTACTCGGTTACCCCATAGTAGGCAATCGGCCTGAATCGAGAGTTCATCCTTGCGCCTGTGAAATGGTTTGAATTCCTCAGGGCATGCCCCGTACGTGGCTGCCCTGTCCCCATTCAGGACACATTTCTTAACTAAAGACAGTAGCGGGACTCTGTTTGTCCAGACTTTGATCTGACGGGTTGTCACAGGTGAGTCTTCACTTTCGAAAGCTTCAACAGCCATGACCATCTCAGCAGCATGCTCGGTTGCCCCCTCAGTGGTGGCTAGTGGGAGCCTGCTGAGTGCACCGACACAGTTTTCAGTGCCCGGTCTGTGCCGAATTGTGTAGTCATAGGCGGCTAACGTGAGTGCCCACCTTCGTATGCAGGCCGACGCATTTGCATTTATGGCCTTGTTGTCAGCCAAAAGGGACGTTAGGGGTTTGTGATCTGTTTCCAGCTCAAATTTCCTGCCAAACAGGTACTGGTGCATTTTTTTTACTGCATATACACATGTAAGGGCTTCCTTTTCTGCCATCCCGTAGCCCCGTTCTGCCTGGGACAGACTTCTGGAGGTATAAGCTACCGGCTGTAACTGACCCTTGGCATTCACATGCTGCAACACACACCCGACTCCATAGGACGACGCATCGCACGTTAAAACAAGTTTCTTACTTGGGTCATATAGCATGAGCACATTGTTGGAGCATAACAAATTGCGTGCTCTATCAAAAGCCCTTTCCTGGCTGTCCCCCCAGACCCATTCGCGACCTTTGCGTAGGAGCACATGTACCGGCTCTAACAGTGTGCTCAGTTTGTGAAGAAAGTTACCAAAATAGTTCAGGAGCCCCAGGAACGAACGCAGCTCCGTCGTGTTACGGGGTCTGGGTGCTCTCTGGATCGCTTCCATTTTGGACGCAGTAGGTCTGATCCCGTCTGCTGCTACCCTCATCCCCGGGAATTCTACTTCTGGAGCTAGGAAGATGCACTTTGCCTTTTTCAGTCGCAGCCCTACCTGGTCCAGTCTGCATAGCATCTCCTCCAGGTTGTGGAGGTGCTCTTCAGTATCGTGACCCGTGATGAGGATGTCGTCTTGAAAAACCACCGTCCTTGGAATCGACTTGAGGAGACTTTCCATATTCGGCGGCCGAGTGAATCCCGAACGGACATCTGTTGTACTCAAGCAATCCCTTGTGTGTCGTGATGGTGGTCAGCTTCTTCGACTCACTCGCCAGCTCCTGGGTCATGTAAGCTGAGGTCAGGTCCAAATTTGAAAAAAGTTTGCCACCGGATAGCGTCGCAAAGAGGTCCTCCGCTCTCGGTAGCGGGTACTGGTCTTGGAGTGACACCCGATTGATGGTGGCCTTGTAATCGCCACATATCCTGACCGACCCATCCGCCTTGAGCACCGGCACGATCGGGCTCGCCCAGTCACTGAATTCGACTGGCGAGATGATGCCTTCCCTCAGCAGGCGGTCCAATTCGCATTCTATCTTTTCCCGCATCACGTACGGCACCGCTTTGGACTTGTGGTGTACTGGCCTGGCGTCCGGGTTTATGTGAATCACTACCTTGGCTCCCATGAAAGTGCCGATTCCGGGTTGAAATAATGAGTCAAATTTGTCCAGGACCTGTGAGCATGATACTCGCTCCACAGAAGAAATTGCATTGACATCGCCCCATTTCCAGTTCATGACAGCAAGCCAACTCCTCCCCAGTAGTGCGGGACCGTCGCCCGGGACAATCCAGAGTGGCAGTCTATTCTCTGAATCTTTGTGGGTCACGACTACCGTGGTGCTGCCTAGCACCGGAATGATCTCCTTTGTATATGTCTGTAGCTGTGTGTCAATCGGCAATAATTTTGGCCTCCTGGCCTTGGACGCCCACAACTTGTTGAACTGTTTGATACCCATCAGGGGCTGGCTGGCCCCCGTGTCTAGCTCCATTGATACTGGGATGCCATTGAGGAGCACTTTCATCATTATTGGTGGCGTCCTGGTATATGAACTGTATATGTGCTCCACATGAACTCGCTGAACTTCAGCTTCCAGCGATTTCCCCCAGTGTTCAATTGGCCTCGTAGGGCTGACATTGGGCCCGTCCTCCTCGTACATCAACCTGACTGCAGGCTTCCTGCACATACGTGCCAAGTGACCGCTGACGTTGCAGTTTCTGCAGGTATATTGCTGATACCTGCAAGCTCTGGCTGGGTGTTTGCCTCCACACCTCCAACATGAACTGTTGTTGGAAACAAAAGGTCCATTACCAGTCGATCGTCTCTCATTGTCTCTGTAACTGCTCTTAAACGCATCATTGACAGGTGTTGATGGCACCATTACTGGCCGCATTGTCCCTTGCGATGGCATGAATCGCCGTTCAGCTAGCCATTGTCTCTGTTGAATTCCCCCTTTGGGTTCGACTACCTGCTCGGGCATGTCCGATTGCCCCTGTCTGCCTGGAGAACTGTGTGCCGCGTTAACAATGTTGACGTCCTGTCCATTTGCTGCATTTAAGCCAAGATTTTTCTAAATATCATTCTGATCTCTTCCTCTCCTGAGAGAAACGTCTGGGCCATCAAAGCCGCCTTTTCCAGGGTCAAGTCTTTGGTCTCAATCAGTTTCCTGAAAACCCCTGCATGCCCGATGCCCTCAATAAAAAAGTCTCGCAGCATCTTTTGATGAGGAAGTAGTGTGAGGAAGTAGTGTCTCAAACGAGTGTACTATGCTTAAACAAAGGGGACTACAGTGGGATGAGGACAGAGTTGGCTAAAGTAGACTGGGAACACAGACTAAATGGTGGCACAATTGAGGAACAGTGGAGGACTTTTAAGGAGCTCTTTCATAGTGCTCAACAAAAATATATTCCAGTGAAAAAGAAGGACGGTAAGAGAAGGGATAACCAGCCGTGGATAATCAAGGAAATAAAGGAGAGTATCAAATTAAAAACCAATGCGTATAAGGTGGCCAAGGTTACTGGGAAACTAGAAGATTGGGAACATTTTAAACGACAGCAAAGAATGACTAAGAAAGCAATAAAGAAAGGAAAGATAGATTACGAAAGTAAACTTGCGCAAAACATAAAAACAGATAGTAAAAGCTTTTACCGATATATAAAACGGAAAAGAGTGACTAAAGTAAATGTTGGTCCCTTAGAAGATGAGAAGGGGGATTTAATAAAGGGAAATGTGGAAATGGCTGAGACCTTAAACAATTATTTTGCTTCAGTCTTCACAGTGGAAGACACAAAAACCATGCCAAAAATTACTGGTCACAGGAATGAGGGAAGGGAGGACCTTGAGACAATAACTATCACTAGGTGGGTAGTGCTGAACAGGCTAATGGGACTCAAGGTAGACAAGTCCCCTGGTCCTGATGAAATGCATCCCAGGGTATTAAAAGAGATGGCGGAAGTTATAGCAGATGCATTCGTTATAATCTACCTAAATTCTCTGGACTCTGGGGAGGTACCAGCGGATTGGAGAGCAGCTAATGTAACGCCTCTGTTTAAAAAAGGGGGCAGACAAAAGGCAGGTAACTATAGGCCGGTTAGTTTAACATCTGTAGTGGGGAAAATGCTTCAAGCTATCATTAAAGAAGAAATAGCGGGACATCTACATAGGAGTAGTGCAATCAAGCAGACACAACATGGATTCATGAAGGGGAAATCATGTGTAACTAATTTACTGGAATTCTTTGAGGATGTAACGAGCATGGTGGATAGAGGTGTACCGATGGATGTGGTGTATTTAGATTTCCAAAAGGCATTCGATAAGGTGCCACACAAAAGGTTACTGCAGAAGATAAAGGTACGCGGAGTCAGAGGAAATGTATTAGCATGGATAGAGAATTGGCTGGCTAACACAAAGCAGAGAGTCGGGATAAATGGGTCCTTTTCGGGTTGGAAATCAGTGGTTAGTGGTGTGCCACAGGGATCGGTGCTGGGACGACAACTGTTTACAATATACATAGATGACCTGGAAGAGGGGACAGAGTGTAGTGTAACAAAATTTGCAGATGACACAAAGATTAGTGGGAAAGCGGGTTGTGTAGAGGACACAGAGAGGCTGCAAAGAGATTTAGATAGGTTAAACGAATGGGCTAAGGTTTGGCAGATGGAATACAATATCGGAAAATGTGAGGTCATCCACCTTGGGAAAAAAAACAGTAAAAGGGAATATTATTTGAATGGGGAGAAATTACAACATGCTGCAGTGTAGAGGGACCTGGGGGTCCTTGTGCATGAAACTCTTTTGAGTTTATCTGTGAAAACATAAAACATTAAACGGTGCCACCCGACCTGGGTGACACTCCAGACATTTACAAGGCCCTTTTTTTTTTTTTTCCCCTTTTTTGTGTTTTTTTTTTTGTGTTTTTTCTTTTTTTTTTTGTTTTTTTTTTGGGCACTAAAATCACAATTTTTCCCCAGTGCCCCCTATAAAAGGGAAGGGGGACACTAAAAGCACCGGCAATTAAAACAAATTAAACTTAAAAACGTAAAATCAAATTAAAATTTGGTTGCCGGGCGTGATGATGCACTCCAGTCCCTCCGGTGCCCACCTCTCGCGGAAGGCCGCGAGCGTACCGGTGGACACCGCGTGCTCCATCTCCAAGGACACCCTGGACCGGATGTAAGCGCGGAAGAGAGGCAGGCAGTCAGGTTGAACGACCCCCTCGACCGCCCGCTGCCTGGACCGGCTGATGGCACCCTTGGCCGTGCCCAGGAGCAGTCCTACGAGGAGGCCTTCGGACCTACCCGCTCCCCTCCGCACAGGGTGCCCAAAGATCAGGAGAGTGGGACTGAAGTGCAGCCAGAATTTCAGGAGCAGCCCCTTCAAATAATGGAACAGGGGCTGCAACCTTGTGCACTCCATAAAAACATGGAACACGGACTCCTCCAGACCGCAGAAATTGCAGGCGGCCTGGGAGTCCGTGAACCGGCTTAAAAATTTGTTGCACGGCACTGCTCCGTGCACCACCCTCCAGGCCAAGTCCCCGATGAATAGTGGGAGGACCCCTGCGTAGAGTGCCCTCCATCGGGGACCCCCGCCTCCTCCGGACGGCAAGATGGTACGCCATGGCGTGTCCGGACGGCCGGCGAGGATGGCAAAGTTGAGGGTGTGCAGGAGCAGCCCGTACAGGAAACCCCTCCGCGCGGAACTGAAAGGCACGGAGGGGATTTCCCCGAGGCGGCTCAAGTTGTGAGGCGCCGGCCCCCGAGGGAGGTTCCGGGGTTTGGCGCCGATGAGGAATTCCGTCCGGACGGGGGTCAGTTCGGACGGGATCTCCCCACGTGCCTGAGCCTCCTCGATACACCTAACGGAGTCAGGGCCCAGAGCTGTTTTTAGCGACTCGATGGCATCGGCCGCGTGGCGGACGTTGGCAGAATTTAGGCGCCGCGCCAGCGTGACTGGCGCCATCCAGCCCGCTCCTCCGCCATCGAGCAGGTCCCTGACCCTGGTCACCTCACCAGCCACAGCCCTCTCTTCCGACCGCCACATAAAGCCTCGGCCGTGGAGGTACGGATTCCCGAGCAGCGGCTCCTGCAGGACGGCCGCCACTCCAGCCGGTGGAGAGCTGCGCTTGGTGGAGACTTTGTTCCAGACCCTGATGAGTTCCCTGTAAAAGACAGGCAGCTCCCGGAGGGCGGTCCTGGCACCCCCCAAGTTCACAAACAGGAGCTGCGTGTCATAATTGAGGTCGAGCTGCTGGCGGAAGAAATACCTCGCCAGAGCACACCACCTAGGAGGGGGCTCGACGTAAAGGTATCTCTGCAGGGTCTGAAGACGGAAAGTCGCGAGCTGGGCGCTGACGCATACCAACGACTGACCGCCCTCCTCAAGCGGGAGACTCAAGACCGCGGCAGAGACCCAGTGCTTCCTGTTGTTCCAGAAGAAGTCCACCAGCTTCTTCTGTATCTTGGCGACAAACGCAGGGGGAGGGGTCAAAGTGACCAGCCGGTACCACAGCATTGCGGCCACCAGCTGGTTTATGACTAGCGCTCGACCCCTGTAGGACAGCACTCGGAGCAGTCCTGTCCAGCGCCCTAGGCGAGCGGCGACCTTGGCCTCCAGCTCCTGCCAGTTCGCCGGCCAGGCTCCCTCGTCGGGGCTAAGGTAGACTCCCAGATAGAGGAGATGGGTCGTGCTCCAGGCAAAAGGCCTGAGCTCCTCCGGCAGGGAGTCCACCCGCCACTGACCCACCAGGAGTCCGGAACATTTCTCCCAGTTGATCCTGGCGGAGGACGCGGCCGAGTAAATCTCCTGGCACTCACGCATCCTCCGCAGGTCAGCGGGATCCTCTACCGCGAGGAGCACGTCATCGGCGTAAGCCGAGAGGACGACCTCCACGCCCGGCCCTTGCAGAGCCAGTCCCGTCAACCTCGTCCGCAAGAGGCGCAGGAAAGGCTCCACGCAAACGGCGTATAACTGGCCGGACATGGGGCATCCCTGGCGCACCCCTCTCCTAAAGCGAAGGGGCGCCGTCAAGGACCCGTTAACCTTAATCAGACACTCCGCGGCGGCGTACAAAAGTCGGATCCGGGCGACGAAATGCGTCCCGAACCCGAAAGCGCGCAGAGTTCCGAGCAGATAGTCGTGATCCACCCTGTCGAACGCCTTCTCTTGGTCGAGGGATAGGAAGGCGACCGACAGACCAGCCTCCTGGGAACAATGGATGAGGTCCCGGACCAGATGGATGTTATCGTGGATTGTCCGGCCCGGGACCGTGTATGACTGGTCGGGGTGGATCATGTGGTCCAGCACGGCACCAAGGCGAGCAGACATCGCCCTGGCGAAGATTTTGTAGTCCGTGCTGAGGAGGGAGACCGGGCGCCAGTTCTTAAGGAGGCGGAGATCGCCCTTCTTAGGCAGCAGGACGATGACTGCCCTGCGCCAAGAGAGGGGCATCTCCCCGGTCGCCAGACTTTCCCCCAGGACCCGCGCGTAGTCGCTCCCCAGGACGTCCCAGAACGCCCTGTGGAACTCCACGGTCAGCCCGTCCAGCCCCGGGGATTTTCCCCTCGAGAGCCGGGCGAGGGCACCGGTCAGCTCCGCCAGGCTTAGCGGAGCTTCCAGATTTTCGGCGCCCTCCGGGCTGACCTTCGGCAGGTCCTCCCACAAAACTCTACGCGCTTCCTCGCTGGACGGATCCGGAGAGAACAGAGCCCCGTAATATTCACGGACCCTGTTGTTGACGCCCTCCGGATCCGAGACGAGAGAGCCGTCGTCGGCCAGCAGCGTCAAGAGCTGCTTACGGACACTCTGCCTTTTTTCCAGCGAGTAGAAGAAGGGGGAGCCGCGGTCCAGATCCCGCAGGAACCGGATCCGCGACCTCACGAACGCGCCTCGGGACCCGACGAGCTGCAGGTCCTTCAGCGCGGCCTTCTTCGCTTCGTACACCGTCCGCAGGGCCGGGTCCTGGACGACTTGACCGAGACGGGCTTCCAGGTCGAGCACCTCTTTTTCTAGGCGCCCGACTCTGGCCGCCCGCCTCTTGGTCGACCCCCTCGCGTACTCTTGACAGAAGACGCGGACGTGAGCCTTGCCCACGTCCCACCATAGCCTCAAGGAGGGGAAGCCCCCCTGCTTCCTTCTCCAGTCGGACCAGAATCGACGGAACGAGTCCTGGAACCGCACGTCCTCCAGCAGCCGGTTGTTAAAGTGCCAGTACGCGGACCCCGTCCTCGCGCGGAGCGAAGCGAGCTCCGCCCACACCAGGTGGTGGTCCGAACACGGCACCGGCCGCATGGAGGCCGCCGGGACGCAGGAAACGTACGCCCGAGACACGTAAAGGCGGTCGACTCTAGACCATCCAACTCCAGGCCTCACCCAAGTAAAGGCGCTGGAGTCGGGGTGGAGATTTCGCCAGACGTCCACCAAGTCGAAGGACCCGACCAGGTCCCTCAACTTCTCCATCGCCGTCATGCACTGCGGGGCACCGGAGCGGTCCCTCGCCTCGAGGGTGCAGTTAAAATCCCCCCCGAGGACAATGCAGTCGCCGACGTCGACGGAGCCAAGAAGAGCGGACACCTCTTCAAAGAAGCGCGTTTGCTGCGGGCCGGGATGAGGGGCGTACACGTTCACGAGATGGAGCGGCACGTCCCCCAGGCGAACCGTTACGTGCAGCAAGCGGCCTGGCACGGGCTCCTCGACCCCCAAGATCTCCGGCTGAAAATGCGGGCCCAGCAAGATGGCCACCCCACTAGAAATGGCGGTGAGGTGGCTCATGCGGACCTCTCCTTGCCATTCCAGGAGCCACGTGGCTTCGTCTCCCGGAACGGTGTGGGTTTCTTGCAGGAAGCACACCGCATATTTCCCCTCCCGCAGGAGCGAAAAATTGTCAAATCTACGGCGTGCCCCTCTGCCGCCGTTGATGTTGAGGCTGGCTATGGTTATCTTCATGACAAAAGCATAGTGCAACCTCTACCTTAACCTATTGTGGGGGAGGGAGCGGAGTCTTTTGTTGAACTCCGCTCCCTCCGCAGCCCAGCGAGGAGTCCCTCGAGCTCGCGCAGCTCAAGGTGCTGCTCCTTTGTCAAGGGCCCGCCCGCGGCCAAGGTTTTAACGGCGGCGCGGACGGACCCCTTGATCAGCTCCGGCTCGGACCATTTTTCCAGGGCCAGTCGGGCTTGGTCGCGGCGACCCCGGCTCTGGGCCAAAAAGTCCCGGAGTTCCTTTGCAGGAACGAGGAGGGCCTCAGCGGCGGCCGCGAGCAGATCCACCGCCTCCCTGGCGGTGGTCTCTAGGTCTTCACCCGCGTCCCCCACCGAGTCCCCGTCCTCCTCCGGGAGGTGGCCGCCAGCAGCCGGCCCATCGACCGCACAAGGTACGGCAAATGAACCGGCCGCTCCAACCGGCCCTGGCACTGCCCCGATCCCACCCCCAGGATCGTCGGCAGAGGAGTCCCCACTGGGCTCTTTTAAAAATGGTGCTGGGTCGGGAAATGACAGCGGAAGGGGTTCCCCCTCCGCCCCAGGAACCGGAGAACAAGGAGAGACCCGGCCATAGGAAATCCCCAGGCCCTCCAAGTGCTCCAGCTCCAAAGTAAGGGGCGAGGGTGGGTGTTCCTCCCCCTCCCCGCTGCCACCCCCCGGCCCAGCATCTACAGTGTCATAATTATTTAATTGTTTTTCTGCCGGGTCGAGCGACTCCCGGGGGAAGTTGGGTAATAGCTGGGCGGGCTCAGGTTCGGCCTTTTCGGCCTCGCCCGCCTCAGTCCCCGGGACGCCCG
This sequence comes from Pristiophorus japonicus, assembly GCF_044704955.1. Taxonomy (NCBI): domain Eukaryota; kingdom Metazoa; phylum Chordata; class Chondrichthyes; family Pristiophoridae; genus Pristiophorus; species Pristiophorus japonicus. Next base: position 122,683 of record NW_027253183.1, on the reverse strand, counting down.
GCCCGGCGGCTACGCATTCCTCCGCGGTCCCCACGCCCCCCACGACAGGCAGATCTTCCACTCCATCCCCGGGAGGCAGAGGCTGGGCAGCCTCAACTGTCTCACCCTCCCCGGGGAAAGACTCCTTGCGCCTGCAGCGCAATTTGGGGGCGCTGGTGGGGGACGCGGGACACGCGGCGGGCACCGACTCCTCCGCGGAGGGATGTTGTTCCCCCTCCGCCTCATTGGGGCGGTGCCTCTTTTTGTTCCTGGGGGCGCGCGGAGTCAGGGAGACCTCCATGTCTGCCGAGGCCTCCCGCTCCGCCCCCCCCTTTTCCTTTTCTTGCCCGCGCCTGGGCCCCTCTGTGGTGGTATTCAAGGGCCCGGGCACGGGCTCGGGGCACCCCGCGCTCGCCGGTGACTGGGTTGGGCTGAGCGCGGTGGTCAGACTTTCCGGCGCACCGAGGGGACCCGCCTCTAGATGTTTCTCCTTCTTCCGCGCCTTCTTTCCGCTCGGACGCTCTCCCTCCCCCCCGCCGGAGGCCCTGAAAACAAAGGCCTCCGACGATGCCCGCGCACCTATGGCTCCCGGCACGCGGACGCAACTAGGGGGAGGGGTGGCGGCAGCGCCAGCCTTGGCCGCCTTCGGTGGTTTGGCGGCCTTGGAGGCGGGGCAGTTCTTGCGAACATGCCCCACCTCCCTGCAGGCATGGCACCGCACGCCGTCCGACGTCCAGAAGACGCGGTAGGCAGTCCCCTCGTGCACCACATTAAAATCTCCCTCCGTCGTGTCCTCCCGCGCCAGCCGGACAAAGAGCTGGCGGCGGAAGGAGAACACGTGGCGCAGGCTGCTCTCCCTGAGGCCGAGCGGTATGGGGTTGATCCCTGACCTTACCTCCCCCAGTTGTTGTAGGTGAGGGAGGAGGAGCTCAGCGGAAACAAAGGGCGGGACGTTTGAAATGATGACCCTCTGCGCGGTGGCCTCGAGAGGGTCCACCGGCAGGAACGTCCCGCCCACCGTGAGCCCCTTTTCAAGGGCCAGGGACACCGCCCGCTCCGACCCCAGGAAGAACACGGCCTTCCCAGACATCTTGGAGGCTGCGACAATGGCCGAGGGGCCGACTACCCCAGCCATCGCCCGCACGCACTCCTCAATGCTCATTGTGGGGTGAGTGTAGCTCTTGACCCCGTGTTTCCTGGTTATAAATCTGAACGGTGGCAGGGCAGCGGGTGGCGCAGGAGGTGCCGTGGATGTGGACACCGCCTGCGCATACGTCCTTGCTGGCCCTGCCACCGGCGTGGATGGGGTCGCCATCACGGGGTCCCTTTAAGGGCTACACCCACCCCAAAGTCACAGGCCTTAATGGTCTTTAATGGCCTCTTATGTTAACTGAGCAGAGGAGCCCTTAACGAGGCACCTCTCCCCTCGTTGACAATTGGGGAGAGGCCTTGCTCCCTCTGCTCAGTTGTCTTAATTGGTTTTTTTTTATTAATTTGGAAGGAAAGGGTTCTCAGAGAGAGAGGGGAGAAACAGAGGGTAACGGAGAAAGAGAGAGGGGGGTGGGAAGGGGGGGGGCTGCGAGGGCAGGTCTCCCCTCGCAGCTGTGGGTGGGTGCACTCCCCAGATGGCAAAACACAAAAGTCTTTGGGGTGGTCTTCAGGTGGGGGGAGAAGATGTCTTCACCTGGGGTAGCTGGAGCCACCAGGCACTCCTAACGATCCTCAATAGGGTGATTAATGACTCTTCAGCCTGGTAGCTCCAGCTATCCCAGGCTAGGCAAATGTGGGGGGGGTGGGGGGGGTTCCAATTGTGGGGGGGGCCCAGCTGTAAGCACAGCCCCCACGCACACTACCACACACACACACACCCCCCGCGATGTTCCGGCCCTCAGTGGTCTTCTTTCCTCCCCCCACCGATACAACAAAGTCTGTTTGGGGAAATGCACCCACACCCACCTGTAGAATTGTTGAGTCTCCCTCCTTCCACACTGGATGTTTTTGGTTTTTCCCCCTCTCTCCAACTCCTTGCAGAAATGGTAAAAGTTGATGAAAAAGTTTTCTGTTCTCCTCCTCTCCCTCTGGTTAGAGTGATGGTGAAGCCCCTTCCTTCCTTCTGTTCCTGGGCTGGTCTCAGGGCTCTCCAGGCAGGAGCTCAAGTTGCTAGCTGCTTCTCTCACTGCTCACAGCTCCAACTGAGCAGGACACACCTCCACTGCTCTACCATTGGTCCTTGTGCATGAAACTCTTTTGAGTTCACCTGTGAAAACATAAAAACAATAAACGGTGCCACCCGACCTGGGTGACACTCCAGACATTTTCAAGGCCCTTTTTTTCCCCCCCTTCCCAAAAAGTTAGTTTGCAGGTGCAGCAGGTAATCAGGAAGGCGAATGGAATGTTGGCCTTCATTGCGAGAGGGATGGAGTACAAAAGCAGGAAAGTCCTGCTGCAACTGTACAGGGTATTGGTGAGGCCGCACCTGGAGTACTGCGTGCAGTTTTGGTCACCTTACTTAAGGAAGGATATACTAGCTTTGGAAGGGGTACAGAGACGATTCACTAGGCTGATTCCGGAGATGAGGGGGTTACCTTATGATAATAGATTGAGTAGACTGGGTCTTTACTCATTGGAGTTCAGAAGGATGAGGGGTGATCTTATAGAAACATTTAAAATAATGAAGGGGATAGACAGGATAGAGGCAGAGAGGTTGTTTCCACTGGTCGGGGAGACTAGAACTAGGGGGCACAGCCTCAAAATACAGGGGAGCCAATTTAAAACCGAGTTGAGAAGGAATTTCTTCTCCCAGAGGGTTGTGAATCTGTGGAATTTTCTGCCCAAGGAAGCAGTTGAGGCTAGCTCATTGAATGTATTCAAATCACAGATAGATAGATTTTTAACCAATAAGGGAATTAAGGGTTATTGGGAGAGGGCGGGTAAGTGGAGCTGAGTCCACGGCCAGATCAGCCATGATCTTGTTGAATGGCGGAGCAGGCTCGAGGGGCTAGATGGCCTACTCCTGTTCCTAATTCTTATGTTCTTATGTTCTTATTAATATTGGGGAGGTCCGGAACCAGGGGTCACAGTCTGGGGATAAGGGGTGGGCCATTTAGGACCGAGATGAGGAGAAACTTGTTCACCCAGAGAGTGGTGAACCTGTGGAATTCTCTGCCACAGAGAGTTGTTGGGGCCAATTCGCTAGATGTATTCAAAAAGGAGTTAGATGTAGTCATTACTACTGGGGGGATCGGTGGGTATGGGGAGAAAGCAGGAATGGGGTACTGAAGTTGCATGTTCAGCCATGAACTCATTGAATGGCGGTGCAGGCTCGAAGGGTCGAATGGCCTACTCCTGCACCTATTTTCTATGTTTCTATGTTTCTATCTCCGCTCTGCATGCATTTGGGAACTTACATTGGCTCGCCAGTCGCCGGAGGTCTGCCACGAAGTCTGGAACACTTTGCCCTTCTCGTTGCCGGTGCGTGTAAAACCGGTGTCTCGCCATGTGCATGCTGCTCAACGGCTTAAAGTGTTCCCTGATCAACTTACTGAGCTCTTAAAAAGTCTTGTCTGCCGGCTTCTCTGGCGCTAGGATGTACTTCATCAGGGAGTACGTCCTGGATCCACAAACCATCAGGAGATGAGCCCTGCGTTTGTCGGCCGAATCCTGTCCCAACCATTCCTTAGTGATGAAACTTTGCTGTAGTCTCTCAATAAAGTCGTCCCAATCATCACCAACACAGTACCTCTCTTCTGTGCTGCCCGTGGCCATGCTCGCGTGGTTTAAATCCCAGTTTCTCGTCGCCAATGATATGCCCTTATTATACAGTATAAATACACACGAGGCCCATACTTGAGAGAGGGTCACTCTGTGACCAGTAACCTTTATTAGCCAGCACTCAAGTGATGAAGGTGGGTGGAGCTTCCCCTTTTATACCTGGAAGTCCAGATTCGGAGTGTCTCCCACAAGTTCACCACCTAGTGGTCAATGTTCTCATGGTGTATACATGGGTTACAATGACAATTGAACACATGACAAATGTAACGTGAAATTCTGTCGTATTATGATCACTCTGCCCCACAGGATCCTTTACGATGAGATTGCTAATTAACCCTGTCTCATTGCACAATACAAGATCTAAAGTAACCTGTCCCTGGTTGGTTCCATGATGTATTGTTCTAGGAAAGTGTCCCGAATGCATTCCATGAACTCATCCTCCAGACTACCTTCATCAATTTGATTTATCCAGTCTATATGAAGATTAAAGTCCTCCACGATTATTGCATTACCTTTGTTACAAGTTCATACTATTCTTGATTAATATTCTGTCCAACAGTATAGCTAGTGTTAGGGGGCCTATATACTACTCCCACCAGTGTTTTCTGCCCCTTGTTATTCCTTACCTTCACCCAGACTGATTCTACTTCCTGATCGTCTGACCCAAAATCCTGTGGCGTCGAAACTTCCCCTTCCCTTAAGGCCTGTTACCGCTGGAAATCAGCGGCCACACTGCGGTATCCCGGCGGTGACCCGCTCCCCACCCAGCGTTCTGCTGCCGCCGACCCGTCCTAAGCCCGATCTTCCCACCTCCCCGTGGGTGAAATTCAGCCGGAAATATCTTGCTCCCGCTGCGCGGTGCCAAAAGCTGCTTTTTTCTGCTGGTGCAGTGAGGCTGTAGTCCTTGTAAAATGGTGGTGTGTCTCCCATTAAAGGGGAGGACCCACTGCCGCTGCCACCATGCTTTTTTTCTGTCAGCCGACTGCCATGTCAGGCCGACAATTATGTCCCGGGTTCGGCCGGGCCACCAACAGGCAGCCTGGCACGCACTCCTTCTTGGGTGCCAGGCCACTGGCCCGGCCGAAACCCTCCTGGTGGCCCAGTGGACTGAACTTAAAGAATCGCAGCGGCCCTCCCCTTTACCTGAAGGTGGGAGCCGAGGTGATGTGGCACCGTGATGACGTTATCTGCGTCACGCTGATGACTGACAGCGCCGGTTACTCTGCCCGCCCCCAACTTCCACTCCTCAAGTCCGAACTTCCACTCATTGCCGCATAACCCTCATTATTACCGACTTCTTGTCCGCCGGAAAAACACAAAAACATTGAATTTTGCTCGAGGCCACCGCATTCACTTCGCCGGTAAATACAAGAGAAGCAGGGCAGGTGTGCCCCGTTTCCAGCAGTGGGTATTTTAGTCCCTTTCTCTCTTGTGTCCTTATATCATCCTTTATTATCAGGGTTACCCCTCTCCTTTACCATTCAGCCTGTCTTTTCAAAACGTCAAGTACCCTGGATCATTTAGTTCCCAACCTCGGTCACCTTGCAACCATGTCTCTGTAATGGCTATTAGATCAAACCCATTTATCTCTATTTGTGCCACTCCTTCATTTATCTTATTATGAATGCTCCATGCATTCAGATAAAGAGCCTTTAATGTAATTTTTTACCGTTATTCCCTGCTTTGACCTTATTCTCTGCTGCACTGCTACCATTCAACTCTGTCCTTTCCTGTCACACTCTGCTTATTTTTACCCAAATCGCTACACTGCTCTATTGCATCTTTATCTTTAGATCTCTAAATTTCCCCTCACATGACTCCTGCCCCCACTCCCCGCCATTTTTTAGTTTAGTTTGAAGCCCTATTTACAGCCACTTGTGGAGGAAGTTAAAGCAAACCCAGAACAATACTTTCAGATATAACCAGGGCAGGAGGGCACAGTCAGGATTGTAAAGGCCAAGTTCAGGACTCAGTTATTTGAAGACGGTGATCAAAAGCTGGAACAGGTTCCCAGGCGAGGCCAGAACACGGGACAGGTTTACAAACCGCTGGACGCTGCAATGGGACGATGGTAGTATTGGAATTCTGGAAGGATGAGATGAAGTGGACTGAGAGCCTTCTGTATCTGAACCTACATCAGAATCTTGTGTTGGGTATCGCACAATATTACTAAAACTGGCAGCTTTTTACCTGATTTTCTGATCCTTGTTGTACCAACCTCCGTGGTAAAGGCAGCAAAGAACATATCCACAGCAGGAGTTCTGAGTTCAGTTGCAGTGTGTGTGTTTTTGGGCTGCCTGTTCACACAGGGATTGTTGGTCAGTACAGGGCAATGTGGGACAGCTAAGCTCAGGATATGTTTGAACAACTCGGCTACAAATTACTGATGATACACATTGGGGCAGATATCCCGGCCTCCCTGAGTCTGTACGGAGTGTGTACGGACCGGGGAAGGCATCACAAAAGCAGGTTTTCGGTGTGCAATGCGCATGTGCAGAAAACCAGCTTTGAAACATACAAAAACATGTAACAATAGCATTTCAAAAGCACATTTTAATGTTAAAAACACTGTCCACTAAGGGAAGTTTATTTTAAACCATAATGAAAAATCTTTTAAAAAAAAGTTTGAAAAATAATATTTTTTTCGAAGACATTTATTAACTTTAATTTAAATTAATCTTAAATATGTGATGTGTTTTTTCTATTTTTTACTTGTGTTTGGATGTTGGGGGGCAGTGTTTCTCAATCATAATGAGAACTCCTACTGACCGAGTTCCCATTATTATGAATGAGAAAATACTTGACCTGGATTGGCTGCCCAGTGCCATGTCACTCCAGCTCCAACATACATCCGTCCTGACAGACACACGCTCCGATGTGCAGGGAGAGTAGGCCTCAGGACCGGGATCTCTGGTGGGCGCAGCAGGAAAAGGTCGGTGCGCATCTTTTTTACCATTTTCTGTCGAGCGCCCGCGGGAAACAGAGGAGTGGGATTTCAGACCAATATCCATTCGCAAACACACAGGAGATTTTATAATCACTTCGGTTTCAACTTATTACTTCATGTTGTTCCTCATCAGTTCTGATCCTCAGTTATTTACTATTCACAGGTCTAAAGGCAAGTCCGGTTCTTATCCAGTCCCCAGAAGTTGTGACGGTGCCCGAGGGTGGGACGGTGCAGTTTGGGTGTACCCTGGAGAGCAGCAATGTGAATCACCGTGTGGATAAATATACTGTACACTGGTACCTCTCACAGGATAGGAAACACAAAATATTTTCTCATTACATAGATGGCACGGTTTACCGATCACACGGTGTCTCTGAGCGGTTTCAGCTTTCCAGAGATGTTGCCAGTAACAGCTACATTCTGACCATCAGAGGCGTGGAGCGCAGAGACAGCGCGGTCTATATCTGTGGTATTTGGGGATCAATCTATGGAAATGGAAACCGGCTGAATGTAACCAGTAAGTATATTCTACATTATATCGGTTTGATATCTAATAATGTTACAATACCAACATCTCATGTGTAAGTAAATGTTGTACAACGTTGTCACTTTTACAGTAACAACACTGAGTGGAAGTTCTAAGTACAGAATGGAGGGTGAAATCTGGGACAAACACCATTTGTTTTTAATTTGTTTAAGTGAGCACATGGTGGGACAAAACCTCACACACAGGATTCAACGGGAAAATACATGTTGAGGGAAAAGTGCAGTAATAGGAATAATGGTGACATACCTGGTTAAATCAGGATATTGACAGGGTATATATATAAAACAATGCATCTCTGAGTGACTAAATCTGCACTCATCAATGCAAACAAATGAGCCCTCGACCCTTTCCAAGCTGCAATAAACCATCCTTCAGCCTGTTAATGTAATTCAGGAATGTGCAATCCGCTTTCAGAATGGCTGGGCGGCAAAGTAATGCATCTCGTTTTGGAGTTGAAAGCCAGAAAATATTTAATAATAGAGTCCCGTGAGAAACTCGTCCGTGGGCCCGGAATGTACCCAATACACACAGACTGTAGTGGGTCTGGAATGTGCACAATACACACAGACTGTAGTGGGTCTGGAATGTGCCCAATACGCACAGACTGTAGTGGGTCTGGAATGTGTCCAATACACACAGACTGTAGTGGGTCTGGAATGTACCCAATACACACAGACTGTAGTGGGTCTGGAATGTACCTAATACACACAGACTGTAGTGGGTCTGGAATGTACCCAATACACACAGACTGTAGTGGGTCTGGAATGTACAATATACACACAGACTGTAGTGGGTCTGGAATGTACCCAATACACACAGACTGTAGTGGGTCTGGAATGTACCCAATACACACAGACTGTAGTGTGTCTGGAATGTACCCAATACACACAGACTGTAGTGGGTCTGGAATGTACAATATACACACAGACTGTAGTGGGTCTGGAATGTACAATATACACACAGACTGTAGTGGGTCTGGAATGTGCACAATACACACAGACTGTAGTGGGTCTGGAATGTGTCCAATACACACAGACTGTAGTGGGTCTGGAATGTACCCAGTACACACCGACTGTAGTGGGTCTGGAATGTGTCCAACACACACAGACTGTAGTGGGTCTGGAATGTACCCAATACACACAGACTGTAGTGGGTCTGGAATGTACCTAATACACACAGACTGTAGTGGGTCTGGAATGTACCCAATACACACAGACTGTAGTGGGTCTGGAATGTACCCAATACACACAGACTGTAGTGGGTCTGGAATGTACAATATACACACAGACTGTAGTGGGTCTGGAATGTACCCAATACACACAGACTGTAGTGGGTCTGGAATGTACCCAATACACACAGACTGTAGTGGGTCTGGAATGTACCCAGTACACACCGACTGTAGTGGGTCTGGAATGTGTCCAACACACACAGACTGCAGTGGGTCTGGAATGTACCCAGTACACACAGACTGTAGTGGGTCTGGAATGTACCCAATACACGCAGACTGTAGTGGGTCTGCAATGAACCCAATACGCACAGACTGCAGTGGGTCTGGAATGTACCCAATACACACAGACTGTAGTGTTTCTGGAATGTACCCAATAGACACAGACTGTAGTGGGTCTGGAATGTACCCAGTGCACACAGACTGTAGTGGGTCTGGAATGTACCCAATACACACAGACTGTTGTGGATCTGGAATGTACCCAATACACACAGACTGCAGTGGGTCTGGAATGTACCCAATACACACAGACTGTAGTGTGTCTGGAATGTGTCCAACACACACAGACTGTAGTGGGTCTGGAATGTACCCAATACACACAGACTGCAGTGGGTCTGGAATGTACCCAATACAAACAGACTGTTGACGGTTTGGGAGGGTGTGACCCAGAGAGAGAACATGGCCAACCTGGTAGGAAGCCTGAGGTCTGTGAACTAACAATTTATGATTTAAACAAACACATCGATGTACGACTATAGTGTGACTGTAAAGGAGTAATGTTGGAAGCCTCGCCCACTGGGACAATATATGGAAGGTTCAGCAGATGCCGCCCACGATTTTCCGACTATCTGGCAGCGAGATTCCTGGCAGAGCTCTGGTCTCCTGAAATTATCTTTTTTGCCTTCTCAAAAAAGTCGATGCAAATAAATTGTTTCCTCGTGTCCAATGCCAGGTACCACTTCGAAAGGCAAGTGCACACTTTGTATAAGCACCACTTGGAGAAAGGACTGAGGGTAGCAAGGGCACAGAATGTACTCTGGCTAGGCAGCTTCAATGTCCATCACCAAGACTCGGGAGTACCAGCACTGACCGAGCTGGCCGAGTCCTGAGGGACATTGCTGCCAGACTGGGCTTGTGGCAACTGGTGAGAGGACCAACACGAGGGAATTACTGATCTGGCTCTGTCCTCCCCAAGCTACAACAACTTGTATTTATACAGCGCCTTTAACATAGTAAAATGTCTCAAGGAGCTTCACAGGAGCGTTATCAGACAACATTTGACACCGAGCCACATGAGGAGATATTAGGGCAGGTGACACATGTTGTAACTTCTATGTATATCAGAGCCATTGAAGATGTTGCTGGGGCCGAGGGGATTCGCCTATGAATCTAAAACTTTAGAAGCTGAAGGATCCAGAGCAAGAGACCCAAGAATATAACAGGTCCAACTGTGTCACAGACTTTCATGTGTGGCAGAAGGGGCAAATGCAGGTCTCCACGGACTTGGCCAACTAGGTGTGCCAGGGCCAATTCCAAGTGGCTGCCAGGCACCTGAGGTACAAGTCCATCACTCATTCTGCCCCCTCCCTGAACTCCTCTTCCACCTCCAAATCCACAGGAGCCACTGGCAAGGCCCAGTGAGCCTCCGTGCAGAGCAGTATGGTTAGAGAAGAGATTCACAGCTTGACAGCAACAATACAGTGGCAAAAAGGAAACATCAGAAAAGAACTATTGCACGGACAACGATGCAGAAACAGCGGTACAGGAGATGGAGGGGAAAAAAACAACTTTCCAAAATCGGTCCCTCTGTCCCAGCTTCGAGTGGACATTCTGCGGTGAGCAGCTGGGAAGACCACAAGTGTCCATTATAAACGGGCAAGCAAAAGGCACCAAGTGAGGACACGTGGGGATTCACCATGGGACTGAGTGACATCTATTTACATATTTCTCAGGGTATAATGAATCCACGCAGGCTTTCAACACAACCTGAAAATATTTCAGATGTCTTCTCCGGCTGCATCTGTTGCACCCGGACCGCCTGCCCCATCCCGCGCTGCTTGTGCACTTGCTGCGGAGCACCGCCCCTCCAGTCTGACATTGAGTCAGTGTGACAGTGATTTCAGTGGGAATTAGATCGACATAAAGGCAGCGCAGGTGGAAGACAACAAACACTTGCATTTACAAAGCTCCTTTCACATAATTGTCTCAAAGTGCTTCACAACAATGGAACTAGGGCGACAGGCACCAAGCCGTCAAGGAAGAAATTGGTACAAGTGTCGGAAATGCTGGTCAAAATGATGCGTTTTTGTAACGGTTTCTAAAGTTGGAGAGAGAAGTGGAGAGTTGGAGGGTTCATTGAGCAGTCTGCAATAGAAACATAGAAAATAGGTGCAGGAGTAGGCCATTCAGCCCTTCGAGCATGCACCGCCATTCAATGAGTTCATGGCTGAACATGCAACTTCAGTACCCCATTCCTGCTTTCTCGCCATACCCCTTGATCCCCCTAGTAGTAAGGACTACATCTAACTCCTTTTTGAATATATTCAGTGAATTGGCCTCAACAACTTCCTGTGGTAGAGAATTCCACAGGTTCACCACTCCCTGGGTGAAGAAGTTTCTCCTCATCTCGGTCCTAAATGGCTTACCCCTTATGCTTAGACTGTGACCCCTGGTTCTGGACTTCCCCAACATTCTTGGGAACATTCTTCCTGCATCTAACCTGTCTTAAACCCGTCAGAATTTTCAATATTTCTACGAGATCCTCTCTCATTATTCTGACCTCCAGTGAATACAAGCCCAGTTGATCCAGTCTTTCTTGATATGTCAGTCCCGCCATCCCAGGAATCAGTCTGGTGAATCTTCGCTGCACTCCCTCAATAGCAAGAATGTCCTTCCTCAAGTTAGGAGATCAAAACTGTGCACAATACTCCAGGTGTGGCCTCACCAAGGCCCTGTATAACTGTAGCAATACCTCCCTGCCCCTGTACTCAAATCCCCTCGCTATGAAGGCCAACATGCCATTTGCTTTCTTAACCGCCTGCTGTACCTGCATGCCAGCCTTTAATGACTGATGTACCATGACACCCAGGTCTCGTTGCACCTCCCCTTTTCCTAATCTGTCACCATTCAAATAATAGTCTGTCTCTCTGTTTTTACCACCAAAGTGGATAACCTCACATTTATCCACTTTATACTTCATCTGCCATGCATTTGCCCGCTTACCTAACCTATCCAAGTCACTCTGCAGTCTCATAGCATCCTCCTCGCAGCTCACACTGCCACCCAACTTAGTATCATCCGCAAATTTGGAGATACTACATTTAATCCCCTTGTCTAAATCATTAATGTACAATGTAAACAGCTGGGGCCCCAGCACAGAACCTTGCGGTACCCCACTAGTCACTGCCTGCCATTCTGAAAAGTACCCATTTACTCCTACTCTTTGCTTCCTGTCTGACAACCAGTTCTCAATCCATGTCAGCACACTACCCCCAATCCCATGTGCTTTAACTTTGCACACTAATCTCTTGTGTGGGACTTTCTCGAAAGCCTTCTGAAAGTCCAAATACACCACATTAACTAGTTGTCCACTCTACTGGAAACATCCTCAAAAAATTCCAGAAGATTTGTCAAGCATGATTTCCCTTTCACAAATCCATGCTGACTTGGACCTATCATGTCACCTCTTTCCAAATGCGCTGCTATGACATCCTTAATAATTGATTCCAACAAATTCCCCACTACCGATGTCAGGCTGACCAGTCTATAATTCCCTGTTTTCTCTCTTCCCTCCTTTTTTAAAAAGTGGGGTTACATTGGCTACCCTCCACTCCATAGGAACTGATCCAGAGTCTATAGAATGTTGGAAAATGACTGTCAATGCATTCACTATTTCCAAGGCCACCTCCTTAAGTATTCTGGGATGCAGATCATCAGGCCCTGGGGATTTATCGGCCTTCAATCCCATCAGTTTCCCTAACACAATTTCCTGACTAATTAGGATTTCCCTCAGTTCCTCCTTCTTATGAGACTCTCTGACCTCTTTTATATCCGGAAGGTTGTTTGTGTCCTCCTTAGTGAATACCGAACCCAAGTACTTGTTCAATTGGTCCGCCATTTCTTTGTTCCCAGTTATGACTTCCCCTGATTCTGACTGCAGAGGACCTGCGTTTGTCTTTCCTAACCTTTTTCTCTTTACATATCTATAGAAGCTTTTGCAGTCCATTTTAATGTTCCCTGCAAGCTTCTTCTCGTACTCCATTTTCCCTGCCCTAATCAAACCCTTTGTCCTCCTCTGCTGAGTTCTAAATTTCTCCCAGTCCCTGGGGTCGCTGCTATTTCTGGTCAATTTGTATGCCACTTCCTTGGCTTTAATACTATCCCTGATTTCCCTTGATAGCCACGGTTGAGCCACCTTCCCTTTTTTATTTTTTCACCAGACAGGGATGTACAATTGTTGTAGTTCGTCCATGCGGTCTCTAAATGTCTGCCATTGCCCATCCACTGTCAACCCCTTCAGTATCATTCGCCAATCTATCCTAGCCAATTCACGCCTCATACCTTCAAAGTTACCCTTCTTTAAGTTCTGGACCATGGTCTCTGAATTAACTGTTTCATTCTCCATCCTAATGTAGAATTCCACCATGTTATGGTCACTCTTCCCCAAAGGGCCTCGCACAACGAGATTGCTAATTAATCCTCTCTAATTACACAACACCCAGTCTAAGATGGCCTCCCCCCTAGTTGGTTCCTCGACATATTGGTCTAGAAAACCATTCCTTCTGCACTCCAGGAAATTCTCCTTCACCGTATTGTTTCCAGTTTGCTTAGCCCAATCTATGTGCATATTAAAGTCACGCATGATAACTGCTGCACCTTTATTGCATGCACCCCTAATTTCCTGTTTGATGCCCTCCCCAACATCACTACTACTGTTTGGAGGTCTGTACACAACTCCCACTAGCGTTTTCTGCCCCTTGGTATTCCGTAGCTCCGCCCATACCGATTCCACATCATCCAAGCTAATGTCTTTCCTTACAATTGCAGTAATTTCCTCTTTAACCAGCAACGTTACCCCGCCTCCTTTTCCTTTCTGTCTATCCTTCCTAAATGTTGAATACCCCTGGATGTTGAGTTCCCAGCCTTGGTCATCCTGGAGCCAACCACATCGTATCCGTTAACTGCTATCTGCACAGTTAATTCGTCCACCTAATTCCGAATACTCCTCACATTGAGGCACAGATCCTTCAGGCTTGCCTTTTTAACCCACTTAGACTCTTTAGAATTTTGCTGTAAAGTGGTCCTTTTTGTTTTTTGCCTTGGGTTTCTCTGCCCTCCACTTTTACTCATCTCCTTTCTGTCTTTTGCTTCTGTCTCCATTTTGTTTCCCTTTGTCTCCCTGCATTGTTTCCCATCCCCCTGCCATATTAGTTTAACTCCTCCCCAACAGCACTCGCAAACACTCTTCCTGGGACATTGATTCCAGTCCTACCTAGCTGCAGACCGTCCGGTTTGTACTGGTCCCACCTCCCCCAGAACCGGTTCCAATGCCCCAGGAATTTGAATCCCTCCCTGCTGCACCACTGCTCAAGCCACGTATTCATCTGAGCTATCCTGCGATTCCTACTCTGACTAGCACGTGGCACTGGTAGCAATCCCGCGATTACTACTTTTGAGGTCCTACTTTTTAATTTAGCTCCTAGCTCCTTAAATTCGTCTCGTCGGACCTCATCCCTTTTTTTACCTATATCGTTGGTCCCAATGTGCACCACGACAACTGGCTGTTCGCCCTCCCTTTTCAGAATGTCCTGCACCCGCTCCGAGACATCCTTGACCCTTGCACCAGGGAGGCAACATATCATCCTGGAGTCTCGCTTGCAGCCGCAGAAACGCCTATCTATTCCCCTTACAATTGAATCCCCTATCACTATCGCTCTCCCAATCTTTTTCTTGCTCTTCTATGCAGCAGAGCCAGCCACGGTGCCATGAACTTGGCTGCTGCTGCTCTCCCCTGATAAGTCATCCCCCTCAACAGTACTCAAAGCGATGTATCTGTTTTGCAGGGGGATGACCGCAGGGGATCCCTGCACTACCTTCCTTGCACTGCTCTTCCTGCTGGTCTTCCATTCCCTATATGTCTGTGGACCCTTTACCTGCGGTAAGACCAACTCACTAAACGTGCTATTCACGTCATTCTCAGCATCGTGGATGCTCCAGAGTGAATCCACCCTCAGCTCCAATTCTGCAACGCGGTCCGTCAAGAGCTGGAGGCGGATACACTTCCCGCACACGTAGTCGTCAGGGACACGGGAAGTGTTCCTGAGTTCCCACATAATACAAGAGGAGCATATCACGTGTCCGAGCTCTCCTACCATGACTAAACCCTTAGATTAACTTAAATTGGCAACAACAATGCTAAAAGTTACTCACTGATCTCGAAGAGAAAAAAGAAAAACTACTTACCAGTCACCAGCCAATCACTTACCCCCTTGGCGGTGACGTCACCTTTCTATTTCTTACTTCTTTTTTGCTCTCTCCCTGTAGCTGCACAAGCCTCTCGCAGACACTGTCTGACTCCTTGTCTCATGGCCTTTTGTAGGTCTCTCCACACACCCCGGACTGTCGCCTCTCGCAGACACTGTCTGACTCCTTGTCTCATGGCCTTTTGTAGGTCTCTCCACACACCCCGGACTGTCGCCTCTCGCAGACACTGCCCGACTCCTTGTCTCGTGGCCTTTTGTAGGTCTCTCCACACACCCCGGACTGTCTCCTCTCGCAGACACTGTCTGACTCCTTGTCTCATGGCCTTTTGTAGGCCTCCACACACCGCGGACTGTCTCCTCTCGCAGACACTGCCCGACTCCTTGTCTCGCGGCCTTTTGTAGGTCTCTCCACACACCCCGGACTGTCGCCTCTCGCAGACACTGTCTGACTCCTTGTCTCGTGGCCTTTTGTAGGTCTCTCCACACACCCCGGACTGTCTCCTCTCGCAGACACTGTCTGACTCCTTGTCTCATGGCCTTTTGTAGGCCTCCACACACCGCGGACTGTCTCCTCTCGCAGACACTGCCCGACTCCTTGTCTCGCGGCCTTTTGTAGGTCTCTCCACACACCCCGGACTGTCTCCTCTCGCAGACACTGTCTGACTCCTTGTCTCGTGGCCTTTTGTAGGTCTCTCCACACACCCCGGACTGTCGCCTCTCGCAGACACTGTCCGACTCCTTGTCTCACAGCCTTTTGTAGGTCTCTCCACACACCCCGGACTGTCTCCTCTCGCAGACACTGTCTGACTCCTTGTCTCGTGGCCTTTTGTAGGTCTCTCCACACACCCCGGACTGTCTCCTCTCGCAGACACTGTCTGACTCCTTGTCTCGCGGCCTTTTGTAGGCCCCCACACACCCCGGACTGTCTCCTCTCGCAGACACTGCCCGACTCCTTGTCTCGTGGCCTTTTGTAGGCCCCCACACACCCCGGACTGTCGCCTCTCGCAGACACTGCCCGACTCCTTGTCTCAAGACCTTTTGTAGGTCTCTCCACACACCCTGGACTGTCTCCTCTCGCAGACACTGCCCGACTCCTTGTCTCGCGGCCTTTTGTAGGCCTCCACACACCCCGGACTGTCGCCTCTCGCAGACACTGTCTGACTCCTTGTCTCGCGGCCTTTTGTAGGCCTCTCCACACACCCCGGACTGTCTCCTCTCGCAGACACTGTCTGACTCCTTGTCTCACAGCCTTTTGTAGGTCTCTCCACACACCCCAGACTGTCTCCTCTCGCAGACACTGTCTGACTCCTTGTCTCGCGGCCTTTTGTAGGTCTCTCCACACACCCCGGACTGTCTCCTCTCGCAGACACTGTCTGACTCCTTGTCTCGCGGCCTTTTGTAGGCCTCCACACACCCCGGACTGTCGCCTCTCGCAGACACTGTCCGACTCCTTGTCTCGTGGCCTTTTGTAGGCCTCCACACACCCCGGACTGTCGCCTCTCGCAGACACTGTCTGACTCCTTGTCTCATGGCCTTTTGTAGGTCTCTCCACGCACCCCGGACTGTCGCCTCTCGCAGACACTGTCCGACTCCTTGTCTCATGGCCTTTTGTAGGCCTCCACACACCCCGGACTGTCTCCTCTCGCAGACACTGTCTGACTCCTTGTCTCACAGCCTTTTGTAGGCCTCCACACACCCCAGACTGTCTCCTCTCGCAGACACTGTCTGACTCCTTGTCTCACAGCCTTTTGTAGGCCTCCACACACCCCAGACTGTCTCCTCTCGCAGACACTGTCTGACTCCTTGTCTCATGGCCTTTTGTAGGTCTCTCCACACACCGCGGACTGTCGCCTCTCGCAGACACTGTCCGACTCCTTGTCTCGCGGCCTTTTGTAGGCCTCCACACACCCCGGACTGTCGCCTCTCGCAGACACTGTCCGACTCCTTGTCTCGTGGCCTTTTGTAGGCCTCCACACACCCCGGACTGTCTCCTCTCGCAGACACTGTCTGACTCCTTGTCTCATGGCCTTTTGTAGGCCTCCACGCACCCCGGACTGTCGCCTCTCGCAGACTCAGTCCAACTCCTTGTCTCGTGGCCTTTTGTAGGCCTCCACACACCGCGGACTGTCTCCTCTCGCAGACACTGTCTGACTCCTTGTCTCGTGGCCTTTTGTAGGCCTCCACACACCCCGGACTGTCGCCTCTCACAGACACTGTCTGACTCCTTGTCTCGCGGCCTTTTGTAGGTCTCTCCACACACCCCGGACTGTCTCCTCTCGCCGATGGAACCAATCAGGAGGCAGGCGATCTTAGATCTGGTCCTGTGTAATGAGACAGGATTAATAAACAATCTCCTAGTAAAGGATCCCCTTGGAATGAGTGATCATAACATGGTTGAATTTCAAATTCAGATGGAGGGTGAGAAAGTTGGATCTTAAACCAGCGTACTAAGCTTAATTAAAGGAGACGACAAAGGTATGAGGGCAGAGTTGGCTAAAGTGAATTGGGAAAATAGATTAAAGTGTAGAACGGTTGATGAACAGTGACGTACATTTAAGGAGATATTTCACAGCTCTCAAGAAAAATATATTCCAGTGAGGAGGAAAGGGTGTAAAAGAAAGGAAAAGCGTTTGATTAGGGCAGGGAAAATAGAGTACGAGAGGAAGCTTGCAGGGAACATTAAAATGGACTGCAAAAGCTTCTATAGATATGTAAAGAGAAAAAGGGTAGTAAAGACAAACTTAGGTCCCCTGCAGTCAGAATCAGGGGAAGTCATAACTGGGAACAAAGAAATGGCAGACCAATTGAACAAGTACTTTGGTTCGGTATTCACGAAGGAGGACACAAACAACCTTCCGGATATAAAAGGGGTCAGAGGGTCTAGTAAGAAGGAGGAACTGAGGAAAATCCTTATTAGTCGGGAAATTGTGTTAGGGAAATTGATGGGATTGAAGGCCAATAAATCCCCAGGGCCTGATGGTCTGCATTCCAGAGTACTTAAGGAGGTGGCCTTGGAAATAGCGGATGCATTGACAGTCATTTTCCAACATTCCATAGACTCTGGATCAGTTCCTATGGAGTGGAGGGTAGCCAATGTAACCCCACTTTTTAAAAAAGGAGGGAGAGGGAAAACAGGGAATTATAGACCGGTCAGCCTGACATCGGTAGTGGGGAATTTGTTGGAATCAATTATTAAGGATGTCATAGCAGCGCATTTGGAAAGAGGTGACATGATAGGTCCAAGTCAGCATGGATTTGTGAAAGGGAAATCATGCTTGACATATCTTCTCGAATTTTTTGAGGATGTTTCCAGTAGAGTGGACAAGGGAGAACCAGTTGATGTGGTGTGTTTGGACTTTCAGAAGGCTTTGGACAAGGTCCCACACAAGAGATTAATGTGCAAAGTTAAAGTACATGGAATTGGGGGTAGTGTGCTGACATGGATTGAGAACTGGCTGTCAGACAGGAAGCAAAGAGTAGGAGTAAATGGGTACTTTTCAGAATGGCAGGCAGTGACTAGTGGAGTACCGCAAGGTTCTGTGCTGGGGCCCCAGCTGTTTACACTGTACATTAATGATTTAGACGAGGTGATTAAATGTAGTATCTCCAAATTTGCGGATGACACTAAGTTGGGTGGCAGTGCGAGCTGCGAGGAGGATGCTGTGAGGCTGCAGAGCGACTTGGATAGGTTAGGTGAGTGGGCAAATGCATGGCAGATGAAGTATAATGTGGATAAATGTGAGGTTATCCACTTTGGTGGTAAAAACAGAGAGACAGACTATTATCTGAATGGTGACAGATTAGGAAAAGGGGAGGTGCAACGAGACCTGGGTGTCATGGTACATCAGTCATTGAAGGTTGGCATGCAGATACAGCAGGCGGTTAAGAAGGCAAATGGCATGTTGGCCTTCATAACGAGGGGATTTGAGTACAGGGGCAGGGAGGTGTTGCTACAGTTGTACGGGGCCTTGGTGAGGCCACACCTGGAGTATTGTGTACAGTTTTGATCTCCTAACTTGAGGAAGGACATTCTTGCTATTGAGGGAGTGCAGCGAAGATTCACCAGACTGATTCCCGGGATGGTGGGTCTGACCTATCAAGAAAGACTGGATCAACTGGTCTTGTATTCACTGGAGTTCAGAATAATGAGAGGGGATCTCATAGAAACGTTTAAAATTCTGACGGGTTTAGACAGGTTAGATGCAGGAAGAATGTTCCCAATGTTGGGGAAGTCCAGAACCAGGGGTCACAGTCTAAGGATAAGGGGTAAGCCATTTCGGACCGAGATGAGGAGAAACTTCTTCACCCAGAGAGTGGTGAACCTGTGGAATTCTCCACCACAGAAAGTTGTTGAGAGCAATTCATTAAATACATTCAAAAAGGAGTTAGATGAAGTCCTTACTACTTGGGGAATCAAGGGGTATGGCGAGAAAGCAGGAATGGGGTACTGAAGTTGCATGTTCAGCCATGAAATCATTGAATGGCGGTGCAGGCTCGAAGGGCCGAATGGCCTACTCCTGCACCTATTTTCTATGTTTTTATGTTTCTGCAGCCATCCGTGGCAAACTAAAAAAATAAAGGACGGTATCCAATTAAAAACAAGGGCATACAAAGTGGCCAAAACTAGTGTGAGGCAAGATGATTGGGAAGCTTTTAAAAGCCAGCAAAGAATGACTAAAAAATGATTAAGAAAGGGAAGATAGACTATGAAAGTAAACAAGCACGAAATATAAAAACAGAAAACAAGAGTTTCTATAGGAATATAAAAAGGAAAAGAGTGGCTAAAGTAAATGTTGGTCCCTTAGAGGACGAGACCGGGGAATTAATAATGGGGAACATGGAGATGGCGAAAACTCTGAACAAATATTTTTAGTCAGTCTTTACGGTATTTTTATAGAACAAATATTTTTAGTCAGACTAACAATATCCCAATAGTGGATCGACAAGGGGCTATATGGGGGAGAGAAACTTAACACAATCACAATCACGAAGGAGGTGGTACTCAGTAAGATAATGGGACTAAAGGCGGATAAATCCCCTGGAACTGATGGCTTGCATCCTGGGGTCTTAAGAGAGGTAGCGCCAGGGATAGTGGATACATTGGTTATAATTTACCAAAATTCCCTGGATTCTGGGGAGCTCCCAGCAGATTCGAAAACTGCAAATGTAATGCCCCCATTTAAAAAAGGAGGCAGACAAAAAGCAGGAAACTATAGACCAGTTATCCTAACATCTGTGGTTGGGAAAATGTTGGTGTCCATTATTAAAGAAACAGTAGCAGGACATTTAGAAAAGCATAATTTGGTCAGGCAGAGTCAGCATGGATTTATGAAGGGCAAGTCATGTTTGACAAATTTGCTGGAATTCTTTGAGGATGCAACGAACAGGGCGGATAAAGGGGAACCAATGGATGTGGTGTATTTGGACTTCCAGAAGGCATTTGACAAGGTGCCACGTAAAAGGATACTGTACAAGATCAAAGTTCAGGGGGTTGGGGGTAATATATTAGCATGGATCGAGGATTGGCGAACTAACAGAAAACAGAGAGTCGGGATAAATGATTCATTCTCAGGTTGGCAATCAGTAACTAGTGGGGTTCCGCAGGGATCAGTGCTGGGACCCCAACTATTTATAATCTATATTAATGACTTGGAAGAAAGGACCGAGTGTAACGGAGCCAAGTTTGCTGACGATACAAAGATGGGAGGAAAAGCAATGTGTGAGGAGGACACAAAAATCTGCAAAAGGATGTCGACAGGCTAAGTGAGTGGGTAAAAATTTGGCAGATGGAGTATAATGTGAGAAAGCGTGAGGTAATGCACTTTGGCAGAAAGAAATCAAAGAGCAAGTTATTATTTAAATGGAGAAAAATTGCAAAGTGCTGCAGTACAGCGGGACCTGGGCGTACTTGTGCATGAAACACAAAAGGTAGAATGCAGGTACAGCAAGTGATCAGGAAGGCCAATGGAATCTTGGTCTTTATAGCAAAGGGGATGGAGTATAGAAGCAGGGACGTCTTGCTACAGTTATACAGGGTATTGCTGAAGCCCACACCTGGAATACTACGCACAGTTTTGGTTTCCATATTTACGAAAGGATATACTTGCTTTGGAGGCAGTTCAGAAAAGTTTCACTAGGTTGATTCCAGAGATGAGTAGGTTGACTTATGAGGAAAGGATGAGAAGGTTGGGTCGCTACTCATTGGAATTCAGAAGAATGAGAGGTGATCTTATCAAAACGTATAAGACTGTGAGAGGGCTTGACAAAGTGGATGCGGAGAGGATGTTTCCACTGATAAGTGAGAGTAGAACAAGGGGGCATAATCTTAGAATAAGGGGCCGCCATTTAAAACTGAGATGAGGAGGAATTTCTTTTCTCAGAGAGTTGTAAATCTGTGGAATTTGCTGCCTCAGAGAGCTGTGGAAGCCGGGACATTGAATAAATTTACGACAGAGATAGACAGTTTCTTTACCGATAAGGGAATAAGGGGTTATGGGGAGTGGACAGGGAAGTGGATCTGAGTCCATGATCGGATCAGTCATGATCGTATTAAATGGCGGAGCAGGCTCGAGGGGCCGTATGGCCTACTCCTGCTCCTATTTCTTATGTTGTTATGTAATGTATGAACCTGTGAGCAGGTTTGTATAGCTGTTGTCGATGGGTGCCGGAGGGACTGGAGTGCATCATCACCCCCGGCAGCAAATTTTAATTTGATCTTAATGTCCAAAGTTTAATTTGTTTAAGTTTGTCGGTTTTAGTGCCCCCTCCCTTTTAGCCAGGGGGCAATTGTATAATTTGTGTTTTGGTGCCCTCAGGAAAAAAACCCACAGGGGGCACCATAAATGTTTTGGAGTGTCCCCCCCCCCCTTTAATCAGGGGGCACTTGATTGTTTTCTATAAAATAGTTGCTAATATATTTAGCTGTTGTGGGAGTGTTTCAGCCACTTGTGAGTTGGGAGCCTGTGGAGAAGGAGCTGCTACAACTATCTGTCTGCCTGCCACCAGAGTCTCTCGGAGAGGAGGAAGAGGCCTGCTGGATTAACACCTTGAGAGGGAGGAGGACCAAGAGCTGCTCGCTTCAACACCCCTGCGACAGAGTTGGAGAGAGGGGAAGAGAACAAACTACAAACTGTCACACCATCATCTGTGTGAAAGGAGGCAGAGCCATTTACAACACCGACAGGTGGCTGCACTCTCCAAAAAATACTTTAGTTTGTAGGTGGGGGGAGGAGAGACCATTTAGGCCGGAATATTGTGGGGGTTTGTGTGTGTGTAAGGGTGTGGGGTTCTTGTGAATAACTAGGCCCCACACACCACTAAAACACCCCTCTCCCCATTGCCTGGCCCAGGACAGCTCGAGCTGCCTGGGTAATTAACTCCCTTAATTAACATCATTAAGACCTGGTGGAGGATGGTACCTGGGGAGTTCCAGCTATCCTGGGTGAAGACATCTTCCCCCACCTGAAGACCATCAATAAAGACTTTGTTTACCATCGAAGAGTGCACCCCTGCCAGCACCCACCCAACACTGAGGGGTGACCCTGCCCTCACAGCTTCCCTCTTTCCCACCCCTCTCACTCTCTGTCTCTCTCTCTCTCTCTCTCTCTCTCTCTCTCTCAGGCCCCTCTTTCCTACTCTCAATTGCAATTACTATTATTAATTAAAACTACCGAGCAGAGGGAAAGAGGCCCCTCCCCAATTGTTAAACACGCAGGGGAGAGGTGTGCCTAATTAAGAGCTCCCGCTGCTCAATTAAAGAGGCCCTGAAGGCCTGTGACATTGGGGTGGGTGTGGCCTTTAAAGGGACCCTGATATGGCGAGTCCACCTTCGCCGGGGGCGGGGCCAGCAAAAACATGCGCACGTGGTGGTCACTGCTGCCCTGCTGCCCTGCCACCTTTTACATTATTGACCAAAAAGAATGGGGTCAAGAGCTACACCCACCCCAACATGACGATTGTGGAGTGCGTGAGGGCAATGGCTGGGGTAGTCAGCCCCTTGGCCATTCTCGCCACCTCAAAAATGCACATGAAGGCTATGTTCTTCCTGGGGTCAGAGCAGGGAGTGTCCCTGGCCCTGAATAAGGGGCTCACGGTGGGTGGGACTCGAGACCACCGCACAGAGAATTGTCATCTCCAACGTTCCGCCCTTTGTTCCCGGTGTGTTCCTCCTCCCCCACCTGCGTCAACTGGTGGAGGTGAGGGCAGGGATAATGCCGATCCCGCTCGGATTCAGGGAGGCCAGCCTCCCTTGTGTTCTCCGTCCGGCGCCAGCTTTTTGTTCAGCTGGTCCGGGAGGAGGTAACAGAAGGTGCATTCAATGTGGTCCACGAGGGGACAGCCTACCGCTTCTTCTGGACAGCATGTGGTGCCATGCCTGTAGAGAGGTGGGGCATGTCCGCAGTGAACGGCCCCGCCTCCAAGGCCGCCAAAACACCTAAAGTGGCCTCGGCTGGTGCCGCCGCCAGTCCTCCCCCCGTTACCGTCCGCGTGTGAGGAACCAAAGATGCGCGGGCATCGTCGGGGGCCAATGCCATCTCGGCCTCTGGCAGGTTGGAGGGAGAGCGTCCGCGCGGAAGGAAGGCGCGGAAGAAAGACAAACACCTTCAGCCGAGTCCCCCTCAGTGGGCTAAACAGCCCTATCACTGCGCTTAGCCCCAACTTACCACCGGCGAGCGTGGGGCATTCTGTGCCCAAGCCCTTGACCATACCCGCATCTGCGGAGAGTTTGCCACCTGCGGTCGGGCGCGGGCAAGAAACCCGGAAGGAGGGAGCGGAGGCAGAGGCCTTGGGAGATATGGAGGTCTCCCAGCTTCCGCGTCCCTCCAGACAGAAAAGGAGGCACCGCTCCACGGAAAGGGAGGAGGACCAAGATCCCTCCGTGGAGAAGTTGGTGCCTGGTGAGGGTCCCGCGTCCCCCACCAGTGCTCCCAACGCGTGCCGAAGGCGGGGGGAGTCTGTCCCTCAGGGGGGTGAGACAGCCAAGGCTGTCTAGCCTGAGCCTCCTGGGGATGGGGAAGAAGAACTGTCTGTTGCGGAGGCCGCGGGGCAGCAAAAATAAAGTATCGCCGCAGGATCGAGTGTCCTGGGGACTGAGGCGGGCAAGGCCGAAGAGTCCGAGCTCGCCCAGTCAAACATCAGCATCCCCCGGGATCTGCTCGACCCGGCAGAAGAGTATCACAAGAACCCCCGCCCGCTGGGTCAGAGGGTGGTGGTGGGGAGGGTGAGGAACACCAATCTCTGTCCCTGATGTTGGAGCCGGGGTACTTGGAGAACCTGGAGCAGTTCTTCGGCCCGGTCTCTCCGTGCTCCCCGGTGCCTGGGGCGGAGGGGAACCCCGTCCGCTGCCACTTCCTGACCCGGTATTCCAGGAAGAGCCCAGGGGGGACTGCTCTGCCAATGATCCTGGGGATGGGATTGTGACAGAGGTAGGGCCGGATGGTGCGGCCGGGCCGTTCACCATACCCTGTGCGGTCGACGGACTGGCCGCTGGTGGCAACCTCCCGGAGGAGGATGGGGACTTGGTGGTGGACGCGGGAGAGGATTTGGAGTCCATCGGCAGTGAGGCAATGGATCTCCTCGTGTAGCCGCTGAGTCCACCCTCATTCCTGCCAAGGAACTCCGGGATTTTTTGGTGCAATGCCAGGGTCACCGCAATAGAGCCCACCTGTCCCTGGACCAATGGTCCAAGTCGGTGCTGCTCATCAGGTCCGTCCGCCGTCAGAACCATGGGCGCGGACAGGACCTGACCAAAAAAAGTCATCTTCAGCTGCACCGGCTCAGAACGTTCCTCACTGGGTTGCTGAGGGAGTGGAGGTCATCTCATGACTCCGCTCCCTCCCCACAGTACGTTATTTAGAGGTTGCACTATGCTCTTGTCATGAAGATAACCGTAGCCAGCCTCAACATCAATGGCGGCAGAGAGGCACGCTGAGAATTTAATAATTTTTCGCTCCTTCGGGAGGGGAAATATCCGGTGAGCTTCCTGCAAGAAACCCACACCGTGCCGGGAGATGAGGCCATGTGACTCCTGGAATGGCAAGGAGAGGTTCGCATGAGCCACCTCACTGCCACTTCTTGTGGGGTGGCTATCTTGCTGGCCCCATATTTTCAGCCGGAGATCTTGTGGGTCGAGAAGCCTGTGCCAGGCCACTTGCTCCATGTCACGGTTCGCCTGGGGGACGTGCCGCTCCATTTAGTGAGCAAGTGCGTTTGTTCGAAGAATTATCCACTCTTCTAGGTTCCGTCAACGTCGGCGACTGCATTGTCCTCGGGGCAGGATTTTAATTGCACCCTCGAGGCGAGGGACCACTCCGGTGCCTTGCAGAGCTTGGCGGTGATAGAAACGTTGAGGGACCTGGTCGGGGCCTTCGACTTGGTGGATGTCTGGCGAAATCTCCATCCCGACTCCAGCACCTTCACTTGGGTGAGGCCTGGAAGAGGAAGGTCCGGAATCGACTGCCTGTACATTTCCCGGGCGTACGTCTCCTGAGTTCCGGCAGCTTCCATGCGGCCGGTGCCGTGCTCGGACCACCACCTGATGTGGGCGGAGCTTGCTTCGCTCCGTGCGCGGGTGGGGTCCGCGTACTGGCATTTTAACAACCTGCTGCTGGGGGACAAGCGGTTCCAGGACTCGTTCCGTCGGTTCTGGTCCGACTGGAGAAGGAAGCAGGGGGGCTTCCCCTCCTTGAGGTTATGGTGGGACGTGGGCAAGGCTCACTTCCGTCTCTTCTGTCAAGAGTACGCGAAGGGGTCGACCAAGAGGCGGGAGGCCAGGGTGGGGCGCCTGGAGAAGGAGATGCTCGACCTGGAGTCCCGTCTCGGTCAAGTCGTGGAGGACCCGGCCCTGTAGACCGTGTACAAAGCGAAGAAGGCCGCGCTGAAGGACCTGCAGCTCATCGGGTCCCGAGGCACATTCGTGAGGTCACGTATCTTGTTCCTCCAGAACCTGGACCACGGCTCCCCCTTCTACTCGCTGGAAAAAAGACGGGGTCCGTAAGCAGCTCTTGGCACTGCTGGCCGATGACGGATCTCTGGTCTCAGATCCGGAGGGCATCAGCCACAGGGCCTGAGACTATTACGGGGCTCTGTTCTCCCCGGATCCGTCCAGCGAAGAAGCGTGTAGAGTTTTGTGGGAGGACCTGCCGAAGGTCGGGCTGGATGGTGCCGAGAATCTGGATGATCTGCTGGGCCTGGCGGAGCTGACCGGTGCCCTCGACCAGCTCTCGAGGGGAAAGTCCCTGGGGCTGGATGGGCTGACCGTGGAGTTCCACAGGGCATCCTTGGGGCCGACTACGTGCGGGTCCTGGGGGAAAGTCCGGCGACCGGGGAGATGCCCCTCTCTTGGCGCAGGGCAGTCATCGTCCTGCGGCCTATGAAGGGCGATCTCCGCCTACTTAAGAACTGGTGCCCGGTCTCCCTCCTCAGGACGGATTACAAAATTTTTGCCAGGGCTGTGTCTGCTCGCCTTGGGGCCGTGCTAGTCCTACACGGTCCCGGGCCGGGCAATCCACGATAACATCTATCTGGTCCGGGACCTGGTCCACCATTCCCCGGAGGCTGGTCTGTCGATCGCCTTCCTTTCCCTCGACAGGAGAAGGCGTTCGACAGGATGGATCACGAGTATCTGTTCGGAACTATGCACACTGTCAGGTTCAGGACGCATTTCGTTGCCTGGATCTGACTTTTGTATGTGGCCGCGGAGTGTCTGATTAAGGTTAATGGATCTTTGACGGCACCCCTTCGCTTTGGGATAGGTGTGCGCCAGGGATGCCCCATGTCCAGCCAGTTATATGCCATATGAGTGGAGCCTTTCCTGCGCCTCTTGCGGAAGAGGTTGACGGGACTGGCTCTGCAAGGGTCGGACGTGGAGGTCGTCCTCTCGGCTTACGCCGATGATCTGCTCCTCATGGTCGAGGATCCCATTGAACTGCGGAGGATGCGTGAGTGCCAGGAGATTTACTCGGCCGCATCCTCCGCCAGGATCAACTGAGAGAAATGTTCCGGACTCCTGGTGGGTGAGTGGCAGGTGGACTCCCTGCCGGAGGAGCTCAGGACTTTTGCCTGGAGCACGACCCATCTTCTCTATCTGGGATTCTACCTTAGCCTTGCCGAGGAAGCCTGGCCGGCGAACTGGCAAGAGCTGGAGGCCAAATTGCCACTTGCCGAGGGCGCTGGACAGGACTGCTCCGAGTGCTGTCCTACAGGGGTCGAGCGCCAGTCATAAACCAGCTGGTGGCCGCTATGCTGTGGTACTGGCTGGTCACTTTGACCCCTCCCCCTGCATTTGTCACCAAGATGCAGAAAAAGCTGGTGGACTTCTTCTGGAACAACAGGAAGCACTGGTTCTCTGCTGCGGTTCTGAGTCTCCTGCTGAAGGAGGGCAGGCATTGGTGTGCATCAGCACCCAGCACGCGACTTTCCATCTTCAGACCCTGCAGAGATAGCTGTTTGTTGAGCCCCCTCCTCGGTGGTGTGTGCTGGCGATGTATTTCTTCCGCCAGCAGTACAGCCTCAATTATGATACGCAGTTCCTGTTTGTGAGCCTGGGGGGTGTCAGGACCACCATGTGGGGGCTGCCCACCTTTTACCAGGAACTCATCAGGGTCTGGAACAGAGT
The DNA here is from genome assembly GCF_044704955.1 of Pristiophorus japonicus. Classification (NCBI taxonomy): domain Eukaryota; kingdom Metazoa; phylum Chordata; class Chondrichthyes; family Pristiophoridae; genus Pristiophorus; species Pristiophorus japonicus. The sequence goes on along the minus strand of NW_027253183.1, from coordinate 95,116 downwards.
CACCACCAAGCGCAGCTCTCCCCCGTCTGGAGTGGCGGCTGTCCTTTGGGTGCCGCTGCTCAGGAATCTGTACCTCCACCACCGCAGTTTTCGGTGGCAGGCGGACGAGAGGGCTGTGTCTGGCGAGGTGACCAGGGTCAGGGACCTGCTCGATGGCGAGGAGCGTGCTGGATGGTGCCTGAAGAGCTGGCACGGCACCTACCCTGGTCCAGCGTGTGGCCAATGCCATCGAGTCGCTAAAAACGGCACTGGGCCCTGACTCCGTTAGGTGTGTCGAGGATGCTCAAGCACGAGGGGCGATCCCGTCCAAACTGACCCCGTCCGGACGGAATTCCTCATCGGCACCAAGCCCCGAAACCTCCTTCAGGAGCCGACGCCTCACAATTTGAGCCTCTTCCGGGAAATCCCCTCCGTGCCTTTCAGTTCTGCGCGGAGGGGTTTCCTGTACGGGCTGCTCCTGCACACTCTCTACCTTGCCATCCTCGTCTGCCGTCTGGACATGCAATGGTGCACCATCTTCCCGTCCGGATGAGGTGGGGGTCCCCAATGGAGTGCACTCTATGCAGGAGTCCTCCCTTTATTTATTGGGGATTTGGCCAGGAGGGTGTTGCACGGAGCAGTCCCGTGCAATCGATTTTTAAGTCAGTTCACGGACTCCCAGGCCGCCTGTAATTTCTTGCGGTCTGGAGGAGTCCATGTTCCATATTTATATTGAGTGTGTGAGGTTGCAGGCCCTGTTCCAATATTTGAAGGGGCTGCTCCTCAAATTCTGGTTGCACTTCAGTCCTACACTCCTGATCTTTGGGCACCTTGTGCAGAGGGGAGCGGGCAGGTCGGAGGGCCTCCTCATAGGACTGCTCCTGGGCATGGCCAAGGAGACCATCAGCCTGTCCAGGCAGCGGGCGGTCGAGGGGGTCGTTCAGCCTGACTGCCTGCCTCTCTTCCGTGGTTACATCCGAGCCAGGGTGTCCCTGGAGATGGAGCACGCAGTGTCCACCGGTACGCTCACGGCCTTCCACGAGAGGTGGGCACCGGAGGGACTGGAGTGCATCATCACCCCGAGCAACCAAATTTTAATTTGATCGTTAAAGTTTAAAAGTTAATTTGTTTAATTTGCCGCTTTTAGTATCCCCCGTTAACAAGGGGTCACTTGATTTATAGGTTCACAAAAATAATTGTGGAGCTGTTCTAGGTACTTGATTTAAAGTTTCTACTCAAAATAGTGTAGAGCTGTTGCATTGTGAGTGGCTTAGCCAGTCATGTGATGTTGACAAAACTCAATAAAACCCCAATCAGTTGGGTCCAGGTCATCCACGATGAGGTATGCAGTTGTGAGCCTCGTGGATGAACTGGTAATGTGTAGTGGGATTGTTAAACCTTTGTTAATAAACCAACTAGTTCTTGATAGCAATGTGTTGCTATGAATTCTTAAAGCAAAGAACCCAAGAAGTAAATGCATTACAGAGGGGTTTAGCGAGGGAGCTCCAGAGAGTAGGGCTGAGGCAACGAAAGGCTTTTCCACCAATGGTGGGAGGGGAAGGAGGAGTGAATGCACAGTTAAAGAAGCAAAGAGTGCCGGGGTTATCGGCCTGGAGGAGGTTACAGAAGGTTGGAGGTGGGACAAGGCCAGTCAGAGATTTGAAGCTGAGGACAAGAGTTTATATTTAGTGCATTGAGGGACAGGGAGCCTCTGTACGATGACAGTGAGGAGGATTTCCTGTGGGACAGGATATGAGCGACTGTATTTTGGACAAATCAGTCGAGTTCACTGAGGATGTGAGGCCAGCAATGAGAGCATTGGAACCATCAAGACCAGAGGTGACAGGAGCATGGATAAGGATGTCAGTGTTGTAGGGTATCAGGTGTGACCTTGGGCAGGGCCACTTCAATGCTGTGAGCTGGAATTGGACTGGACAGATTGGAACAGGCAGCATTGAGAGGGTTGGGCTTGGAGTTTAGGTGAAGATGGGTCAGCAGGCAGAGAGGACAGGCGGGTGGGTGGCTTGTTTGAGGAGGGGATTGATGACTGGTTTTGAATGTTTGAGGAAAGTCACTAGTAGTGTGAGCTACACAGTAAATGTTATGTCTTTTTCGATGCTCTGATAATGACTCCACGAGGCAGTGTGTTGTACTTGAACTGTAGTGACCTTAGTCCTTTATTGATAACTCCAGCGTGAGGATTACACCTGGTGGCCTGCCTTTTATACTGGGCCAGGCACACCTGTACAGGTAACCTACAAGTCTCCCACTGCAGTGCCCTCTGGTGGCACACCTTGTAATAGTGCAAGCAGTAACCATGTAGGGTACATGACATCGCTCTCCCCCAAGCCTTTAGTGCAAATCGCCTCTGCATTGACTGTGCTCTGGGCTTAGCTCTATCTGGTTGACCCTTGGCGGGTTGTTTCTATTTTGGGTGAGTGGTTGGTGTTTCGTTGGCAGTAAAGTGCTGGTGGTTACTGTTTGTGTGTGTGTCCATGACCATTTCATTCTCCCCCCCCCCCCACATATAGATTATGCCGGAGGTTCATTGCATTCATATACATTCAAGTCCAGAAAAACAAGTTTGCATTACATTTGAGGTGACACGCCATGGTGCACAACTCTGGCCCCAGGGACGCAGGCTACTACATTGGGTAGCTCACTGGACCTGTGTGCTCCCGATTGGTGTCTGCCCACTGCATTGGTTGAGTGCAGTTGAAATCCTACATCGCACAACGTTTCATTACTCATTATAAATAACTTGTAGCTCCGATCGTGATCACGCACCTTTTCTTTGTTTATTGCACGTACACAACGCTGATCATCAATTTCACATCTTACATCTGGCTCACCGTTGACTTTACATTGTTTGAAAATGTGGAACAGTCCCTTTAAGTGTGGTGGGTTGCAGGCCTCCTTTAAGAGAGCTTTGCCATCTTTACCCCAATCCTCTTCTCTGGTGCCACGTGTTGCTCCATCAGCGCAGCACCTCGTGGTCTGGCCGTCGCCATCTTTTTCTTCAGTGCATCATCTCGTGGTTTGGGCGCCATCTTCCCTCCATCCACGATGTCGACTGCGGTGATCCTCTTCTCCCCGGGATCTGCCACCGAAGCTGGGAAGTCGCCTTCGGATCCAATTTTCTTCCTCCGGAGTCCTGCCACTGGAGCCTGGAAGGTGTGTTCGGGTTGTCTCAGCTGGATCATCTCCACGTGCTGAGCGGTCTGTGCCTCGGGTGCTGTGCTGGTCTGCTTGCTGATGCCGGGTCCACCCTCAAGTGAGGGCTTGCTGTGCCTCCGAGCGCGGAGGATGTCGATTGCTGGAGGGATGAAGTCCTCCCACTTGCAATGGATCTTCTCCATCCACCTTCTTCCGAGTAGCATTGGTCTATCACCTGCAACAATCCACAGAGGTAACTTGTGCACCACGCCATCATGGAGTACCTTTACATTCGCAGTACCAACAACTGGGATAAGTTCATCGGTGCAGGTGCGCAGCTTTGCCTGAACCAGGACCAACTTGGTTCATTCAGCCTGATTGTCCTATAACCTCTCAAAGGTTTCTTGATTCATTACTGACTGGCTCGCCCCTGTGTCCACTTCCATGAAGACTGGAACACCATCTATCTCAACTTCCATCCTCAATGGGGAACCTTCGGTGATGTAGGTAAACGTGCTATATACCTCATCATGGGGCTGAGCTGCCTCTCTGCCTATCGTTTCATAACCAACGCTGGATTCATGGCCATCTGCAGACTCTTCATCGACACAGTGAGTCATATTTCTCTTACACATTCGCTTGAGGTGGCCCTTTGTGCTGCAGCCTTTACACACAGTCTTTAAAACAGCACTGGTGAGCCCTGTGATTCCCTCCGCAACGCCAGAATGGAGCTACTCGGTTAGCCCCCCTCGGCGAACTCTGAGCTAAGGGCCTCGGGGGTCTGTTCTCTCTTCCCTGAGAAGGTTCACGTTCTACAGTCCAGCCTCTAAAAGACGCCACTCTGTGCATAGTACTTGCAGGGTTTGAGTCCTGAGGATGGGTCATCTGCCTAGAAACACAGGTCGAGGTCATGAATGTCTGGCTCACAGAGATGGCCTTCTGCAGTGTGACTGTGGTATCCGCAGACAGTAGCTAATGAAGAAGGCTCTCATGGCCGATTCCAATGACAAAAATGTCTCGCAGCGCTTCAGTGATGTGGTCGCCAAAATCACACGGTGCCACCAGCCTCATGAGGTCTGCAGCATATTTTGCAATTTCTTGGCCGTCGGTGGGTGCTGAACCGGTGTCTGGCTGTGAGGATGCTCTCCTTGGGCTTCAGTTGCTCTTGGATCAGCGTTACAAGCTCCTTGTACGTCTTGGTCGTTGTCTTCGCTGGTGCCAGCAAGTCCCTGACGAGGTCATAGATGATGGGCCCACAACTGGTTAGCAGGATAGCTCTGCATTTATCAGCCAGTGTGGCCGGGTTTTCTCCTGCCAGGTCTTTGCTGTGAAGAAATGATCGAGCCTCTCCACAAAGGCATCCCAATCATCAGCATCGGCAAACTGCTGCAATGTACCAAGGGTAGCCATTTTCGCGTAAAGGTCCCTAATCTCGTCGCCAATTGTTATGTCTTTAGATACGCTGACAATGATTGCATGAGGCAATGTGTTGTACTTGAACTGTAGTGACCTTAGCCCTTTATTGGTAACTCCAGAGTGAGGATCACACCTGGTGGTCTGCCTTTTATACTAGGTCAGGCACACCTGTACAGGTAACCTGCAAGTCTCCCACTGCGGTGCCCTCTGGTGGCACACCTTGTAATAGTGTAAGCAGCAACATGTCAGACACATGACAGTAAGGGATAAAGAGGAGTCAGGAGGTGTATGGAGAAGAAATCACTTGGCCAGGGTGTGAGCATCATTTGGGAAATAAGTGAAGAGAAGGCATGGGAGGGAGATTGGGGAGAATCTGCAGTGATGGGGATCAGGGAGGAAGACTCGGGGAGGTTGGGGAGGAAGTGGCAGAGGCAGCTGTATGCATGAAGCAAAGAAATCCTGGAGCTTTTCATATCAGGCCATATAATGATCATTTGTTTAGAATTTACTGAAGCTCAGGTGAGCTGCCTGCAGTTTTCATTGAAACATTTCAGACATTTATCAACCTTCAGACCGGTTTTTAAGTGATTGATATTTTCCCATTAAAGGTGCAGTTGTCCCTGTCCTGACCCAGTCTCCGAGCCTGGAACGTGTCACAGAGGGTCACACGGCGCGGTTACAGTGCACCATGCGGAACGCCAGAGTGAGTGACACCGATGTCCACTGGTACCGGCAACTACCGGGGCAAGATACGGAGTGGGTTTTAACACATGAGGCAAGTGGCAGCACACGAGGGAGCCCAGGTTCCACTGACCGTCTCCAGCCTTCCAGAGACACCTCCAATAACAGCTTCATTCTGACAGTCACAGACGTGCAGCCCAGTGACACTGCCGCCTATTACTGTAAAGTGTGGGGCGATATCAGCGGGAACGGAACCCAGCTCAATGTAACCAGTAAGTATAAGTTACATTTGGTTTTATTCATAATAGCGTTACTACATAGAGGGTAATTTTACAACAATACACTCCCAGTCGAGAGGCACACACACACTGGGAGCATGGACTGGAGAATTGGGGCTGTGATGTTGTGGCCCTATATCTGACCCACATTCCATGGGACTGTGGCTTCTCACTGGGAGCACGGCATTGTGGGATCCCTCTTATACACACTTCACTTCTCAATAGAACACAGGAGCTTCCCAAACTTGATGCAAATATTTTGTTTCGCCTAAAGTGTGATTTCACTTATACTGACAGGGATTAGCAATTCTAAGGCGATTCGATTCTTTTAAAATTCAACATTACTAAACATTAAAGTGCCAGTAATCCGTCACAGTGCAACTCAGCAGCAGATAGTTTTGCAATAATTTCTCACATTTATCTGCGCCTATTTTCTCCTCGTGATGGTCCAGTCCACAGTCCCTGACTCCTTGCCCAAGTTACCATTCACACCCACACATATCCCCATCAGTGTTACCCTGCATTTGCTTTTTGATGCGTGGTCCCTTTAACGGGCGACGCGGCCCATTCAAAGTTTCACATCGGGAAAGCTGAACCCGGGCTGTGCTGATCTCCCCCTCCCCCACATCCCCCCCACCACATCACCCCTCCCCCTCCCCCACGTCCCCCCCCACCCACATCACCCCTCCCCCTCCCCCACGTCCCCTCCCCCATCCAATCACCCTCCCCCTCCCCCACATCCCCTCCCCCACACACATCACCCCTCCTCCTCCCCCACGTCCTCTCCCCCACCCACATCACCCCTCCCCCACGTCGTCCCCTCCCCCACGCCCCCCCCAACCACATCACCCCTCCCCCTCCCCACGTCCCCTCCCCATCCACATCACCCCTCCCCCACGTCCCCTCCCCCTCCTACATCACCCCTCCCCCTCCCCCACGTCCCCTCCCCCAACCACATCACCCCTCCCCCTCCCCCACGTCCCCTCCCCCATCCACATCACCCCTCCCCCTCCCCACGTCCCCTCCCCCAACCACATCACCCCTCCCCCTCCCCCACGTCCCCTCCCCCAACCACATCACCCCTCCCCCTCCTCCACGTCCCCTCCCCCATCCACATCACCCCTCCCCCTCCCCCACGTCCCTTCCCCCTCCCCCACGTCCCCTCCCCCTTTCCCCCTCCCCCCTCCCCCACGTCCCCTCCCCCTCCCTCAGGTCCCCTCCCCCACCAACGCCCCCTCTCCCCCACCCACATCCTGCTCCCCCACGTCCCCTCCCCAACCCACTTCCCCCCTCTCCCACGTCCCCTCCCCCACCCACATCCTGCTCCCCCACGTCCCCTCCCCCACCCACATCCCCCCTCCCCCACGTCCCCTCCCCCATGTCCCCGCACATCCCCTCTCCTCCCCCACCCACATATCCCTCCCTTACCCTCGATTTAATTCCTAAGTTGATTTTTATGCTGCTCCTTTCCGCTCCCGACAGGATTTGTTCATTCTTTATAAATTCACCTGAAATAATGATTTGTGGTTAATTCTATAAAAATTGTTTGGCTGGATTTGCGATGTTCTGGGCAGAGGATGTGTTCCCCCTCGCACCAAGTGCAGTTATTGAAGTAGAGCAGGGATGACCATCACTGGTATAACATTGAGACAAACACCATGCGCTGTATATTTTAGGTACTTGCTGTCTCACAATACAAGCTGTTCTCGCTCCACAGTCCCATTGACCAGTTTTATGCTCCGACTTCCTTCTGTTTGAATCAAACTTTGATAAAGTTTACACTTGTATTATCCAAGCTTTTATATAATCTTACAGCACAGAAAGAGGCCATTCGGCCCATCGTGCCCGTGCTGGCTCTTTGAAAGAACGATCCAATTATTCCCACTGCCCCTGCTCTTTCCCCACAGCCCTGCAATTTTATTCCTTTTCAAGTATTTATCTAATTCCATTTTGAAAGTTACTATTGAATCTTCCACCGCCCTTTCAGGCAGCACATTCCAGATCACAGCAACTCGCTGCGTAAAAAGGAATTCTCATCTCTTTCCCCCCTCCCCCCTGGTACTTTTGTTAATTATCTTCAATCTGTGTGCTCTGGTTACTGATCCTCCCCACACTGGAAACATTTCATCCTCATTTACTCCAGCAAAACCCCTCAGAATTTTGACACCTCGATTAAATCCCCCTGTAACTTCACTGCTCTAAGGAGAACAATCCTAACTTCTTCAGTCTCTCCACATAACTGAAGTCCCTCATCTCTGGTCTCATTCTAGTAAATCTCCTCTGCACCCTCGCCAAAGCCTTGACATCGTTCCTAAAGTGTGGTGCCCAGAATTGGACACAATAGTCCAGCTGAGGCCTAACCAGTGATGTATGGAGGTTTAGCATCACTTCCTTGCTATTGTACTCTACACCTCGATTTATAAACCCAGGGTTTTTTAGCTCTTTTAAAGCCTCATCAACTTGTCCTGCCACTATGAAGATTTGTGTATGTGAACCCCCAGGGCTCCCTGTTCCTGCACCCACTTTATAATTGCACCATTTAGTTCATATTACCGTTCCTCATTTTTCCTTCCAAAATGCATCACTTCACACTTCTCTGCATTAAATTGCATCTGCCATGTATCTGCCCATTTCACCAGTCCTCCTGGAGGCTGCTGCTTTCCTCCTCATCTCCAAACTTTGAAATTATGCCCTCTATATCCCAGTCTATTTTCAGCATTTAAAAAACCTGCTTCATGTCCTCTCTCAATGAAATATCCCTGCTCCAGTGAGAACTAATCTAATTCTATCGTCACACTTCTACACAGGGTATTGGTGAGGCCACACCTGGAGCACTGCATGCAGTTTTAGTCTCCGTATTCACGGAATGATATACTTGCATTGGAGGCTGTTCTGAGAAGGTTCACCAGGTTGATTCCGGAGATGGGCAGAAAAGTTGAGCTGAGTCCATGATCGGATTAGCCATGATCTTATTGAATGGCGGAGCAGGCTCGAAGAGCCAAATGGCCTACTCCTCCTCCTACATAAGAACAGAAGAACATAAGAATTAGGAACAGGAGTAGGCCATCTAGCCCCTCGAGCCTGCTCCGCCATTCAACAAGATCATGGCTGATCTGGCCGTGGACTCAGCTCCACTAACCCGCCCGCTCCCCATAACCCTTAATTCCCTTATTGGTTAAAAATCTATCCATCTGTGACTTGAATACATTCAATGAGCTAGCCTCAACTGCTTCCTTGGGCAGAGAATTCCACAGATTCACAACCCTCTGGGAGAAGAAATTCCTTCTCAACTCGGTTTTAAATTTGCTTCCCCGTATTTTGCGGCTGTGCCCCCTAGTTCTAGTCTCCCCGAACCTCTCTGCCTCTATCTTGTCTATCCCTTTCATTATTTTAAATGTTTCTAATAAGATCACCCCTCATCCTTCTGAACTCCAACGAGTAAAGACCCAGTCTACTCAATCTATCATCATCAGGTAACCCCCTCATCTCCGGAATCAGCCTAGTGAATCGTCTCTGTACCCGCTTCAAGCTAGTAAATCCTTCCTTTAGTAAGGTGACCAAAACTGCACGCAGTACTCCAGGTGTGGCCTCACCAATACCCTATACAGTTGCAAAAGGACCTCCCTGCTTTTGTACTCCATCCCTCTCGCAATGAAGGCCAACATTCCATTCGCCTTCCTGATTACCTGCTGCACCTGCAAACTAACTTTTTGGGATTGCTGCACAAGGACCCCCAGGTCCCTCTGCACCACAGCATGTTGTAATTTCTCCCCATTCAAATAATATTCCCTTTTACTGTTTTTTGTTCCCAAGGTGGATGACCTCACACTTTCCGACATTGTATTCCATCTGCCAAAGCTTAGCCCATTCGCTTAACCTATCCAAATCTCTTTGCAGCCTCTCTGTGTTCTCGACACAACCCGCTTACCCACTAATCTTTGTGTCATCTGCAAATTTTGTTACACTACACTCTGTCCTCTCTTCCAGGTCATCGATGTATATTGTAAACAGTTGTGGTCCCAGCACCGATCCCTGTGGCACACCACTAACACCGATTTCCAACCTGAAAAGGACCCATTTATCTCGACTCTCTGCTTTCTGTTAGCCAGCCAATTCTCGATCCATGCTCATACATTTCATCTCACTCCGCGTACTTTTATCTTCTACAGTAACCTTTTGTGTTGCACCTTATCGAATGCCTTTTGGAAATCTAAATACACCACATCCATCGGTACACCTCTATACACCATGCTCATTATATCCTCAAAGAATTCCAGTAAATTAGTTAAACATGATTTCCCCTTCATGAATCCATACTGCGTCTGCTTGATTGCACTATTCCTATCTAGATGTCCCGCTATTTCTTCCTGAATGATAGTTTCAAGCATTTTCCCACTACAGATGTTAAACTAACCAGCCTATAGTTACCTGCCTTTTGTCTGCCCCCTTTTTTTAAACAGAGGCGTTACATTAGTTGCTTTCCAATCCGCTGGTACCTCCCCAGAGTCCAGAGAATTTTGGTAGATTATAACGAATGCATCTGCTATAACTTCCGCCATCTCTTTTAATACCCTGGGATGCATTTCATCAGGACCAGGGGACTTGTCTACCTTGAGTCCCATTAGCCCGTCCAGCACTACCCCCCTAGTGATAGTGATTGTCTCAAGGCCTCCCTTCCCACATTCCCGTGACCAGCAATTTTTGGCATGGTTTTTGTGTCTTCCACTGTGAAGACCGAAGCAAAATAATTATTTAAAGTCTCAGCCATTTCCACATTTCCCATTATTAAATCCCCCTTCTCATCTTCTAAGGCACCAGCATTTACTTTTGTCACTCTTTTCCATTTTATATATCTGTAAAAGCTTTTACTATCCGTTTTTATGTTTTGCGCAAGTTTACCTTCGTAATCTATCTTTCCTTTCTTTATTGCTTTCTTAGTCATTCTTTGCTGTCGTTTAAAATTTTCCCAATCTTCTAGTTTCCCACTAACCTTGGCCACCTTATACGCATTGGTTTTTAATTTGATACTCTCCTTTATTTCCTTGGTTATCCACGGCTGGTTATCCCTTCTCTTACCGCCCTTCTTTTTCACTGGAATATATTTTTGTTGAGCACTATGAAAGAGCTCCTTAAAAGTCCTCCACTGTTCCTCAATTGTGCCACCATTTAGTCTGTGTTTCCAGTCTGCTTTAGCCAACTCTGCTCTCATCCCACTGTAGTCCCCTTTGTTTAAGCATAGTACGCTCGTTTGAGACACTACTTCCTCACCCTCAATCTGTATTACAAATTCAATCATACTGTGATCACTCGTTCCGCGAGGATCTTTTATGAGGAGATCATTTATTATTCCTGTCTCATTACACAGGACCAGATCTAAGATAGCTTGCTCCCTTGTAGGTTCTGTATCATACTGTTCTCAGAAACAATCCCATATGCATTCTATGAATTCCTCCTCCAGGCTACCCCGTGCGATTTGATTTGACCAATCGATCAGTAGGTTAAAATCCCCCATGATTACTGCCATTCCTTTTTCACATGCCTCCATTATTCCCTTGATTATTGCCCGCCCCACCGTGAAGTTATTATTTGGGGGCCTATAAGTGACTTTTTCCCCTTACTATCTCTAATCTCCACCCACAATGATTCAACATTTTGTTCATTAGAGCCAATATCGTCTCTCACAACTGCCCTGATATCATCCTTTATTAACAGAGCTACCCCACCTCCTTTCCCTTCTTGTCTATCTTTCCGAATCGCCAGATACCCCTGTATGTTTAATTCCCAGTCTTGGTCTTGCAACCACATTTCTGTATTGGCCACCAAATCATACCCATTTGTAATGATTTGTGCCGTCAACTCATTTACTTTATTTCGAATGCTGCGTGCTTTTAGGTAGACTGTTTTAATACAAGTTTTTAAAGCATGATTTTTAGTTTTGACCCTTCCTCCAGCCCCTTTATATTCAGTGGCCCTTTTTGTTTTTTGCCTTGGATTTCTCTGCCCTCCACTTTTACTCATCTCCTTTCTGTCTTTTGCTTTTGTCTCCTTTTTGTTTCCCTCTGTCTCCCTGCATTGGTTCCCATACCCCGCCATATTAGTTTAACTCCTCCCCAACAGCACGAGCAAACACTCCCCCGAGGACATTGGTTCCGGTCCTGCCTAGGTGCAGACCGCCTGGTTTGTACTGGTCCCACCTCCCCCAGAACCTGTTCCAATGTCCGTAACTTCTTATGTTCTTATCCACAGCTCTCGCCCACTCTGCTGCTATAACTCTGCCTGGAGTGCATGGGAGGGCTGCAAATTATTCCTGGACCCGGATATGCCTGGTTCCAGCCTTCCATTGGCCTTTTGGAGGCACCAGGGATAGACACTAAGAGAAAGAACCTGCACTTCTATAGCGCCTTTCAGTCTCGGGATGTCCCAAAGCACTTTACATAAGCCAATGAAGTACATGTGAAGTGTAGTCTCTGTTGTAATTTAGGAAACACACAAGGTCCCACAAACAGCGATTAAATAAATAGCCAGATCATGTGTTTTAGGTATAAATGTTGGTCTGGACACTGGGAGAACTCCCCTGCTAAGCTTCGAATAATGCCGTGAGATCTTTTACATCCAACTGAGATGCCAATCTTGGTTTGACATCTCATTTCAATAACAGCACCTCCAACAGTGCAGCACACACTCCATACTGCACTGGAGTGTCTAGATATGTGCTGGGATCTCTGGAGTGGGACTTGAACCCACGAATTTTGACTCTGAGAAAGAAAGATTTGAATTTCTACAGTGCTTTTCATGACCTCATGATGTCCCAAAGCACTTTACAGCCAATGAAGTACTTGTTCAAATGTAGACACTGTTGTAATGTAGGAAACACGGCAGCTACTTTGCACACAGCAAGCTCCCATAAACAGCAATGTGATAATGGCCAGGGCACTGGGGATAACTCCCCTGCTCTTCTTCAAAATAGTGCCGTGGGATCTTTTACATCCACTTGAGAGAGCAGACGGGGCCTCGGTTTAACAACTCATTCAAAAGCTGGCACCTCGGACAGTGCAGCACTCCCTCAGCACTGCACTGGGAGTGTCAGCCTACTGCACTCCATACTGCACTGGAATGTCTAGATATGTGCTGAAGTCTCTGGAGTGGGACATAACCTTCTAACTCCAAATGTTATAAATTGTTAAACTTTGAACGCTGGAGAAATATATTTCTTTGTGTCAGACTCCATATATTTCCCATGTACAGATCCATTGGCTGATCCGGTCCTTGTTCAGCATCCAACAGTCAGCAAGGTCCCAGAGGGTGAAACCGTGCAGTTACAATGTGCCATGTACAATGCCAGTGTGAGTGACGCTGATGTCCACTGGCACTGCCAGCGACCCGGGAACAACAGCGAGTGGGTGATGAGCCAGTTTGTGAATGGCACCATTACCAAGTCCTGGGGTTTCCACGACCGTTTTCTGCCTTCCAGGAACATCATCAGTAACAGTTACATTCTGACCATCGTGAATGTGTCCCTCAGTGATACTGCTGCCTACAGCTGCAGTGTGTGGAGCTACATCTATGGAGCAGGGACCCAGCTCAATGTAACCGGTAAGTCAATGTTAACTCACACTGGCAGGGTCACAGTAACAGCTCCTTACTGGGAATATGTGTAACCTTCACACAGTGGGGTGGACCAGTGGAAATATACCGTCAGACACAGTGGTTACTGTCGTGCTGTGGAACAGAGAGTGGGAATGTTGTTAGTGATGTGCGAAATGCCAGAGTTGAATAGTGGCGATGTAAGAATGGATCAAAACTCTGGAACAACAACAGAACATACGGAATGTCTCGGCCAGTCTGTTTTTTGTGGAGAAAACGGAGGAGTTGACATTTTGGGTGTGGGCCACTCAGAACAAAAGAGAAGGGAGAGGGGAAAACAGACATGGGAAAAGAAATGGGCACACTTATTTGTACTGCAAAAATGGCCGCCATGCTTCACCCTTTGTCAATGATTGGTCCTTGTGGAGGATAAGCCACACCCTGAAGTTTCACTGGAATGTGTAACTGGAACCGCCCATCCCAAGGTCTCACTGACTTTGCAAATTGTAATTCGATCCACTTTGACTTCCTGAAGCGACAGAGTACAGAGCTCCCCAGAAGACAGCAAGGGCCTGACCCCAGTCCAGGTACATCCCTCCCCCAGCCAAAGTACCTTACCCCAATCCAAGTACATCCCTCCCCCAGCCAAAGTACCTTACCCCAGTCCAAGTACATCCCTCCCCCAGTCAAAGTACCTTACCCCAGTCCAAGTACATCCCTCCCCGAGCCAAAGTACCTTACCCCAGACCAAGTACATCCCTCCCCCAGCCAAAGTACCTTACCCCAGTCCAGGGACATCCCTCCCCCAGCCAAAGTACCTTACCCCAGTCCAAGTATATCCCTCCCCCAGTCAAAGTACCTTACCCCAGACCAAGTATATCCCTCCCCCAGCCAAAGTGCCTTACCCCAGTCCAGGTATATCCCTCCCCCAGCCAAAGTACCTTACCCCAGTCCAAGTATATCCCTCCCCCAGTCAAAGTACCTTACCCCAGACCAAGTACATCCCTCCCCCAGCCAAAGTACCTTACCCCAGTCCAAGTGCATAGCTGGAGGATTTGAGTATAGGAGCAGGGAGGTCTTACTGCAGTTGTACAGGGCCTTGGTGAGGCATCACCTGGAATATTGTGCTCAGTTTTGGTCTCCTAATCTGAGGAAGGACATTCTTGCTATTGAGGGAGTGCAGCGAAGGTTCACCAGACTGATTCCAGGGATGGCTGGACTGACATATGAGGAGAGACTGGATCAACTGGACCTTAATTCACTGGAGTTTAGAAGGATGAGAGGGGATCTCATAGAGACGTATAAGATTCTGACGGGACTGGACAGGTTAGATGTGGGAAGAATGTTCTCGATGTTGGGGAAGTCCAGAACCAGGGGACATAATCTTAGGATAAGGGGTAGGCCATTTAGGACTGAGATGAAGAGAAACTTCTTCACTCAGAGAGTAGTTAACCTGTGGAATTCCCTGCCAAAGAGAGTTGTTGATGCCAGTTCATTGGATATATTCAAGAGGGAGTTAGATATGGCCTTTACGGCTAAAGAGATCAAGGGGTATGGAGAGAAAGCAGGAAAAGGTTACTGAGGGAACTTAACGGTTGTGCTTATATTAAACCTGGTTTTAATGTTATACCGAGGGAGAGTTGCCTGTCTCGGTTGTGCTTATATTAAACCTGGTTTTAATGTTATACCGAGGGAGAGCTGCCTGTCTCGGTTGTACTTATATTAAACCTGGTTTTAATGTTATACCGAGGGAGAGCTGTCTGTCTAGGTTGTACTTATATTAAACCTGGTTTTAATGTTATACCGAGGGGGAGTTGCCTGTCTCGGTTGTGCTTATATTAAACCTGGTTTTCTGAAGGACAGGAATCCGAGTCTTTACTCGATTCACCTTACTGCTATTGAACTATACGTCACCTTTTGATATTTTACAGAGTTATCTGAAAAGTGGTCTCTGAATATCATCATCAGCATTGCAGTCTGTGCCCTGGTATTAGCCGCCTTACTCTGCATCTTCATAGCCGCAGTATTCTACGTGAAAAAATGGGCATGTTTTCAAAGCAGATTAAAAGCGGAAGGGTAAATACAATTTCATTTCCTGTCTCATTTCAGTCTGATATTGATTGGTGCAGGGGATGGAATCAGCCCAAGAATGGGGGCAGACTAGCTGGGGACTGAGGGTTTTCTCTTGCTGTACGGGTAAATAAATGCAAACATAAACAGCATTAAATCACCCAGTTATAAAATACACTGCAACTTCTCAGGTGATTAAAGGAGTTTTGTGTTTTACACCCTCTCTCTTTCAGTGTTTCTCTCCTTCTCCTTCTGCCTCTCTCTGTCCATCTGTATCGCCCGCTCTCTCTCTCTCTCGCTGCCACACACTCTCATTGTCCCACCTGTTTTCTCCATGTGACTGTATCTCAACCTTTCCCTCCCTTTCTCTTATTGTCCTTCTGTATCTCTGTCCCGTGCTCTCGTTGTTGTGTTTTCTCTCTCTGCCCTTCCCTCCTTCTGCACCTTTGAAATTTTACGGCTGGAATTTTCCAGGTGGGTGCGCTGCTTCAGGCTGTGCGCTCAGCCGGGGGTCCATGTGCTCACGGCCTTGTGTCTTCCATATAACTGCCAATGTAAAGCGTCTATCTGTCTGTAACTCATCTACTCCTTTTATCACTTTGAACATCTCGATCAAATCCTCCCTCAATCTTCCTGTTTGAAGAAAATTCCATCTCAGTCACTCTAGCCTATCCTTGTAACACAGACCCCCTCATCCCTGGTAACTCTCGGAATATCTGGTGCCATACTTCCCAGTCAGTGGGTCATAACGGAATGGCACCTGGGCCAGGAAATAGTGCGGGGAATCCTGTTAGACCGCTCTAACGCACGTGTGGAAAATGTGCAGGAGCCCATTTTACATCTTGTAATCTGTGGAAATGAATGCTAATGGTGGCTAGCAGCATTCCCCAGTTTTCCCAGGAGCAATGTCCATTGTGCTCTGCTCACCCACATAAAGTGAGCCAGTGCTTTCAGCAGGTCGGTACGCAAAGGGCTTCTGGCTTTTCCACAGCAGCGTTTTTGATGATGGACGTGGGATTTGAGAGCTGCGGCTGGTGATTGTATTTTTTAAAGTGCAGTTTTGTTTTATTAGTTGTGATGCACTGCATTGGAATTATTCCATATCACAGGATTCGCCAAAGTCCAAGGCATTGTTGTTGGTATCCGTGCCCACCTTGGACCCTACACATTACACCACGGTCTTCCTGAACTCCAGGGGTTTCTAACCCCCTCAATGTGCAGTTCAGTGACCAGCTCATCATGCGGTGAATGTTCTGATCCCTCCATTTTAAGACCGTCCACTGTGCCTAAACTCTTTCAAGGAGAAGGCAGACTGGGATCATGGCTCCTGAGAGACAAAGGCTATCCTCTGAGCTCTGGTTCCTGACATCATTGTGACAAGCGGGATCAAAGACACAACATGATGCACGCAGTCACCGGGATCATTCATCTCCAAGATGCACCAATGCTTTTCTAGTCCTGACCCCATCTACAAAATACACTGGCCCAATACACCCTGACCAACATAGACCTCTGCACTAACTCAACTACCACAGCGGCCCAGCCTATTGCCTGCTAATACCTAATTCTGCACAGTCAGATGGAAACTGTCTGCATCACAGGTTGGGCCTCTACTCATTGGCATTCAGAAGAATGAGAGGTGATCGTTTTGATACGTATAAGATTCTGAGATCCGCGACCGTCTCATCAGAGTTCCATCCCACTTCCCGGTTCCTTTGGACGTCCCCATGACCACATCCATTTTCCCTTCCATTCCAAAGCCCCAAAACTGAAATGAGAGACAACAGCAAAGATTAAAAATTCCAATCCAAATTTATATCAGAACAACATAATATATTTACTAATCACCCTTGTGCATTTCCTTCTATCCCCTTTTTGCTTTAACTAGTCTAGCGTTCCTCCGCTGAGGCACGGCTGGTGGAAGACTGCTGCGTGTCAGGGCCAGATACTACAGAAGGCCTTGCAGGACACCCTCGACCAGCTCTGGGCCTGGAAGGCTTGGCTGTAGACTCCACCACCTCAGGCTGGGCAGCAGCAGTCTGGGCTGGCTGGATGACGGCCAGCGACAAGTGCAATGGCGGAGTGGCAGTGGTGGGATCAGGATAGCTGTCATACTGAGAAAGGACAGCAGGTTCCTGCTCCACTGACCCAGTGCCACTCCCCCGGGGCAGCACCTCAACATCCCCAACAATTTGCTGGAGCACAGTTTGGTGGGCTGCTGCGAACTTGGATAGGTTAGGTAAGTGGGCAAATGCATGGCAGATGAAGTATAATGTGGATAAATGTGAGGTTATCCACTTTGGTGGTAAAAACAGAGAGACAGACTATTATCTGAATGGTGACAGATTAGGAAAAGGGGAGGTGCAACGAGACCTGGGTGTCATGGGACATCGGTCACTGGGGGTTGGCATGCAGGTACGGCAGGCGGTTGGGAGGGCGGGTGGCGTGTTGGCCTTCATGGCGGGGGGATTTGAGTGCAGGGGTGGGGAGGTGTTGCTGCGGTTGTGCAGGGCCCTGGTGAGGCTGTGCCTGGAGTGTTGTGTGCAGTTTTGGTCTCCTGACTTGAGGGGGGACACTCTTGCTGTTGAGAGGGTACAGCGAGGGTTCACCGGATTGATTCCCGGGATGGTGGGACTGACGTGTCTGGGTGAGGGGGGGGAGCTGGATCGACTGGGCTTGTATTCGCTGGAGTTCGGAGGAGTGAGAGGGGATCTCATGGAAATGTTTCGGGTTCTGGTGGGTTTGGACAGGTTGGATGCGGGAGGGATGTTCCTGGTGTTAGGGGGGTCCGGGACCGGGGGTCATGGTCTAGGGATGGGGATGGGCCATTTGGGGCCGAGATGGGGGGGAAACTTCTTCGCCCGGGGGTGGTGGACCTGTGGAATTCTCTACCACGGAAAGTTGTTGAGGCCAATTCACTAAATGTGTTCGGGAAGGAGTTAGATGTGGTCCTCGCTACTGGGAGGATTGGGGGGTGTAGCGGGGGAGCGGGAGTGGGGTGCTGGAGTTGCATGTTCGGCCATGAACTCGTTGAATGGCAGTACGGGCTTGAGGGGCCGAATGGCCTACTCCTGCACCTATTTTCTATGTTTCTATGTTTCAATGGTAGCTGTGGATGTACTGGATGACATGATTATACACCATATCCACTTGGAATATGCATCCACCACAACTAAAAACATCTTTCCCAGGAAGAGACCTGCAAAGTCAATGTGGATCCTGGACCATGGTTTAGATGGCCACAACCACAGACTCAGCGGCGATTTCGCTGATGCTTTAATTAGCTGCATGCAAGTGTTGCACTGATGCACACATGATTCCAGATCAGAGTCAATTCCAGGTCATCATACATGAGACCTGGCAATGGCTTTCATCATGACAATACCGGGATGAGTGCTATGTAGATCATGTACAAATTTCTCTCTGCCTTTCTTAGGCATAGTCTAAGGATAAGGGGTAAGCCACAGTCTAAGGATAAGGGGTAAGCCATTTAGGACCGAGATGAGGAGAAACTTCTTCACCCAGAGAGTGGTGAACCTGTGGAATTCTCTACCACAGAAAGTTGTTGAGGCCAATTCACTAAATATATTCAAAAAGGAGTTAGATGTAGTCCTTACTACTAGGGGGATCAAGGGGTATGGCGAGAAAGCAGGAATGGGGTGCTGGAGTTGCATGTTCAGCCATGAACTCATTGAATGGTGGTGCAGGCTCGAAGGGCCGAATGGCCTACTCTTGCACCTATTTTCTATGTTTCTATGTTTTTCTATGACAAGGTGGATGCAGAGAGGATGTTTCCACTGATACAGGAGACGAGAACTAGGAGGCATAATCTTAGTATAAGGGACCGCCCATTTAAAACTGAGATGAGGAGGAATTTCTTCCCTCAGAGGGTTGTAAATCTGTGGAATTCACTGCCTCAGAGAGCTGTGGAAGCTGGGGCATTGAATATATTTAAGACAGAGATAGACAGTTTCTTAACTGATAAGGGCATAAGGGGTTATGGGGAACGGACAGGGAAGTGGACCTGAGTCCATGATCGGATCAGCCATGATCATATTAAATGGCGGAGCAGGCTCGAGGGGTTGTATGGCCTACTCCTGCTCCTATTTCTTATGTTTTTATGTTCATTGTTTTCGGTCCCTGCCACAAACTCCGTTCCCTAGCCACTGACTCCATCCCTCTCTCCAACTTCTGCCTGAGGTTGAACCAGACTGTTCACAATCTTGGTGTCATATTTGATCCTGAAATGAGCTTTCGATCACATAGCCACAGCATAACTACAATCGCCTATTTCCACCTCCGTAACATCACCCATCTCCGCCCTTGCCTCAGCTCATCCGCTGCTGAAACCCTCATCCATGCCTTTGTTACCTCTAGACTTGACTATTCCAAAGCACTCCTGGCTGACCTCCCATATTATACCCTACGTAAACTAGAGGTGACCCAAAACTCGGCAGCCCGTGTCCGAACTCGCACCAAGTCCTGCTCACTCATCACCCCTGTGCTCGCTGACCTTCTGTTGCCTGGGCCCCAAGCTCTGGAACTCCCTGCCTAGACCTCTCCGCCTCTCTACCTCTCCTTCCTCCTTCAAGACGCTCCTTAAAACCTAACTCTTTGAACAAGCTTTTGGTCACCTGCACCAATTTCTACTTATGTGGCTCAGTGTCAAATTCTTTATCTCAAATAATACTCCTGTGAAGCACCTTGGGACATTCACTACGTTAAAGGCGCTATATAAATACAAGTTGTTGTTGTTATGTATAGGAGACAAACATAACCCACTTCAATCAGGAGTCGATCGAACATCAACCAAACGGTCATGACTTGTGCAGAATTTCATTTTAAGAGAGAGACGTTCTTTGAAGCTTCTGTGCTCTTTCCTGCTCACAGCAGTCCCAGTGTGAAGTTGTACAGAGACATTCACTGATATTTATGCTCACAGCAGTGCCAGTGTGAAGTTGTACAGAGACATTCACTGATATTTATGCTCACAGCAGTGCCAGTGTGAAGTTGTTGTACAGAGACATTCACTGATATTTATGCTCACAGCAGTGCCAGTGTGAAGTTGTACAGAAACATTCACTGATATTTATGCTCACAGCAGTGCCAGTGTGAAGTTGTACAGAAACATTCACTGATATTTATGCTCACAGCAGTGCCAGTGTGAAGTTGTACAGAAACATTCACTGATATTTATGCTCACAGCAGTGCCAGTGTGAAGTTGTACAGAAACATTCACTGATATTTATGCTCACAGCAGTGCCAGTGTGAAGTTGTACAGAAACATTCACTGATATTTATGCTCACAGCAGTGCCAGTGTGAAGTTGTACAGAAACATTCACTGATATTTATGCTCACAGCAGTGCCAGTGTGAAGTTGTACAGAAACATTCACTGATATTTATGCTCACAGCAGTGCCAGTGTGAAGTTGTACAGAAACATTCACTGATATTTATGCTCACAGCAGTGCCAGTGTGAAGTTGTTGTACAGAGACATTCACTGATATTTATGCTCACAGCAGTGCCAGTGTGAAGTTGTACAGAGACATTCACTGATATTTATGCTCACAGCAGTGCCAGTGTGAAGTTGATCTACAGAAACATTCACTGATATTTATGCTCACAGCAGTGCCAGTGTGAAGTTGTTGTACAGAGACATTCACTGATATTTATGCTCACAGCAGTGTCAGTGTGAAGTTGTACAGAAACATTCACTGATATTTATGCTCACAGCAGTGCCAGTGTGAAGTTGTACAGAGACATTCACTGATATTTATGCTCACAGCAGTGCCAGTGTGAAGTTGTACAGAGACATTCACTGATATTTATGCTCACAGCAGTACCAGTGTGAAGTTGTACAGAAACATTCACTGATATTTATGCTCACAGCAGTGCCAGTGTGAAGTTGTACAGAAACATTCACTGATATTTATGCTCACAGCAGTGTCAGTGTGAAGTTGTACAGAGACATTCACTGATATTTATGCTCACAGCAGTACCAGTGTGAAGTTGATCTACAGAAACATTCACTGATATTTATGCTCACAGCAGTGCCAGTGTGAAGTTGTACAGAAACATTCACTGATATTTATGCTCACAGCAGTGCCAGTGTGAAGTTGTTGGACAGAAACATTCACTGATATTTATGCTGCAAATGAATCATTGACTTTCTGTTTCTGCACCATCTCCCTAGGCCCCCCGCTGGAGAGCTTAACCCGGTGTATGCAACAGTCAGTGGTAAGAAACCCAATTCATTACTCATTACGCTGATTAGTCCGAATAATGTTTATTGTTTTGTGATGTTTCTAAAAATCAATCGGATGAATCTTCTACTTATTGTTATCTCTGAAAAATGGAACACTTTCCCATTTCAAGCACTCAATAGCTGCATCAAGCTGGTGAAGATATAGGAGAGTCAGCTGTGCAATAAAGCTCCCTCTGTCGGGCATCACTAATGTGCCTCACCCTCAGACTTGGAACAGAGCTCACCACTGGAACAATTTCTACTTCAATTCTTGCCACCTCTCTCAGCAATGTTGATGTTTAGTGTCCAGTGAGGGACGTGTTGTCCTGAGATCTGTAAGAGCCACGTGGAGACGGACACACAGACACAATCTCCATCCCTCCAGCCGCGGCCGATTTCAAACCCACTCCCACTGGTGAGCAGACAGAGTTCAGTTACCCCCATTGGAACGTTAACCTTGGAGTTGGTGCTGTGTAGATGTGTTGCAGCTCACTGCTCCCAGGTGAAGCAACGGACACAGGGTCAAGCTACTTCATGTGTGAACATTTAATGCTGCATTTATACCACACAAACCGGACTCATGATGTAGTACACTTGGGGAGCAACGCAGTGTGTGTGGGGAGCGACACTGTGTGTGTGGGTGTGTGTGTGTGTGTCGGGGGGGGGAGTGTATGTTTGGGGAGTGTGTACGCGTGTGGGGAGTGTGTGTGTGTGTATGGGGTGTGTGTGTGTGTATGGGGTGTGTGTGTGTGTATGGGGTGTGTGTGCGGGGAGTGTGTGTGTGTGCGGGGAGTGTGTGTGTGTGCGGGGAGTGTGTGTGTGTGCGGGGAGTGTGTGTGTGTGCGGGGAGTGTGTGTGTGTGCGGGGAGTGTGAGTGTGTGCGTGGGGGGGGAATGTATGTTTGGGGAGTGTGCACGCGCGTGGGGAGTGTGTGTGTGTGGGGAGTGTGTGTATGTGTATGGGGTGTATGTGTGTGGGGAGTGTGTGTGTGTGGGAAGTGCTGCAGTGTAGGATAGGCAAGCAGAGTTATGGATGAGCTAAAGTTTATGTTGGAAGGAGAATGTGAGGCCAACCAGGAAAGCACTGCAATAGTCGAGTCTTGAAGTGATAAAGTCAGGGTGAGAGTGTCTGCAGCAGGTGGCCAGAGATGGCCGATGATTTTTTAATCGTTCACAAAGAGCATTTATTGCCCTTGGGAAGGTGCAGCCCGTGAGGTGATGCTACTCCCACAGTGAGTATATTTCTTGGTCGCAGTTTGTTACAACTGTGTGTCTTGCTCGGTCATGTCAGAGGGCAGTTAGAACTCAACCACATTGCTGTGGTCTGGAGTCACATATCGGCCAGATTTCATTCCCCAAAGGACATTGGGGAACCAGAATCTAGTAGTTTCATGTTCACCATAACTGATACTAGATTTTTATTCCAGATTTATTTAATTAGAACCATAGAATAGAATCCTGGAATGGTTACAGCACAGAGGGAGGCCATTCGGCCCGTCGAGCCCGTGCTGGCTCTCTGTAAGAGCACTTCAGTGAGTCCCTCTCTCCCGTCCTCTCCCCGTAGCCCTGTAAACCTGTTCCCTTCGGGTACTGACCTATTCCCTTCTGAAAGCTACGATTGAATCTGCCTCCACCAAGCTTTCAGGCACTGCATTCCAGATCATAACCACTCGCTGCGTCAAAAGGATTTACCTCATTGGTTCTTCTGACAATCACCTTAAATCTGTGACCTCTGGTTCCCGACCCTTCCACCAATGGGAACAGTTTCTCTCTATCTACTCTGTCTGGACCCCTCATGAGTTTGATCACCTCTCTCAGATCTCCTCTCAATCTTCTCTGCTCCAAGGAGAACAACCCCAGTTTCTCCAGTCTGTCCATGTAACTGAAGTCCCTCATCCCTGGAACATTCTTGTAAATATTTTCTGCACCTCTCTAAGGCCTTCACATCCTTCCTAAAGTGTGGTGCCCAGAATTGGACACAATACTCCAGTTGAGGCCGAACCAGTGTTTTATAAAGGTTCATAATAACTTCCCTGCTTTTGTACTCTATGCCTCTATTTATGAAGCCCAGGATGCCAAATACTTTTTTACCCACTTTCTCATCCTGCCACCTTCAACGATTTGTGCTCATGTACCCCCAGGTCTCTCTGTTCATGCACCCACTTCAGGATTGTACCCTTTAGTTTATATTTCCTCTCCTCATTCTTCCGATCAAAATGTATCACTTCACACTTTTCTGTGTTAAATTTAATCAGCGACCTGTCCGCCCATTTCACCAGCCTGTCTATGTCTTCCTGGTCTGTCACTATCCTCCTCACTGTTCACTGTACTTCCAGATATTGTGTCATCTGTACATTTTGAAATTGTGCCCTGTGCACCCACGTCCAAGTCATTCTGTTTGTAGCCACCAGATGGCGTCATTGTTGGAGACCACTGAGCAGCACGCTCATGGTATAAAAGGCCAGCCATTTTGAGAGTCAGGCACTTTGAGCCTAAATAAGACAGAGCCAAGGTTGTACCTTGCTTAGTTAAACAGTACTCAGCTTGAACCTTTATTCCATACATTACATTTGGCGACGAGAATACAAGAACCTTTGTTTGCAAAATGAACACGATTGGATTTTTAGAGCGAGTCGTGGAGGGAGAAGATTGGGCAGACTTTGTGAGCCATTTGAACCAGTACTTCATGGCCGACAAAATGAAGTGGGTCAACGATGCAGATCGGCGCCTAGCTGTGTTCCTCACTGTGTACGGTTCAAAGATCTGTGGTCTGATAAAGAATCTACTCATGCCTAGTGATCCAACAGAGAAAACGTACGAGGAGTTGTGTACATTGGTACGGGAGCACCTCAAGCCAGACGACAGCATCATCATCTCGAGATACAGGTTTTATACACACGTTCGATCGGAGGGCCAGAGCACGGCGGAATTCGTTGCTGACCTGAGACGTCTAGCGGGACTGTGTAAGTTCAGGAAGGTGTTGGCAGACATGCTGCGGGACTTCTTTGTTCTCAGTATCAACCACGAGGTGATCCTGCACAAACTTCTGGCGGTGGAGGAGTTGGATTTAAAAAGGGCCATCCAGATCGCTCAATCATGTATGATAGAAACATAGAAACATAGAAAATAGGTGCAGGAGTAGGCCATTCGGCCCTTCTAGCCTGCACCGCCATTCAATGAGTTCATGGCTGAACATGCCACTTCAGTACCCCATTCCTGCTTTCTCACCATACCCCTTGATTCCCCTAGTAGTAAGGACTTCATCTAACTCCTTTTTGAATATATTTAGTGAATTGGCCTCAACAACTTTCTGTGGTAGAGAATTCCACAGGTTCACCACTCTCTGGGTGAAGAAATTCCTCCTCATCTCGGTCCTAAATGGCTTCCCCCTTATCCTTAGACTGTGTCCCCTGGTTCTGGACTTCCCCAACATTGGGAACATTCTTCCTGCATCTAACCTGTCTAACCCCGTCAGAATTTTAAACGTTTCTATGAGGTCCCCTCTCATTCTTCTGAACTCCAGTGAATACAAGCCCAGTTGATCCAGTCTTTCTTGATAGGTCAGTCCCGCCATCCCGGGAATCAGTCTGGTGAACCTTCGCTGCACTCCCTCAATAGCAAGAATGTCCTTCCTCAGGTTAGGAGACCAAAACTGTACACAATACTCCAGGTGTGGCCTCACCAAGGCCCTGTACAATTGTAGCAACACCTCCCTGCCCTTGTACTCAAATCCCCTCGCTATGAAGGCCAACATGCCATTTGCTTTCTTAACCGCCTGCTGTACCTGCATGCCAACCTTCAATGACTGATGTACCATGACACCCAGGTCTCTTTGCACCTCCCCTTTTCCTAATTAGTCACCATTCAGATAATAGTCTGTCTCTCTGTTTTTACCACCAAAGTGGATAACCTCACATTTATCCACATTATACTTCATCTGCCATGCATTTGCCCACTCACCTAACCTATCCAAGTCGCTCTGCAGCCTCATAGAATCCTCCTTGCAGCTCACACTGCCACCCAACTTAGTGTCATCCGCAAATTTGGAGATACTACATTTAATCCCCTCGTCTAAATCATTAATGTACAGTGTAAACAGCTGGGGCCCCAGCACAGAACCTTGCGGTACCCCACTAGTCACTGCCTGCCATTCTGAAAAGTCCCCATTTACTCCTACTCTTTGCTTCCTGTCTGACAACCAGTTCTCAATCCATGTCAGCACACTACCCCCAATCCCATGTGCTTTAACTTTGCACATTAATCTCTTGTGTGGGACCTTGTCGAAAGCCTTCTGAAAGTCCAAATATACCACATCAACTGGTTCTCCCTTGTCCACTCTACTGGAAACATCCTCAAAAAATTCCAGAAGATTTGTCAAGCATGATTTCCCTTTCACAAATCCATGCTGACTTGGACCTATCATATTACCTCTTTCCAAATGCACTTCTATGACATCCTTAATAATTGATTCCATCATTTTACCCACTACCGATGTCAGGCTGACCGGTCTGTAATTCCGTTTTCTCTCTCCCTCCTTTTTTAAAAAGTGGGGTTACATTGGCTACCCTCCACTCGATAGGAACTGATCCAGAGTCAATGGAATGTTGGAAAATGACTGTCAATGCATCCACTATTTGCAAGGCCACCTCCTTAAGTACTCTGGGATGCAGTCCATCAGGCCCTGGGGATTTATCGGCCTTCAATCCCATCAATTTCCCCAACACAATTTCCCGACTAATAAGGATTTCCCTCAGTTCCTCCTCCTTACTAGACCCTCCGACCCCTTTTATATCCGGAAGGTTGTTTGTGTCCTCCTCAGTGAATACCGAACCAAAGTACTTGTTCAATTGGTCCGCCATTTCTTTGTTCCCCGTTATGACTTCCCCTGATTCTGACTGCAGGGGACCTACATTTGTCTTTACTAACCTTTTTCTCTTTACATATCTATAGAAACTTTTGCAATCTGTCTTAATGTTCCCTGCAAGCTTCTTCTCGTACTCCATTTTCCCTGCCCTAATCAAACCCTTTGTCCTCCTCTGCTGAGTTCTAAATTTCTCCCAGTCCCCGGGTTCGCTGCTATTTTTGGCCAATTTGTATGCCACTTCCTTGGCTTTAATGCTATCCCTGATTTCCCTTCATAGCCACGGTTGAGCCACCTTCCTTTTTTTATTTTTACGACAGACAGGAATGTACAATTGTTGTAGTTCATCCATGCGGTCTCTAAATGTCTGCCAGTGCCCATCCACAGTCAACCCCTTCAGTATCATTCGCCAATCTATCCTAGCCAATTCACGCCTCATACCTTCAAAGTTACCCTTCTTTAAGTTCTGGACCATGGTCTCTGAATTAACTGTTTCATTCTCCATCCCAATGCAGAATTCCACCATATTATGGGCACTCTTCCCCAAGGGGCCTCGCACAACGAGATTGCTAATTAATCCTCTCTTATTACACAACACCCAGTCTAAGATGGCCTCCCCCCGAGTTGGTTCCTCGACATATTGGTCTAAGAAACCATCCCTTATGCACTCCAGGAAATCCTCCTCTACCGTATTGCTTCCAGTTTGGTTAACCCAATCTATGTGCATATTAAAGTCACCCATTATAACTGCTGCACCTTTATTGCACGCACCCCTAATTTCATGTTTAATGCCCTCCCGAACATTACTACTACTGTTTGGAGGTCTGTACACAACTCCCACTAACGTTTTTTGTCCTTTGGTATTCTGCAGCTCTACCCATATAGATTCCACATCATCCAAGCTAATGTCCTTCCGAACTATTGCCTTAATTTGCTCCTTAACCAGCAATGCTACCCCACCTCCTTTTCCTTTTATTCTATCTTTCCTGAATGTTGAGTTCCCAGCCCTGATCATCCTGGAGCCACGTCTCCGTAATCCCAATCACATCATATTTGTTAACATCTATTTGCACAGTTAATTCATCCACTTTATTGCGGATACTCCTTGCATTAAGACACAAAGCCTTCAGGCTTGTTCTTTTAACACCCTTTGTCCTTTTAGAATTTTGCTGTACAGTGGCCCTTTTTGTTCTTTGCCTTGGGTTTCTCTGCCCTCCACTTTTCCTCATCTCCTTTCTGTCTTTTGCTTTTGCCTCCTTTTTGTTTCCCTCTGTCTCCCTGCATTGGTTCCCATCCCCCTGCCATATCAGTTTAAATCCTCCCCAACAGCACGAGCAAACACTCCCCCTAGGACATTGGTTCCGGTCCTGCCCAGGTGCAGACCGTCCGGTTTGTACTGGTCCCACCTCCCCCAGAACCGGTTCCAATGCCCCAGGAATTTGAATCCCTCCCTGTTGCACCACTGCTCAGGCCACGTATTCATCTGCGCTATCCTGCGATTCCTACTCTGACTAGCACGTGGCACTGGTAGCAATCCCGAGATTACTACTTTTGAGGTCCTACTTTTTAATTTAGCTCCTAGCTCCTTAAATTCGTTTCGTAGGACCTCATCCCTTTTTTTACCTATGTCGTTGGTACCAATGTGCACCATGACAACTGGCTGTTTTCCCTCCCTTTTTAGAATGTCCTGCACCCGCTCCGAGACATCCTTGACCCTTGCACCAGGGAGGCAACATACCATCCTGGAGTCTCGGTTGCGGCTGCAGAAACGCCTATCTATTCCCCTCACCATTGAATCCCCAATCACTATAGCTCTCCCACTCTTTTTCCTGCCCTCCTGTGCAGCAGAGCCAGCCATGGTGCCATGAACTTGGCTGCTGCTGCCCTCCCCTGATGAGTCATCCCCCTCAACAGTACCCAAAGCAGTGTATCTGTTTTGCAGGGGGATGACCACAGGGGACTCCTGCACTACCTTCCTTGCACTGCTCTTCCTGTTGGTCTTCCATTCCCTATCTGGCTGTGGACCCTTTCCCTGCGGTAAGACCAACTCGCTACACGTGATACTCATGTCATTCTCAGCATCGTGGATGCTCCAGAGTGAATCCACCCTCAGCTCCAACTCCGCAACGCGGACCGTCAGGAGCTTGAGGTGGACACACTTCCTGCAAATATAGTCGTCAGGGACACTGGTGTCGTCCCTGAGTTCCCACATGGTACAGGAGGAGCATAACACCCGACCGAGCTCTCCTGCCATGACTTAACCCTTAGATACACTTAAATTGGCAACAACAATGTTAAAAGTTACTCACTGATATAGAAGAGAAAAAAGAAAAACTACTCACCAATAACCAGCCATTCACTTACCCTCTTGGCTGTGACGTCACCTTTTGATTTCTTTCTACTTCTTTTTTGCCTTCTCCCTGTAGCTGCACAAGTCCCGCCTTTTATAGGCCTCTCCACGCACCTCCTCGAGGCTGGGCCCCGGACTCCCTGCTGTGCCTTTTATAGGCCTCTCCACGCACCTCCTCGACGCTGGGCCCCGGACTCCCTGCTGTGCCTTTTATAGGCCTCTCCACGCACCTCCTCGAGGCTGGGCCCCGGACTCCCTGCTGTGCCTTTTATAGGCCTCTCCATGCACCTCCTCGACACTGGGCCCCGGACTCCCTGCTGTGCCTTTTATAGGCCTCTCCACGCACCTCCTCGACGCTGGGCCCCGGACTCCCTGCTGTGCCTTTTATAGGCCTCTCCACGCACCTCCTCGACGCTGGGCCCCGGACTCCCTGCTGTGCCTTTTATAGGCCTCTCCACGCACCTCCTCGACGCTGGGCCCCGGACTCCCTGCTGTGCCTTTTATAGGCCTCTCCACGCACCTCCTCGACGCTGGGCCCCGGACTCCCTGCTGTGCCTTTTATAGGCCTCTCCACGCACCTCCTCGACGCTGGGCCCCGGACTCCCTGCTGTGCCTTTTATAGGCCTCTCCACGCACCTCCTCGACGCTGGCCCCGGACTCCCTGCTGTGCCTTTTATAGGCCTCTCCACGCACCTCTGACGCTGGGCCCCGGACTCCCTGCTGTGCCTTTTATAGGCCTCTCCACGCACCTCCTCGACGCTGGGCCCCGGACTCCCTGCTGTGCCTTTTATAGGCCTCTCCACGCACCTCCTCGACGCTGCTCCCGACTGCCGCCGACGCAGTCGATGATGGACAGGAGTCTAAAGCAAATATCGGTGAAGAACGAAACCTCCTCAAGTACTGTAAATGTGATTGATTCGGTGTTCGGCAGAGCGGCACATGGCAGGGCCTATCTGGCTGCGTTCACGAAACCTGTGGCTGCCCAAAGTCCGCCAGCGGGAATTTATCCGACTTCTCCGTGTTAGCGTTGTGGGGGAAATCATCGGCACCAGCAATGCCGATTTAAGCAATATAGTTGCAAAGGTTGTCTGAGAGTGGGGCATCTCCAGCGCAAGTGTCCGCAGATGAGCAAGTGAGCTGCGACACACCATGTGGAGGATGAGAGTCAGACTAGCGCTGATCCGGATACACAATCCGAGATGCCAGAGGAGGAAGTGTATGGACTGTACTCTTTCATAACCAAGAGTAAACCAATGTTGATTAATCTGAAGTTTAATGGGATACCGGTATCGATGGAACTGGACACGGGGGCGAGTCAATCGATCATGAACGAGAGGGCATGTAATAAGCTGTGAGATACTAAGACTGTGAGGCCCAAGCTGAGCCCTGTTAACACCAAGCTGCACACGTACACCAAAGAACTGATAAAGGTGATTGGCAATGCACAAATTAATGTGTCATATAACGGTGTGGTTCACGAGATACCGCTGTGGATTGTTCCAGGCAATGGCCCAATGCTGCTCGGCAGGAGCTGGTTGGAGAAAATCAGATGCGACTGGAACGACATAAAGGCGTTGTCATCGGAGGAAGATACATGTGACCAAGTATTGAGCTAGTTCCCCTCGCTGTTTGAACTGGGTATCGGTAACTTCACAGGAGCCAAGGTGCAGATCCACCTGGACTCAGATGCAATACCCGTCCATCATAAAGCTCGGGCAGTGCCGTATCTGATGAGGGAGAAGGTCGAAATTGAACTGGACAGACTCCGGCGTGAAGGGATCATATCACCGGTCAAATTTAATGAATGGGCCAGCCCCATTGCTCCTGTGCTGAAAAGTGATGCAACAGTCAGAATCTGTGGAGACTACAAGGCTGCGATCAACAGGGTTTTGAAACAAGATCAGTACCCGTTACCAAAGGCTGATGACTTGTTTGCGATGCTAGCTGGAGGGAAGTCGTTCACAAAACTGGACTTGACGTCGGCCGATATGATGCAGGAGTTGGTCGAGACACCGAAGAGACTGATGTGCATTAACACGCACAAAGGACTGTTTATTTACCACAGGTGCCCGTTTGGAATTCACTCGGCTGCAGCAACATTCTAGAGGAATATGGAAAGTCCACTGAAGTCCGTTCCCAGAACCGTCGTGTTCCAAGATGACATCCTGATCACCGGTCGTATATGTGTTGAACTATGGTCAGGGTCCCAAATGGATCGCCGGCACGCTCATGGCCAAGGAGGGCAACAGAGTATTTGTTATTAAGCTCAAGAATGGGCAAACTTGCAGGAACCACATGGATCAGACAAAGCTGAGGCACACAGACGAGCCAGAGCAGTCGGACGAAGAAACCATCGACGACCAACCAACCTACCAGCAGTCTTCAGTGGGTTCAAGGGTCATCAGTGAACCTGGAATTTCCATCACAGACATGTTCAATAAAAATGGACTTGCAATTCCTGACATGGCCACTGCCACCCCCAACAAGTCAGTCATCCAGCCATCAGCCACAACAGACCCCGCACACTCACCCAAGGCTGGAATTGAACTGAGACGGTCAACCTGGAAGCACAAAGCATCGGACCGTCTCAACCTGTGAAAGTCTGTGATAAGATCTCAGAGGTGGGTATTGTCATGTATGTACATTCTATTGTCACTATTGGAGGACACTGAGCAGCACGCTCATGGTGCTGCTCAGGTATAAAAGGCCAGCCATTTTGCGAGTCAGGCACTTTGGGCCTAAATAAAGCAGAGCCAAGGTTGTATCTTGCTTAGTAAAACAATATTCAGTTTGAACCTTTATTGCATACATAACAGGTCTGGAACTCACTGCCTGAAAGGGTGGGCAATGCAGAAACCCTCACCACATTTAAAAAGTACTTGGATGTACACTTGAAGTGCTGTAACCTACAGGGCTACGGACCTAGAGCTGGAAAGTGGGATTAGGCTGATAGCTCTTTGTCGGCCATCGCCAACACGATGGGCCGAATGGCCTCCTTCTGTGCTGTAAATTTTGATGATTCTATGGGGCTGAAATTCGCCCCTCTCCTGAAGGCCTGTTACCACCGTAAATCAGCGGCCCCACTGCGGAGTGGAGTGGCCGGGGACTTTTGCTGGAATGGCTGCTGCTAGCCCAATTGCTCTCCCGAGTTTTCCCGGCGGTGCCCCGATCCCACCCTTACCACCCCTCTGCTGCCGATCGGTGTTAAACACATCATCACCGTGCACACTGCCGATCCAACCCCCCGATAGCGACATTCCCCTGGGAAAATCTTCGGCCCACTCGGCGGTGCCAAAACAACCTTTTCCCGGTGGCCCGGTGAGGCTGTGGCCTTTTGCAGCGGCCGTGCAGCTTCCCTTAAAGGGGAGGACCCACTGCCGCTGCCGCCATGTTTTTCTTGTCGGCCGACTGCCAGGTCAGCCCGACAATTATACCGCGGGTTCGGCCGGGCCACCAACAGGCAGCATGGGGGCCGCTGGCCCGGTCGAGACCCTCCCTGGTGCCCCTGTGGACTGAAGTTGAAGGGGACAGTTGTGGTGACACGTGACATACCGATGGTAAAAAACGGGGTGCGTGCGGGGGGCATTGTGTCCCCCTATGACTCTCTGATGCGCTCTTTTTCCTGTCACTTAACCAATTTCATATCCATGCAACCACGGGACG
The DNA here is from genome assembly GCF_044704955.1 of Pristiophorus japonicus. NCBI lineage: Eukaryota > Metazoa > Chordata > Chondrichthyes > Pristiophoridae > Pristiophorus > Pristiophorus japonicus. The sequence goes on along the minus strand of NW_027253183.1, from coordinate 62,834 downwards.
TTTGACAGATAGAGGGAGAGATGAGGCTATGGAGGGATTTGAAAATAAGGATTAGAATTTTGAAATCGGGGCCATGATTAACCGGAAGCCAATGTAGGTCAGTGAGCACAGGGGTGAGGGGGAGAGTGTGTGTGTGTGTGTGTGTGTGTGTGTGTGTGAGGGGGAGAGTGTGTGTGTGTGAGGGAGAGAGTGTGTGTGTGTGAGGGGAAGAGTGAGGGGGAGAGTGTGTGTGTGTGTGTGTGTGAGGGGGAGAGTGTGTGTGTGTGAGGGGGAGAGTGAGGGGGAGAGTGTGTGTGTGTGTGTGTGAGGGGGAGAGTGTGTGTGTGTGAGGGAGAGAGTGTGTGTGTGTGAGGGGGAGAGTGAGGGGGAGAGTGTGTGTGTGTGTGTGTGAGGGGGTGTGTGTGTGTGAGGGGGAGAGTGTGTGGTTGTGTGTGTGTGTGTGTGTGAGGGGGAGAGTGTGTGTGTGTGTGTGTGTGTGGGGGGAGAGTGTGTGTGTGTGTGTGTGTGTGTGTGTGTGAGGGGGAGAGTGTGTGAGGGACTTGGTGCAAGTTAGGACACGGGCAGTCGAGTTTTGGATCACCTCTCGTTTACGTATGGTAGAATGTGGGAGGCCAGCCAGGAGTGCGTTGGAATAGTCAAGCCTAGAGGTAACAAAGGAATGGATGAGGGCTTCAGCAGCAGATAAGCTGAGGCAAGAGTGGAGACGGGTGATGTTACGGAGATGGAAATAGGCGGTGTTAGTTATGCTGTGGATATGTGGTCGAAAGCTCATTTCAGGGCCAAATATGACACCAAGGTTGCGAACAGTCTGTGATATATCCTTACTATACAGTATAACTGCACACGAGGCCCATACTTGAGAGAAGGTCACTCTGTGACCAGTTACCTTTATTACCAAGACCTCAAGTGATGAAGGTGGGCGGAGCTTCCCCTTTTATACCTGAAAGTCCAGGTTAGGAGCGACTCCCGTAAGTTCACCCCCTTGTGGTCAATGTTCTCAAGGTGTACAACTTAGGTCAGCTTATACATGGGTTACAATGATAGTTGAATACATGACATCACCACCCCCTCACAGTCTTGTTGGGATCACAGATTAAGTCTCTCTGGTGGTTAACGCTCCCTTGTAGAGCGCCTGAGTTGGGGCTCCGGTTGTTGGGCGCTGGCCTGAGTGTCTGCTGTTTGCGGTGCCTCAGGCCTGTCCGGACTGCCCACAGTGACTGGGCTCTCCTCCACTTGGTTCCGGTGTTCGGTCACCTGTGGTGGAGTAAACTCCACGCCGTGTTCTTCCTCTGCTTCTTCTATGAGATTGCTGAACCTCCTTTTAGTTTGATGCACGTGTTTGCGGCAGATTTGTCCATTGGTAAGTTTAACTACCAAAACCCTAATCCCCTCTTTGGCAATCACAGTGTCTGCAAGCCATTAGGGCCCTGCAGCGTAATTAAGGACAAAAACAGGGTCATTGACATCAATACATCGCGCCCTCGCATTCCTGTCATGGTAGTCACATTGTGACTGACGCCTGCTCTCAACAATTTCTTTCATGGTGGGTTGTATAAGGTATAACCTGGTTTTGAGCGTCCTTTTCATTAGCAGCTCTGCGGGTGGAATCCCTGTGAGCGAGCGTGGTCGGGATCTATTGGCCAACAGGAGGCATGATAAGCGGCTTTGGAGGGAACCCCCTTGGATTCTGAGCATCCCCTGTTTGATTATCTGCACTGCTCGTTCCGCCTGGCTGTTTGAGGCCGGCTTGAACAGTGCCGTTCTGACATGGTTGATTCCATTGCCTGCCATGAAGTCCTGGAATTCAGTGCTTGTGAAGCACGGGCCATTGTCGCTGACCAAGACATCCGGTAGACCGTGGGCGGCGAACATTGCCCGTAGACTTTCTACCGTGGCAGAGGATGTGCTTGAATTTAAAATGGCACACTCAATCCATTTGGAGTAGACGACAACCAAAAACATTTTTCCCATGAAAGGACCAGCGTAGTCCACATGGATGCGTGACCGTGGCTTGGCAGGCCACGACCAGGGGCTAAAGGGGGCTTCCCTGGGTGCATTGCCCAGCTGAGCACACGTGTTGCACTTGTGAACACAAAGTTCCAGGTCTGCATCGATCCCTGGCCACCAAATGTGTGACCTGGCAATTGCCTTCATCACGACAATGCCCGGGTGCTCATTGTGAAGTTCTCTGATAAACACCTCTCTGCCCTTCTGGGGCATGACTACTCGGTTTCCCCACAGTAGGCAAACAGCCTGAATCGAGAGTTCATCCTTGCGCCTATCAAACGGTTTAAATTCCTCCGGGCATGCCCCGTACATGGCTGCCCAGTCCCCATTCAGGACACATTTCTTAACTAAGGACAGTAGCGGGTCTTTATTTGTCCAGACTTTGATCTGACGGGCTGTCACAGGTGAGCCTTCGCTTTCGAAAGCTTCAACAGCCATGACCATCTCAGCATCATGCTCAGTTGTCCCCTCAGTGGTGGCTAGTGAGAGCCTGCTCAGTGCATCGGCGCAGTTTTCAGTGCCCGGTCTATGCCGAATTGTGTAGTCATAGGTGGCTAACGTGAGTGCCCACCTCTGTATGCAGGCCGATGCATTCGCATTTATGGCCTTGTTGTCGACCAAAAGGGACGTTGGGGGTTTGTGATCTGTCTCCAGCTCAAATTTGCTGCCAAACAGGTACTGGTGCATTTTTTTTACTGCATATACACATGCTAGCGCTTCCTTTTCTACCATCCCGTAGCCTCTTTCTGCCTGGGACAGACTTCTGGAGGCATAAGCTACCGGCTGTAACTGCCCATTGGCATTCACATGCTGCAACACACACCCGACACCATAGGACGACGCATCGCACGTTAAAACAAGTTTCTTACACGGGTCATATAACGTTAACAGTTTGTTAGAGCACGCAATTTGTTATGCTCCATCAAAAGCCCTTTCCTGGCTGTCCCCCCAGACCCAATCGCAACCTTTGTGTAGGAGCACATGTAGCGGCTCTAGCAGCGTGCTCAATTTGGGAAGAAAGTTACCAAAATAGTTCAGGAGCCCCAGGAACGAACGCAGCTCCGTCGTGTTACGGGGTCTGGGTGCTCTCTGGATTGCTTCTGTTTTGGACGCAGTAGGTCTGATCCCGTCTGCTGCTACCCTCCTCCCCAGGAATTCTACTTCTGGAGCTAAGAAGGCGCACTTCGCCTTTTTCAGTCACAGCGCTACCCGGTCCAGTCTGCGTAGCACCTCCTCCAGGTTGTGGAGGTGTTCTTCAGTATTGCGACCCGTGATGAGGATGTCGTCTTGAAAAACCACCGTCCTTGGAATCGACTTGAGGAGGCTTTCCATATTTCGCTGAAAGATCGCGGCGGCCGAATGAATCCCGAACGGACATCTGTTATACTCAAACAACCCCTTGTGTGTCGTGATGGTGATCAGCTTCTTCAACTCACTCGCCAGCTCCTGGGTCATGTAAGCTGAGGTTAGATCCAATTTTGAAAAAAGTTTGCCACCGGATAGCGTCGCAAAGAGGTCCTCCGCTCTCGGTAGCGGGTACTGGTCTTGGAGTGACACCCGATTGATGGTGGCCTTGTAATCGCCACATATCCTGACCGACTCATCCGCCTTGAGCACCGGCACGATCGGGCTCACCCAGTCACTGAATTCAACTGGCGAGATGGTGCCTTCCGTCAGCAGGCGGTCCAATTCGCATTCTATCTTTTCCCGCATCACGTACGGCACCGCTCTGGCCTTGTGGTGTACTGGCCTGGCGTCCGGGTTTATGTGAATCACTACATTGGCCCCCAAGAAAGTGCCGATTCCGGGTTGAAATAATGAGTCAAATTTGTCCAGGACCTGTGAGCATGATACTCGCTCCACAGAAGAAATTGCATTGACATCGCCCCATTTCCAGTTCATGACAGCAAGCCAACTCCTACCCAGCAGTGCGGGACCATCCCCCGGGACAATCCAGAGTGGCAGTCTGTTCTCCGAATCTTTGTGGGTCACGTTTACCGTGGCGCTGCCTAGCACCAGAATGATCTCCTTTGTTTATGTCCGTAACTGTGCGTCAATCGGCAATAATTTTGGCCTCCTGCCCTTGGACACCCACAACCTTTCGAACTGTTTGATACTCATCAGGGATTGGCTGGCCCCTGTGTCTAGCTCCATTAATACTGGGATGCCATTGAGGAGCACTTTCATCATTATTGGTGGCGTCCTGGTATATGAACTGTATATGTGCTCCACATGAACTCGCTGAACTTCAGCTTCCAGCGATTTCCCCCAGTATTAATTTGGCCTCGTAGGGCTTACATTGGACCTGTCCTTCTTGTACATCAACCTGCTGCAGGCTTCCTGCACATATGCGCCGTGACCGCTGACGTTGCAGTTTCTGCAGGTATATTGCTGATACCTGCAAGCTCTGGCTGGGTGTTTGCCTCCCCACCTCCAGCATGAGCTGGAGGCCCTGTTGTTGGAAACAAAAGGTCCATTACCAGTCGATCGTCTCTGACTGTCTCTGCAACTGTCCTTAAGCGCACCATTAACAGGTGTTGACGGCCCCATTACTGCCACATTGTCCATTGCGATGGAATCGCCGTTCAGCTAGCCATTGTCTCTGTTGAATTCCCCCGTTGGGTTCGACTACATGCTCGGGCATGTCCGATTGCTCCTGTCTGCCTGGAGAACTGTGTGCCGCGTTAACAATGTTGATTCCCTGGTCGTTTGCCGCATTTGAGCTAAGAATTTTGTCATACATCATTCCTGTCTCTTCCTCCCCTGAGATAAATGTCTGGGCTATCAGAGCCGCCGCTTCCAAGCTCAGGTCTTTGGTCTCAATCAGTTTCCTGAAAACTCCAGCGTGCCTGATGCCCTCAATAAAAAAGTCTTGCAGCATCTCCGCTCTGCATGCATCTGGGAACTTACATAGTCTCGCCAGTCGCCGGAGATCTGCCACGAAGTCAGGAACGCTTTGCCCTTCTCGCTGCCGGTGCGTGTAAAACCAGTGTCTCGCCATGTGCATGCTGCTCGCCGGTTTAAGGTGTTCCCCGATTAACTTACTGAGCTCTTCGAACATCTTGTCTGCCAGCTTCTCTGGTGCTAGAAGGTCCTTCATCAGGGAGTACATCCTGGATCCACAAACCGTCAGGAGGTGAGCCCTGCGTTTGTCGGCCGAATCCTGTCCCAGCCATTCCTTAGTGACAAAACTTTGCTGTAGTCTCTCAATAAAGTCATCCCAATCATCACCAACACAGTACCTCTCTTCTGTGCTGCCATGCTCAAATGGTTTAAATCCCAGTTTCTCGTCGCCAATGATATATCTTTACTATACAGTATAAATGCACATAATTGAGAGAAGGTCATTCTGTGACCAGTTACCTTAATTACCAAGACCTCAAGTGATGAAGGTGGGTGGAGCTTCCCCTTTTATACCTGAAAGTCCAGGTTAGGAGTGTCTCCCACAAGTTCACCCCTTTGTGGTCAATGTTCTCAAGGTGTCCAACTTAGGTCAGCTTATATATGGGTTACAATGATAGTTGAATACATGACAGTCTGGTTCAGCCTCAGACAGGAATTGTGGAGAGGGATGGAGGGGGGAAGAGGAGGGGGAGTGCGGGAGGGGGGAGAGGGATGGGGAAGGGGAGGGAGAGAGGGGGAAGGGAGAGGGGGAGGGAGGGGGAGAGGGGTCAGGAAGGGGGTGAGAGGAGGGAGGGAGAGGAGAGGGGGGAACGGAATTTGTGGCGGGGACCGAAAACAATATTCAATTGGATAAAATTTCTGCTCATCCAGAGCTGGATGTGGGACAAGCAGTCTGACAATTTAGAGACCAAGGAGGGCTCGAGCGAAGTGGTAGTGAGGTACAACGTCTGGGTAATGTTGCCGAGGAGTAACATGTAGATGTGAGAAAGGAGGGGCCAAGGATCCAGCTTTGGGGGAGGTTTGAGAAGAGAATCCATTGATGCAGATAAGTGGAAGCACTGAGCTGGAGGAGAGATGTTGGACGATGATTGTGTGGGTCGACTGTGTCAAAGGCTGCATAGAGGCCGAGGAGGGAGAATGCAGCATGGACACAGTCACACAGAATGCTGGTGATGACGTTGGCTCGGGCCATTTTGGTGATAAACATGGACGTTGCATTGGGTCTGTCAGCGGCTGGCCTGGAGATCGAGGAGGTGGAGGGTGTCACAGAGAGGAAAAGCACAGATGTGCTTATATCTCGAGTCTGGCACCCACTCTGACTCTGCCCAGCTACTACACTTTCACACCTACTTGGCCATACCTGAGGAGACCCGTCTTTTCTGTCTCCACTCACGAAGCAGTCTGTGACAGAGTTATGCCACGTGCTGAAGCCAGGAATCCAGAGTGGGCCGAGCACAGGGACAGACATGGCCATTGTGGGTGAACATCACAACATTGAGCTTTTGTTCAGATCCTTTCAAGCCACCACTGGAGACATTTGTAACATTAGTATTACTTCAGTCCGCTGATGCCGCAAGCAGGCCCCGGGAGCCGAGGTTTGCAGGGGAAACACCTTCGTCACTTTGTCCATTGAAAGGAGGCAACAGCTCGAGTGGGCACAGCACTTTAACCTGTTGCAGCTTCTGTAAAGTGCAGAGTCTCATCGATGGCACATACACAGCCAACAAGACCCATAATGACTATCCCAAGGTGGGCATCTATAGCAAAGGCTTCTATCCATCATTGTACAGGTGGTTGGAAATAGTGGATGCGTTGACAGTCATTTTCCAACATTCCATTGACTCTGGATCAGTTCCTATGGAGTGGAGGGTAGCCAATGTAACCCCACTTTTTAAAAAAGGAGGGAGAGAGAAAACAGGGAATTATAGACCGGTCAGCCTGACATCGGTAGTGGGTAAAATGATGGAATCAATTATTAAGGATGTCATAGCAGTGCATTTGGAAAGAGGTGACATGATAGGTCCAAGTCAGCATGGATTTGTGAAAGGGAAATCATGCTTGACAAATCTTCTGGAATTTTTTGAGGATGTTTCCAGTAGAGTGGACAAGGGAGAACCAGTTGATGTGGTATATTTGGACTTTCAGAAGGCGTTCGACAAGGTCCCACACAAGAGATTGATGTGCAAAGTTAGAGCACATGGGATTGGGGGTAGTGTACTGACATGGATTGAGAACTGGTTGTCAGACAGGAAGCAAAGAGTAGGAGTAAATGGGTACTTTTCAGAATGGCAGGCAGTGACTAGTGGGGTACCGCAAGGTTCTGTGCTGGGGCCCCAGCTGTTTACACTGTACATTAATGATTTAGATGAGGGGATTAAATGTAGTATCTCCAAATTTGCGGATGACACTAAGTTGGGTGGCAGTGTGAGCTGCGAGGAGGATGCTGTGAGGCTGCAGAGCGACTTGGATAGGTTAGGTGAGTGGGCAAATGCATGGCAGATGAAGTATAATGTGGATAAATGTGAGGTTATCCACTTTGGTGGTAAAAACAGAGAGACAGACTATTATCTGAATGGTGACAGATTAGGAAAAGGGGAGGTGCAAAGAGACCTGGGTGTCATGGTACATCAGTCATTGAAGGTTGGCATGCAGGTGCAGCAGGCGGTTAAGAAAGCAAATGGCATGTTGGCCTTCATAGCAAGGGGATTTGAGTACAGGGGCAGGGAGGTGTTGCTACAGTTGTACAGGGCATTGGTGAGGCCACACCTGGAGTATTGTGTACAGTTTTGGTCTCCTAACCTGAGGAAGGACATTCTTGCTATTGAGGGAGTGCAGCGAAGGTTCACCAGACTGATTCCCGGGATGGCGGGACTGACCTATCAAGAAAGACTGGATCAACTGGGCTTGTATTCACTGGAGTTCAGAAGAATGAGAGGGGACCTCATAGAAACATATAAAATTCTGACGGGGTTAGACAGGTTAGATGCAGGAAGAATGTTCCCAATGTTGGGGAAGTCCAGAACCAGGGGTCACAGTCTAAGGATAAGGGGTAAGCCATTTAGGACCGAGATGCGGAGGAACTTCTTCACCCAGAGAGTGGTGAACCTGTGGAATTCTCTACCACAGAAAGTTGTTGAGGCCAATTCACTAAATATATTCAAAAAGGAGTTAGATGAGGTCCTTACTGCTAGGGGGATCAAGGGGTATGGCGAGAAAGCAGGAATGGGGTACTGAAGTTGAATGTTCAGCCATGAACTCATTGAATGGCGGTGCAGGCTAGAAGGGCCGAATGGCCTACTCCTGCACCTATTTTCTATGTTTCTATGTTTCTATGTTTCTAGACCACAAGTACAGGATCATTCAGGGGAATGTGCACCAGTCCAGCCTGGAGTGACAGCCTGGATTATGGGCTCAAGTCCCTGGAGTGGGGCTTGAACCCACCATCTTCTGACCCCGAGGTGAGAGTGCTACCCACTGAGCCACACCTGACTCCCGTGGTGTACAGTGTAGAGCACTGACAGAGTGTGTGGCTTATCACCACATGTGTGCTGCATGGTTTGCTGCAGGTTGCTGAGTGGGATACAGTCGAAGAGTATTTGACCACACTGGTTTCACTGTGATTATCAGTCATACATGTGGCAGCTATAATAAACTCACACAGGTTCTTATATTTCAGCTGCTACCCAGACTAATAAACAGGCAGCCGCAACCTCGACTGTGGTGAGTACTGAGCAACAGCTTTTATACCGATATCCTGCTGTTAAATACACCTCATCACTTCCTCTCCAGCCCTGGACGTTATAGAGTGTTTCTTTTACTTATGACCAATGTTCTTCTGAAGGAGCTGACTCTTGCTGGGAAACAGTTTACAAATGGCAACAGCCCCTCCCGATATCACACCAAGCAACTGTTTATCATGTGTAGCTTGGACAGTACCAGTAACCATGGCAGTGAGTGAGGGAACATAGGAACAGGAGCAGGCCATTCAGCCCCTCGAACTGTTCCGCCATTCAATTAGACCAGGGCTGATCTGTATCTCAACTCCAGCTACCCGCCTTGGTTCCGTAACCCTTAATACCCTTGCCCAACAAAAATCTATCAATCTCAGTTTTGAAATGTTTAATTGACCCCCCCAGCCTCAGCTTTTTTGGGTAAGTTCCAGATTCCCACTGCCCTCTGTGTGAAGAAGTGTTTCCTGATTTCACCCTGAACGGCCGAGCTCTAATGTTAAGGTCATGTCCAGACTCCACCATCCAGAGGAAATAGTTTCCCACAGTACCTTCCCTATCAATTCCTCGGATCATCTTAAACACCTGAATTCCATCACCCCTTAATCTTCTATACTCGGGTATACAAGCCTGGTCAGTGCAACCTGTCCTCATAATCTAACCCTTTTAGTCCCCGAATCATTCTGGTGAATCTCCACTGCACCCCCTCCGAGGCCAATATCCTTCCTGGGCTGCGGTGCCTAGAACTGAACGCAGTGCCCCTGATGTGTTGTATCCAAGTGTAGAATAACTTCCGCCCTTTGTATTCCAGCTCCCCTGAGATAAAGGCCAACATTCCATCAGCCTTTGTAATTATTGTTTGTCCCAGTCCCCTGGGTTTTATGATTTCTGTGCATGGACCCTTAAATCTCTCGCTCCTCCACAGTTCCTAGCTTCTCGCCATTTAAAGATATTCTGATCTATCTCAGGTGGAGCTCGGGTGGAGCTGAGTAACACGTGGTGCATCCCTTTAAAGCCATAAGGTCGAATTGCCATACCTTGTTCACGGAAACAGAAATTCATCAGTGTGACCGTGTGACTCTGAACAAGCATTGAATTCGTTGTCATTTACAAAAACGAATATTGAATTTCCTGCTGTAGCAAAGCCTGTCATCTGGGTCACTAGGCGACTCTGATAATGTCACTGACCAGCTCCAGCCGTTCGAAAGTGGAAGCTTTTTCAATGCCTGGGTCCATATAAACAACATCTACAGACTCTCCCTTATCGAGCACCTTAGCTACCACCTCAAAAAATTCAACTAAGTTCGTTAGACATGAGTTCTGCTTTACAAATCCATGCTGGCTCTCTCTGACCAGCTCATATTGTCCAAGTGCTCAGCGACCCTCCCTAATAATAGGCCCAGCCTGATCCTGAACTCACGTGACTTTCACAGGTTGGGGTCTAGTTTGACTCCCGGGCCGGGGACTAGTGGTCAGATGACCGACTGAGGGAGTGATGGTCAGGTGACTGACTGAGGGAGTGATGGTCAGGTGACTGACTGGGGGAGCGATGGTCAGGTGACTGACTGGGGGGGGGGATGGTCAGGTGACTGACTGGGGGAGTGATGGTCAGGTGACTGACTGGGGGAGTGATGGTCAGGTGACTGACTGGGGGAGTGATGGTCAGGTGACTGACTGGGGGAGTGATGGTCAGGTGACCGACTGGGGGAGTGATGGTCAGGTGACTGACTGGGGGAGCGATGGTCAGGTGACTGACTGGGGGAGTGATGGTCAGGTGACTGACTGGGGGAGCGATGGTCAGGTGACTGACTGGGGAAGTGATGGTCAGGTGACCGACTAAGGGAGTGATGGTCAGGTGACTGACTGGGGGAGTGATGGTCAGGTGACGGACTGGGGGAGTGATGGTCAGGTGACTGACTGGGGGAGCGATGGTCATGTGACTGACTGGGGGAGTGATGGTCAGGTGACTGACTGGGGGAGCGATGGTCAGGTGACCGTTCCAGTGGTCCCGAGCTCCCCCTCCTCCCTGCGATTGTGAGCCACCGGCCTCATTTAAATCTGTCGTTCCATGGCCCGTGGGTCGGGTCGGGTCGGTGTGAGCACAGCCCAGGCTCCTGCCCGCTCCCACCCGAAATGGCAATCGGGGTCCCAATGGCATTGTGACTATTACTGCGGTGGGAATACTCTGAGCCCGCTGGGTGTGACTGGACCCTGGGTGATGGTGGGTCAGGATGTCAGTAGGGAGAGAAGGGATAACGTAAGGTGCTCCTGTCCCTGAGTGAGGGCGAAGCCTCCGGCTTCAGCCTGTCCCAATCCCTCTGCTCCCAGGCACAATCATTTCCAAGCGGCTCCCCTCCAAAGGCTCTCGGGGTTGTGTCTGTGGGCCCTCCTGTCCCGGCCTCCTCTCTCCTGTTAAGTCGCACCTTATTGTGCAGGCAGAGGGACGGTGAGCTGCTGGAAGGGTCAGGAGCAGGTGCCGCAGATTATCGGTGTGTGTGGGCACCCGACACGAGGCTGGGTTTTGTTCAAAGGGATTGTCTCTGTGAAACCCTTTGTGTGTTTCCCAATCTACTCGTTTCCCACTAACCTTGGCCACCAATGCGTATAAGGTGGCCAAGGTTAGTGGGAAACTAGAAGATTGGGAAAATATTAAACGACAGCAAAGAATAACGAAGAAAGCAATAAAGAAAGGAAAGATAGATTACGAAGGTAAACTTGCGCAAAACATAAAAACAGATAGTAAAAGCTTTTACAGATATATAAAACGGAAAAGAGTGACTAAAGTAAATGTTGGTCCCTTAGAAGATGAGAAGGGGGATTTAATAATGGGAAATGTGGAAATGGCTGAGACCTTAAACAATTATTTTGTTTCGGTCTTCACAGTGGAAGACACAAAAACAATGCCAAAAATTGCTGGTCACGGGAATGTGGGAAGGGAGGACCTTGAGACAATCACTAACACTAGGGGGGTAGTGCTGGACAGGCTAATGGGACTCAAGGTAGACAAGTCCCCTGGTCCTGATGAAATGCATCCCAGGGTATTAAAAGAGATGTCGGAAGTTATAGCAGATGCATTCGTTATAATCTACCTAAATTCTCTGGACTCTGGGGAGGTACCAGCGGATTGGAAAACAGCTAATGTAACGCCTCTGTTTAAAAAAGGGGGCAGACAAAAGGCAGGAAACTATAGGCCGGTTAGTTTAACATCTGTAGTGGGAAAAATGCTTGAAACTATCATTAAGGAAGAATTAGCGGGACATCTAGATAGGAATAGTGCAATCAAGCAGACACAGCATGGATTCATGAAGGGGAAATCATGTTTAACTAATTTACTGGAATTCTTTGAGGATATAACGAGCATGGTGGATAGAGGTGTACCGATGGATGTGGTGTATTTAGATTTCCAAAAGGCATTCGATAAGGTGCCACACAAAAGGTGACTGCAGAAGATAAAGGTACGCGGAGTCAGAGGAAATGTATTAGCATGGAGATAGAACTGGCTCGATCTGGCTCAGCCATGATCTTGTTGAATGGCGGAGCAGGCTCGAGGGGCTAGATGGCCTACTCCTGTTCCTAATTCTTATGTTCTTATGTTCTTATGTGTGTGCGTGTGTGTGGGGAATGTGTGTGTGTGGGGGGAGTGTGTGTGTGTATGTGTGGGGGGGGGGGAGTGTGCGTGTGTGTGTGGGTGGGGAGTGTGTGTGTGGGTGGGGAGTGTGTGTGTGGGTGGGGAGTGTGTGTGTGGGTGGGGAAGGTGAGTGTGTGTGTGTGTGTGTGTGTGTGTGTGTGTGGGGAGTGTGTGTGTGTGTGTGTGTGGGTGGGGAGTGTGTCTGTGTGTGTGTGGGTGGGGAGTGTGTGTGGGGAGTGTGTGTGTGTGTGGGTGGGGAGTGTGTGTGTGTGGGTGGGGAGTGTGTGTGTGTGTGTGTGTGTGGGTGGGGAGTGTGTGTGTGTGTGTGTGTGTGTGGGGAGTGTGTGTATGTGGGTGGGGAGTGTGTGTGTGTGTGGGTGGGTGGGGAGTGCGTGTGGGTGGGGAGTGTGTGTGTGTATGTGTGTGAGGGTAGGGAGTGTGTGTGTGGGTGGGTGGGGAGTGTATGTGTATGTGTTTGTGGAGAGTGTTTGTGTGTGTCTCAGTGCCAGTGACAGTCAGCAGCCAGAGTCTGTGCGTGTTGCAGTGAGGCCTCGGACAGGAAGCTTTAAAAGAGCAGGAACCGGTCTGAGTGCTTTGTCACAGTGCAATTATGAGGATATGTTGCATGAACTTGGCTTGTATTGTCTGGGGTTTCGAAGGTTGGGGGATGATTTAATCAAGGGTTTAAAGTGAGAAAGGGACTTGCTATAAATTTGACTTGTGGGGCTGGAGGAACAGGAAGGTCCCTCCACCCTCTCTCCGCCAGTAATCCCCCTCCCCTCGTCCCTCCGCCAGTAATCCCCCTCCCTCCCTCCGTGAGTCATCCCCCTCCCTCCCTCCTTCCCTCCACCAGTAATCCCCCTCTCTCCCTCCCTCCGCCAATAATCCCCCTCCCTCCGCCAGTAATCTCCCTCCCTCCCTCCCTCCGCCAGTAATCCCCCTCCCCCTCCTTCCGCCAGTAATCCCCCTCCCTCCCTCTGCCAGTAATCCCCCTCCCTCCCTCCCTCCGCCAGTAATCCCCCTCCCTCCCTCCCTCCACCAGTAATCTCCCTCCCCGCTCCCTCCCTCCGCCAGTAATCTCCCTACCTCCCTCCCTCCGCCAGTAATCCCCCCTCCCTCCCTCCCTCCCTCCGTATACCCCCTCCCTCCCTCCCTCCATAAACCCCCTCCCTCCCTCCCTCCGTAAACCCCCTCCCTCCCTCTCTCCGCCAGTAATCCCCCTCCCTCCCTTCCTCCTGCCAGTATTCTCCCTCCCTCTGCCAATAAACCCCCTCCCTCCCTCCCTCTGCCAGTAATCCCCCTCCCCCCCTACCTCCGGCAGTAATCCCCCTCCCTCCCTCTGCCAGTAAACCCCCTCCCTCTCTCCCTCTGCCAGTAATCCCCCTCCCCTCCTCCCTCCGCCAGTAATCCCCCTCCCTCCCTCTGCCAGTAAACCCGCTCCCTCCATCCCTCCGCCAGTAATCTCCCTCCCTCCCTCTGCCAGTAATCTCCCTCCCTCCGCCAGTAATCCCCCTCCCTCCCTCCCTCCGCCAGTAATCTCCCTCCCTCCCTCCCTCTCTCCGCCAATAATCCCCCCCCCTCCCTCCCTCTGCCAATAATCCCTCTCCTTCCCTCCACCAATAATCCCCCTCCCTCCCTCCACCAATAATCCCGCTCCCTCCCTCTCTCCCTCCGCCAGTAATCCCCCTCCCTCCCTCTGCCAGTATTCTCCCTCCCTCCCTCTGCCAGTAATCCCCCTCCCCCCCTCTCTCCCTCCGCCACTAATCCCGCTCCCTCCCTTGCACCGCCAGTAATCTCACTCCCTCCCTCCCTCCGCCAGTAATCCCACTCCCTCCCTCCCTCCCTCCCTCCTGTCAGTAATCACCCTCCCTCCATCCCTCCGCCAGTAATCCCGCTCCCCCCTCCCTCCCTCCGCCAGTAATCCCCCTCCCCCTCCCTCCCTCCGCCAGTAATCCCCCTCCCCCTCCCTCCGCCAATAATCTCCCTCCCCCTCCCTCCCTCCGCCAGTAATCCCCCTGCCTACCTCCCTCCACCAGTAATCCCCCTCCCCCTCCCTCCGCCAGTAATCCCTCTCCCTCCTTCCGCCAGTAATCTCCCTCCCTCCCTCCGCCAGTAATCTCCCTCCCTCCCTCCCTCCGCCAGTGATTCCCCTCCCTCCCTCCACCAATAATCCCCTTCCACCCTCCCTCCGCCAGTAATCCCCCTGCCTACCTCCCTCCACCAGTAATCCCCCTCCCGCTCCCTCCGCCAGTAATCCCTCTCCCTCCTTCCGCCAGTAATCTGCCTCCCTCCCTCCCTCCGCCAATAATCTCCCTCCCTCCCTCCCTCCGCCAGTGATTCCCCTCCCTCCCTCCACCAATAATCCCCCTCCCCCCTCCCTCCCTCCGCCAGTAATCCTCCTTCCTCCATCCCTCCACCAGTAATCCCTCTCCCTCCCTCCCTCCGCCAGTAATCCTCCTTCCTCCATCCCTCCACCAGTAATCCCTCTCCCTCCCTCCCTCCGCCAATAATCCCCCTCCCTCCCTCCCTCCCGCCAGTAATCCCGCTCCCTCCCTCCACTCCCGCCAGTAATCCACTTCCCTCCCTTCCTCCGCCAGTAATCCCCCTCCCCCCCTTTCCCCCCCCCCACCCTCCGCCAGTAATCCCCCTCCCGCCAGTAATCCCCCCCCCCCACCTCCCGCCAGTAATCCCCCTCCCGCCAGTAATCCCCTCCCCCCCTCCCGCCTGCCAGCTCACCCTCCCGCCGTGTTTGGGCAGGACAGCGACGGGGCCTGTGCAGAACAGGCCTGAGAGTTAGAATCTCCCGGGCCTCACGGTGTGAAGGGCCTGATGGTCTGCCGTACGGCCCAGCCCCCAGCTCTCACTACTCCCGCCTCGAGTTAATGTCGAGGGTCAGACGTGAGCAAAGGCCACTGAGACCAGGTACCAGAGGCCCCCGGAACGTTACTGAGGGCCAGTGCCTTTAGCAGGACACTGACGGAACCTCAGCTTATGTATAAATGAGAGGGGATCCCGGCTCTGCCTCTGATGTGGGTTGATGGGTTTGTGCTTTAAGTAAGTGCGTGGGTTGGGGGAGAGGCCTGTTTCCGTGTGGTAATCTGTGTATTTATGTATGTCACTGTGTTTCAGTCGGAGGAAGGAGAGCTGTATTACGCCGATACTCAGTTCCTGCGACAGAAAACCGTGGGCCCGACATTAATAATCAGTGAGGAGACAACCGAATATGCTGCCATCAAACGCCCATAGTGACTGGGAATACATTCTTTAGCACCTACAAGTGGTTTGGTGAAGGACAGTGTTTGTGGCCGGTACCTCCGATCCCACAGGACCTCAACAACAACAACAGCTTTTATTTATATAGCACCTTTAACGTAGTAAAACGTCCCAGGCACTTCCCAGCGCGTGATAAGACAAAACAGATAAATTTGACACTGAGCCACATTAGAAGAAATTGCGGCAGATGACCAAAAGCTTGGTTAAAGAGGTAGGTTTTAAGGAGCGTCTTAAAGGAGGAAAGAGTGGTAGAGAGGTGTTCACTGGGGTTTATTGGTATTTCTGCTCAATAATTATTGTCGAATTTCCTCACCAAAGGTGCAGAGCCCTGTCGGACTGAAGTCCCATAGGTCCCGGGGCCCATCCCTCCCTCGCCCCAGGTGACCATTCTTCACACGTGAGCCTTTGGGGCATCATTCTATCCTCACTCACTGCCCACACTTTCTGTCAGGGGTCACTAGGTTGTGGTTAGAAACAGGAATCCTCACCCGCTCCCTGACTCAGCTACACTGAGGTAAATGTATGTGTTTCCACTGGGACCCTGTCTCAGGATAGATAGTGAGACCCACATACACCACTGGGACCCTGTCTCAGGATAGATAGTGAGACCCACATACACCACTGGGACCCTGTCTCAGAATAGATAGTGAGACCCACGCACACCACTGGGACCCTGTCTCAGGATAGATAGAGAGACCCACACACACCACTGGGACCCTGTCTCAGGATAGATAGTGAGACCCACACACACCACTGGGACCCTGTCTCAGGATAGATAGTGAGACCCACACACACCACTGGGACCCTGTCTCAGGATAGTGAGACCCACACACACCACTGGGACCCTGTCTCAGGATAGATAGTGGGACCCACACACACCACTGGGACCCTGTCTCAGGATAGATAGTGAGACCCACACACACCACTGGGACCCTGTCTCAGGATAAATAGTGAGACCCACACACAC
This sequence comes from Pristiophorus japonicus, assembly GCF_044704955.1. Taxonomy (NCBI): domain Eukaryota; kingdom Metazoa; phylum Chordata; class Chondrichthyes; family Pristiophoridae; genus Pristiophorus; species Pristiophorus japonicus. The sequence goes on along the minus strand of NW_027253183.1, from coordinate 46,327 downwards.
CACTGGGACCCTGTCTCAGGATAGATAGTGAGACCCACACACACCACTGGGACCCTGTCTCAGGATAGATAGTGAGACCCACACACACCACTGGGACCCTGTCTCAGGATAGATAGTGGGACCCACACACACCACTGGGACCCTGTCTCAGGATAGATAGTGAGACCCACACACACCACTGGGACCCTGTCTCAGGATAGATAGTGAGACCCACACACACCACTGGGACCCTGTCTCAGGATAGATAGTGAGACCCACACACACCACTGGGACCCTGTCTCAGGATAGATAGTGAGACCCACACACACCACTGGGACCCTGTCTCAGGATAGATAGTGAGACCCACACACACCACTGGGACCCTGTCTCAGGATAGATAGAGAGACCCACACACACCACTGGGACCCTGTCTCAGGATAGATAGTGGGACCCACACACACCACTGGGACCCTGTCTCAGGATAGATAGTGAGACCCACATACACCACTGGGACCCTGTCTCAGGATAGATAGTGGGACCCACACACACCACTGGGACCCTGTCTCAGGATAGATAGTGGGACCCACACACACCACTGGGACCCTGTCTCAGGATAGATAGTGAGACCCACATACACCACTGGGACCCTGTCTCAGGATAGATAGTGAGACCCACATACACCACTGGGACCCTGTCTCAGGATAGATAGTGGGACCCACATACACCACTGGGACCCTGTCTCAGGATAGATAGTGAGACCCACACACACCACTGGGACCCTGTCTCAGGATAGATAGTGAGACCCACACACACCACTGGGACCCTGTCTCAGGATAGATAGTGAGACCCACACACACCACTGGGACCCTGTCTCAGGATAGATAGTGAGACCCACACACACCACTGGGACCCTGTCTCAGGATAGATAGTGGGACCCACACACACCACTGGGACCCTGTCTCAGGATAGATAGTGAGGCCCACACACACCACTGGGACCCTGTCTCAGGATAGTGAGACCCACACACACCACTGGGACCCTGTCTCAGGATAGATAGTGAGAACCACATACACCACTGGCACCCTGTCTCAGGATAGATAGTGAGACCCACATACACCACTGGGACCCTGTCTCAGGATAGAGAGACCCACACACACCACTGGGACCCTGTCTCAGGATAGATAGAGAGACCCACACACACCACTGGGACCCTGTCTCAGGATAGATAGAGAGACCCACACACACCACTGGGACCCTGTCTCAGGATAGATAGTGAGACCCACACACACCACTGGGACCCTGTCTCAGGATAGATAGTGGGACCCACACACACCACTGGGACCCTGTCTCAGGATAGATAGTGAGACCCACACACACCACTGGGACCCTGTCTCAGGATAGATAGTGAGACCCACACACACCACTGGGACCCTGTCTCAGGATAGATAGTGGGACCCACACACACCACTGGGACCCTGTCTCAGGATAGATAGTGAGACCCACACACACCACTGGGACCCTGTCTCAGGATAGATAGTGAGACCCACATACACCACTGGGACCCTGTCTCAGGATAGATAGTGAGACCCACACACACCACTGGGACCCTGTCTCAGGATAGATAGAGAGACCCACACACACCACTGGGACCCTGTTTCAGGATAGAGAGACCCACACACACCACTGGGACCCTGTCTCAGGATAGATAGTGAGACCCACACACACCACTGGGACCCTGTCTCAGGATAGAGAGACCCACACACACCACTGGGACCCTGTCTCAGGTAGATAGTGAGACCCACATACACCACTGGGATCTCCCTGGTCTGTTTGCCTCAGTACCACACAGTGCACTTTCCCACCAAACCATCAGGGGTGATTCTCTGTTACTAAAATTGAATAAATAAAATTGAATGTTCTCTAACTGTGCCAGTGAGCAATAACATGCTTCTTGACTGGAATCTGGGAGCACGAGTCTGGTTGTGATTCAATTGGCTTTACGGTAATGAATTGCTATATCCACATCGCCCAGGTCTTGTGTTAACGGAGAGAGAAATGACCTGAGTTTTGCCAAATAGCGATATCTGGTCACTTCAATGGGCTGATGTTTAGTGTCCGGAATAAATAAAACATTAATTTGATGCAGGATTTGAGCCAATCAGAGACTGGTTTAAAGCATCTGGGAGAAAGGTTATTTAAATTTACAATAAAAAGCTTAAAGCGATGTATTTATCAAATGGCAAATAAAAGTTAAAATAATGAGTGTAAGGATAGCTCAGCTCATCGGCTTCCAAAGAGCGACCTCAAATCAGACACATTTCCAGTGTCAGCCGTGGATCAATGGGCAGCTCTCTCGCCTCTGTGTCAGCAGGTTGTGGGTTCAAGCCCCACTCCAGAGACTTGAGCACATAATGGAGGCTGGCACTCCCAGTACTGTGGGAGTGCTGCACTGTCAGAGGTGCTGTCTTTTGGATGAGATGTTAAACGGAGGCCCCGTCTGTCCTCTGAAGAACATAAGAAATAGGAGCAGGAGTAGGCCCCTCGAGCCTGCTCCGCCATTGAATAAGATCATGGCTGATCTGATCATGGACTCGGCTCCACTTCCCCGCCCGCTTCCCATAACCCCTTCTTCCCTTATCGGTGAAGAAACTGTCGATCTCTGTCTTAAATATATTCAATGACCCAACTTCCACACTCTCCAGCCACGGGAAACAACCTCTCAGCATCTGCCCTGTTAATCCCCTTCAAAGTCTTTTATGTTTCAATGAGATCATTTCTCATTCTTCTAAACACCAGAGAGTATCGGCCCATTCTACACAATCTCTCACCATAAGGCCGTTGTATGTAAACAGTCCCATGGCACTATTTCGAAGAGCAGGGGAGTTATCCACGGTATCCTGGCCAATATTTATCCCTCAACCAACATCACTAAAAAGATTATCTGGTCATTATCATATTGTTGTGTGTGGGAGCTTCCTGTGTGTAAATTGGCTGCTATGTTTCCTACATTACAACAGTGACTACACTTCAAAACTACTTCATTGGCTGTAAAGCAGTTTGGAACATCCTGAGGCCATTAGAGGAGCTGTATAAACACCGGAACAACACTTTCAGATACACCAGGAAAAGAGGAGAACCTTAGGACAGACATTGGGATCTGCTTCTTCACACAGAAGGTGACCTTCTCTCAGAGGGTTATAAATCTGTGGAATTCTCTGCCCCAGAGAGCTGTGGAGGCTGGGTTATTGAATATATTTAAGGTGGAGATAGACAGATTTTTGAGCGATAAAGGAATATAAAGGGTTATGGGGAGCGGGCGGGGAAGTGGAGCTGAGCCCATGATCAGATCAGCCATGACATTAAATGGCGGAGCAGGCTCGAGGGGCCGAATGGCCGACTCCTGCTCCTATTTCTAATGTTCTTATGTAACAGCTGGAATGTTTTCCCAGGCCACTGGATTCATTTAAGGAACAGCTGGATGGGACATGAGGGCTGGTGTTCCGGAGGGATGAGTCCAAGTGGGCTGAAGAGTTGTCTTCATCCAAACCCAATAAGCCTTTCTTTTCTTTCTTGTCCTGTTTTCAATGTGTTCTGGCTGCCCCAATGGACGGGGCGGGTAAACCGGAGAAATTCAGCACTTGGTGCCGTCTTTTGGAGTGGGGCTCAAGTGGCCTCATCATCGGGGCACAGTGGGCATCACTAGCGGGGCGGAGTGGGGGCAGGGTGGAGTGACCATCACTGGAGGGGCAGAGTGGGGGCAGGGAGGAGTGACCATCACTGGAGGGGCAGAGTGGGGGCAGGGAGGAGTGACCATCACTGGAGGGGCGGGGAGCAGTGACCATCACTGGAGGGTGGGAGTGGGGGCGGGGAGGAGTGACCATCACTAGCGGGGCGGAGTGGGGGCAGGGAAGAGTGACCATCACTGGAGGGGCGGATTGGGGGCAGGGAGGAGTGACCGTCACTAGCGGGGCGGAGTGGGGGCAGGGAAGAGTGACCATCACTGGAGGGGCGGAGTGGGGGCAGGGGGGAGTGACCATCACTGGAGGGGTGGAGTGGGAGCAGGGAGGAGTGACCATCACTCGAGGGATGGAGTGGGGACAGGGAGGAGTGACCGTCATTGGAGGGGTGGAGTGGGGGCAGAGAGGAGTGACCATCACTGGAGAGGCTGAGTGGGGGCAGGGAGGAGTGACCATCACTGGAGGGACGGAGTGGAAGCAAGGAGGAGTGACCATCACTGGAGGGGCGGAGTGGGGGCAGGGAGGAGTGACCATCACTGGAGGGGCGGCGTGGGGGCAGGGAGGAGTGACCATCACTAGCGGGGCGGAGTGGGGGCAGGGAGGAGTGACCATCACTAGAGGGATGGAGTGGGGGCAGGGAGGAGTGACCGTCATTGGAGGGGTGGAGTGGGGGCAGAGAGGAGTGACCATCACTGGAGAGGCTGAGTGGGGGCAGGGAGGAGTGACCATCACTGGAGGGACGGAGTGGAAGCAAGGAGGAGTGACCATCACTGGAGGGGCGGAGTGGGGGCAGGGAGGAGTGACCATCACTGGAGGGGCGGAGTGGGGGCAGGGAGAAGTGACCATCACTAGCGGGGCGGAGTGGGGGCAGGGAGGAGTGACCATCACTAGAGGGATGGAGTGGGGGCAGGGAGGAGTGACCGTCATTGGAGGGGTGGAGTGGGGGCAGGGAGGAGTGACCATCACTGGAGAGGCTGAGTGGGGGCAGGGAGGAGTGACCATCACTGGAGGGACGGAGTGGAAGCAAGGAGGAGTGACCATCACTGGAGGGGCGGAGTGGGGGCAGGGAGGAGTGACCATCACTAGAGGGGCGGAGTGGGGGCAGGGAGGAGTGACCATCACTAGAGGGGCGGAGTGGGGGCAGGGAGGAGTGACCATCACCAGCGGGGCGGAGTGGGGGCAGGGAACATAAGAAATAGGAGCAGGAGTTGGCCATACGGCCCCTCGAGCCTGCTCTGCCATTTAATACGATCATGGCTGATCCGATCATGGTCTTAAATTTATTCAATGTCCCAGCTTCCACAGCTCTCTGAGGCAGTGAATTCCACAGATTCACAACCCTCAGAGAAGAAATTTCTCATCTCAGTTTTAAATGCGCGGCCCCTTATTCTACTATCATGCCCTCTAGTTCTAGTCTCCCCTATCAGTAGAAACATCCACACTTTGTCAAGCCCCCTCATAATCTTATACGTTTCGATAAGATCACCTCTGAATTCCAATGAGTAGAGGCCCAACCTACTCAACCTTTGCTCATAAGTCAACCCCCTCACCTCCGGAATCAACCGAGTGAACCTTCTCTAAATTTCCTCCAAAGCAAGTATAACCGTTCGTAAATATGGAAACCAAAACTGCACGCAATATTCTAGGTGTGGCCTCACCAATACTCTGTATAACTGTCGCAAGACTTCCCTGCTTTTATGCTCCATCCCTTTTGCAATAAAGGCCAAGATTACATTGGCGTTCCTGATCACTTGCTGTACCTACATACTATCCTTTTGTATTTCATGCACAAGTTCCCCCAGGTCCCGCTGTACTGCAGCACTTCGCAATCTTACTCCATTTAAATAAGAACTTGCTCTTTGATTTTTTTTCTGCCAAAGTGCATGACCTCACACTTTCCAACATTATAATCCATCTGCCAAATGTTTGCCCACTCACTTAGCCTGTCTATGTCCTTTTGCAGATTTTTTGTGTCCTCCTCACACATTGCTTTTCCTCCCATCTTTGTATCATCAGCAAACTTGGCTACGTTACACTCAGTCCCTTCTTCCAAGTCGTTAAACTAGATTGTAAATAGTTGGGGTCCCAGCACTGAACCCTACAGCACCCCATTAATTACTGATTGCCAACCCGAGACTGAACCATTTATCCCAACTCTCTGTTTTCTGTTCATTAGCCAATCCTCTATTCATACTAATATATTACCCCCAAGGTAGGAGTGACCATCACTGGTGGGGAGGAGTGACCATCACTGGCGGGGAGGAGTGACCATCACTGGCGGGGCGGAGTGACCATCACTGGTGGGGAGGAGTGACCATCACTGGCGGGGCGGAGTGGCGGCAGGGCGGAGTGACCATCACTAACGGGGAGGAGTGACCATCACTGGCGGGGAGAAGTGACCATCACTGGCGGGAAGGAGTGACCATCACTGGCAGGGCGGAGTGACCATCACTGGTGGGGAGGAGTGACCATCACTGGCGGGGAGGAGTGACCATCACTGGCGGGGCGGAGTGACCATCACTGGCGGGGAGGAGTGACCATCACTGGCGGGGCGGAGTGACCATCACTGGCGGGGCGGAGTGACCATCACTGGTGGGGAGGAGTGACCATCACTGGCGGGGCGGAGTGGGGGCAGGGCGGAGTGACCATCACTAACTGGGAGGAGTGACCATCACTGGCGGGGAGGAGTGACCATCACTGGCGGGGAGGAGTGACCATCACTGGCGGGGAGGAGTGACCATCACTGGCGGGGCGGAGTGGGGGCAGGGCAGAGTGACAATCACTGGTGGGGCGGAGTGGGGGCAGGGAGGAGTGACCATCACTAGCGGGAAGGAGTGACCATCACTGGCGGGGAGGAGTGCCATCCCTGGCGGGGAGGAGTGACCATCACTGGCGGGGAGGAGTAACCATCCCTGGCGGGGAGGAGTGACTATCACTGGTGGGGTGGAGTGGGGGCAGGGCAGAGTGACAATCACTGGTGGGGCGGAGTGGGGGCAGGGAGGAGTGACCATCACTGGCGGGGAGGAGTGACCATCACTGGCGGGGAGGAGTGACCATCACTGGAGGGGAGGAGTGACCATCACTGGCGGGGCGGAGTGGGGGCAGGGCAGAGTGACAATCACTGGTGGGGCGGAGTGGGGGCAGGGAGGAGTGACCATCACTAGCGGGACGGAGTGACCATCACTGGCGGGGAGGAGTAACCATCCCTGGCGGGGAGGAGTGACCATCACTGATGGGGTGGAGTGGGGGCGGAGCGAAGTGACCATCACTGGAGGGGGTGGAATGGGGGCGGGGCAGAGTGACCGAAGCTGCAAGGCTTCAGCGCCGTGCTGATGATGTCATCGCGCTGGCGTGTCACAATGTCCCTCCCCCATCAGTTAAAGGGGAGGGCCCGCGAACTCTGCAGCCACTTTAGTGCAAACACTGGGCCACCAGGGAGGGTTTCGGCCGGGCCAGTGGCTTGACACCCAATTGCCGGGTCGGGCTGACAAAAAAATAAGATTGCATCGCGGGCAGTGCCACCTCCCCTTTAAGGGCAGCTGTGTGGCCAAGTCACAGAGAATGTACCGACAGCAAAAGCTGTTGGGGCACCGATCGGCGGTGGGGCTGCTCCCGAGGGGTAATTCCGGGAAGGGGTCACTGCCGGTCGGTAAGGGGTCAGCGGGTGCACGCCGCGGCAGGAAAACAGGCGGAACCGTCCCCTACACCGCTCCAAACTCGAGGAAGAACAATTTTTAAAATGGTGGCCCCTCTGCAGAGACTCGGTGCCATTCCGCACCGACCCGTGGCTGACACTTTCACATGGCCAGAAGCCTTATAGAAAGGGCCAATTTCAGCCCCTTAGTGTTGTAGATAGTGTGGTCCACACCACAATGGGTGAGACCCCCTCACATCACTCACTGTGAAGCAGTGCCACAGTCTGCACCCTGACAATTGTGCTCGTCGCTGTTTGTATTCTGCTTTCCTCATTGTTTGTATTTTGTGTTAAAAATGCAAAATACTGATTGGCTGTGAATCTCTGCACCACATAAAGAGCACTGTCGAATTATTTTAGCAAAACACCTGAACATGCTGTAAGTGATTTCTGTAAATGCAATAAAATCGATGTGGCCTGACCAATGACATCAGCAACCCCAGGAACAGCTTCAGAAAAACAAGTGGCAGGGAAGGGCTGTCAGTGAAGCCCAGCAGCAGCAGGGAGTAGATACTGAGACAGGACAAGCAATGTCTTATTGATCAGGCTTTGGGGAAACGATTTCAACATCCAGCCCAATTAGCATGTTAGTCACTTTCCATCTCAGTCCATCGTTAACCGTCTGTCAACACACTTCATTTTTGTAAAATTCTAATATTTTAATGTAACTTTTCCAAATCCTCACTGTGGAAAAATGGCCAGTGTTACACTCATAATAAATGGTCAGACTGAGTACTGAGTGTAATGAGCAAGTGTGACCTTCGCTCCTTTATTAAGATTCCAGAGTACAGGTACCTCGTGGGAGGCCTGCTTATATACTGTGCTCCCAAGGGATGCTGGGATCCCTTGGGACTCCAACAGGTGGGCCTCTGGTGGTCAGGTGTGATGCAGATTACAAAGGGTTAAATACATAACATCACTCCCCCATGAAGTCAACACTACACTTATTTACAAGGTGAGATTATCTGGGCCTTTACGCTCCCTTGTCGATCGTCTCGGTACCAATGCTGGTGTGGGTGGGTTGGTCAGTTCATCACTGGGCTGTTGGGCAGCCGGCCTTGCCGGGCGGCTGGGGATGATGAGTTCGGTTTTGTGGTCAACTGTGATGTCAGTTGCCACTTGTGTGTGTGTGTTGGAGGGTCACAGTTGGTGGTGTCCTCTTCAGGTTGTACATACCTGTTGGTGAACCGCAATTTGATTTGGTCCAAGTGTTTTCTGTGTGTTTGTCCATTGGTCAGTTTGACCTGAAACACCCTACTCCCCTCTTTGGCTGTGACCGTGCCAGTGAGCCATTTGGATGATCAGGGTGGACAAGAGAGAGGCTTGTTTTAAGCACCCTTTTCATGAGCAGCTCAGCTGGGGGAATTCCAGTGAGTGAGTGGGGTCTGGTGCCATAGCTGAGCAGTACTCGGGATAACCGGGTCTGCAGGGAGCCTTCTGACACGTGTTTCAAGCTTTGCATGATGGTCTGAACTGCCCGTTCTGCCTGGCCATTGGATGCGGGCGAGAACGGGGCAGGTGTGACATGTTTGATCCCATTACGGGTCATGAATTCCTTGAATTCAGCACTGGTGAAGCACGGCCCATTGTCGCTGACTAGGACATCAGGCAGGCCGTGCGTGGCAAACATAGCTCGTAGGCTTTCAATGGTGGCCGTGGATGTGCTTACAGACATTATTGCACAATCCATTTTGAGTAAGCGTCTACGACAACCAAAAACATTTTGCCTAGGAATGGGCCCGCATAGTCTACATGGATCCTCGACCACGGTTTGGAGGGCCATGACCACAAACTTAGCGGTGCCTCTCTGGGTGCATTGCTCAGCTGAGAGCAAGTGTTGCAATGGCACATGCATGATTCTAAATCTGAGTCGATGCCAGGCCACCACAGGTGGGATCTGGCTATGGCTTTCATCATTACGATGCCTGGGTGGGTGTTTAGCAGTTCGCAAATAAATGTGTCTCTGCCTTTCTTGGGCAAGACTACGCAATTGCCCCTCAAAAGGCAGTCCGCCTACAGGGACAGCTCCACTGGGACACTGGACCAGCTCCCATGGAGGACACAGTTTTTTACCAAGGACAGTAAAGGATCCTGGATGTTCCAGGTCCTGATCTGGGGCGCCATAACGGGGGACTTCTCGTCATGACCATGACCATGAGCAAATCCGCTGGCTGTACCATTTCCACCCCGGTGGTGGGCAATGGTAGCCGACTGAGAGCATCTGCGCAGTTCTCTGTGCCCGGTCTGTGGCAGATTACATGTTGTATGCCGACAGCGTGAGCGCCCATCTTTGGATGCGGGCAGAGGCATTGATATTAATCCCTTTGCTGTCCGAGAATAGCGATATGAGCAGCTTGTGGTCAGTTTCAAGCTCGAACTTGAGGCCAATAAGTACTGGTGCATTTTTTTTTACCCCTTAAACGCACGCCAGAGCCTCTTTTTCAACCATGCTGTAGGCCCTTTCGGCCTTGGACAAACTCCTCGATGCATAGGCAAATGGTTGCAAAATTCCCGATTCATTAGCTTGTTGTAACACACACCTGACCCTGTATGACGACACATCGCCAGCTAACACCAATCATTTACATGGGTTATACAGGACAAGCAGTTTGTTAGAACACAATAAGTTTCTGGCTTTCTTAAAGGCAGCCTCTTGTGAATTCCCCCATACCCAGTCGTCTCCCTTGCACAGTAGCGCATGTAGGAGGTATAAACCTGTAAATACCATGTCTAACCACCAGAGGGCTTATCCCCTGGAGTCCTAAGGGATCCCACAAAATCTTGGGAGCACCTGTATAGAAGGAGGCCTCACAGATTGGAGAGGCACTCTGAGATCGTAACAAAGGACTATGGTCACACCTTACTTTGAGCTTGCTGTATCTAGTCTGGTGGAGGACCTTTGTCTTACGGATGTTTAGCATAAGGCCCATGCTTTTGTACGCCTCAGTAAATACGTCGACTATGTCCTGGAGTTCAGCCTCTGTATGAGCGCAGACGCAGGCGTCGTCCGCATACTGTAGCTCGACGACAGAGGTTGGGATGATCTTGGACCTGGCCTGGAGACAGCGAAAGTTGAACAGGTTCCCACTGGTTCTGTAGTTTAGTTCCACTCAGCGGGGAGCTTGTTGACTGTGAGGTGGAGCATGGCAGCGAGGAAGATTGAGAAAAGGGTTGGGGCGATGACGCAGCCCTGTTTGACCCCGGTCCGGACATGGATTGGGTCTGTAATGGATCCATTGGTAAGGATCACAGCCTGCATGTCTTTGTGGAGCCGGCGGAGGATGTTGATGAATTTTTGGGGGCATCCGAAACGGAGGAGGATGCTCCATAGACCCTCACGGCTGACAGTGCGAAAGGCCTTTGTAAGATTGAAGAAGGTCATGTATAAGGGCTGCTGCTGTTCCCTGCAACTGTCGCACTGCAAAAATCATGTCCGTTGTGCCCCGCAGGTGAGGAAATCCGAACTGTGACTGCGGGAGGAGTTCTTCGACCACAGGGAGAAAGCGATTGAGGAGGACTCCAGTGACGACTTTCCCAGTGGCTGATAGCAGAGAGATTCCTCTGGTTGCCGCAGTCGGATTTGTCCTTTTTTAAAGATGGTCATGATCACTGCATCCCTGAGATCTCCCGGCATGTTCTCCTCCCTCCAGATGAGAGAGATGAGGTCATGTATTCGCGCCGGTAGTACCTCTCCGCTATACTTCAGTGCTTCAGCAGGGATTCCATCCGATACCGATGGTTTGAAGCGTGAATCGGCTAGAATAGACTGGCGAAGGATACTTAAAGGATTGACGGTGGATAGGCAATGGCAAACATTTAAAGATCACATGGATGAACTTCAGCAATTGTACATCCCTGTCTGGAGTAAAAATAAAATGGGGAAGGTAGCTCAACCGTGGCTAACAAGGGAAATTAAGGATAGTGTTAAATCCAAGGAAGAGGCATATAAACTGGCCAGAAAAAGCAGCAAACCTGAGGACTGGGAGAAATTTAGAATTCAGCAGCGGAGGACAAAGGGTTTAAGTAAGAGGGGAAAATAGAGTACGAGAGGAAGCTTGCCGGGAAGATAAAAACTGACTGCAAAAGCTTCTATAGATATGTGAAGAGAAAAAGATTAGTGAAGACAAACGTAGGTCCCTTGCAGTCGGATTCGAGTGAATTTATAATGGGGAACAAAGAAATGGCAGACCAATGAACAAATACTTTGGTTCTGTCTTCACGAAGGAAGACACAAATAACCTTCCAGAAGTACTCGGGGACCGAGGGTCTAGTGAGAAGGAGGAACTGAAGGATATCCTTATTAGGCTGGAAATTGTGTTAGGGAAATTGATGGGATTGAAGGCTGATAAATCCCCAGAGCCTGGTAGTCTGCATCCCAGAGTACTTAAGGAAGTGGCCCTAGAAATAGTGGATGCATTGGTGATCATTTTCCAACAGTCTATCGACTCTGGATCAGTTCCTATGGACTGGAGGGTAGCAAATGTAACACTACTTTTTAAAAAGGGAGGGAGAGAGAAATGGGTAATTACAGACCGTTTAGCCTGACATCAGTAGTGGGGAAAATGTTGGAATCAATTATTAAGGATGAAATAGCAATGCATTTGGAAAGCAGTGACAAGATCAGTCCAAGTCAGCATGGATTTATGAAAGGGAAATCTTGCTTGACAAATCTTCTGGAATTTTTTGAGGATGTAACAAGTAGAGTGGACAAGGGAGAACCAGTAGATGTGGTGTATTTGGACTTTCAATAGGCTCTTGACAAGGTCCCACACAAGAGATTGGTGTGCAAAATCAAAGCACATGGTATTGGGGGTAATATACTGACGTGGATAGAGACCTGGTTGGCAGACAGGAAGCAGAGAGTCAGGATAAACGGGTCCTTCTCAGAATGGGAGGCAGTGACTGGTGGAGTGCCGCAGGGCTCAGTGCTGGAACCCCAGCTCTTTACAATATACATTAATGATTTACATGAAGGAATTGAGTGTAAAATCTCTAAGTTTGCAGATGACACTAAACTGGGTGGCGGTGTGAGCTGTGAGGGGGACTCTTAAGAGGCTGCAGGGTAACTTGGACAGGTTAGGTGAGTGGGCAAATGCATGGCAGATGCAGTATAATGTGGATAAATATGAGGTTATCTACTTTGGGGGCAAAAACGCGAAGACAGAATATTATCTGAATGGCGGCAGATTAGGAAAAGGGGAGGTGCAACGAGACCTGGATGTCATGGTTCATCAGTCATTGAACGTTGGCATACAAGTACAGCAGGCGGTGAAGAAGGCAAATGGTATGTTGACCTTCATAGCTAGGGGATTTGAGTATAGGAGCAGGGAGGTCTTACTGCAGTTGTACAGAGCCTTGGTGAAGCCTCACCTGGAATATTGTGTTCAGTTTTGGTCTCCTAATCTGAGGAAGGACGTTCTTGCTATTGAGGGAGTGCAGCGAAGGTTCACCAGACTGATTCCAGGGATGGCTGGACTGACATATGAGGAGAGACTGGATCAACTGGGCCTTTATACACTGGAGTTTAGAAGGATAAGAGGGGATCTCATAGAAATGTATAAGATTCTGACAGGACGGGACAGGTTAGATGCGGGACGAATGTTCCCGATGTTGGGGAAGCCCAGAACCAGGGAACACAGTCTTAGGATAAGGGGTAGGCCATTTGGGACTGAGATGAGGAGAAACTTCTTCACTCAGAGAGTTGTTACCCTGTGGAATTCCCTGCCGCAGAGAGTTGTTGATGCCAGTTTATTGGATATATTCAAGAGGGAGTTAGATATGGCCTTACGGCTAAGGGGATCAAGGGGTGTGGAGAGAAAGCAGGAAAGGGGTACTGAGGGAATGATCAGCCATGATCTTATTGAATGGTGGTGCAGGCCCGAAGGGCCGAAAGGCCTACTCCTGCACTTATTTTCTATGTCTATGTTTCTATGCCTTAACTGTCCACCTGCCCAGTTTCACTGGGCGGGAAGGATTAAAATCAGCCTCAAAGCCTCATTCTTTGCTGTCAAATAATTCTATAACTATTGCTCTGTTTAGTATTCTGCTTGTGGGATTTTGCTTTTGTGAATAATTTTTAATTGTACAGAAATGTGATCAGTGGTTTAGCCTCTCGAGGCCTAGTGTGATATTTACACCCTAATGTAGTAGGCATCACGTGTTCTCCAGTAACCGACCGTGCTTGTGGTTAACTGGGCTGCCTGAGAGTAAGGGCTCAGGTCTCAGTTCGGAGGAGGGAGAGTCTGTTTAGACAAACCGCTCTCTGGCCTTTTACATTAAAAACCCACAACAACAGACACCCTCTCTCCCCAATCTACAGACGCATCAATAGAGTAAATATATCTGGAAAAGTGAGACTTCTGAGAAGTAAAATAATGAAGTGAAGAGACGTGACAATGTGACAGGAAACTGATAAAGTAGGGAACACGTTAAATCATCGAACCGTACGGCACAGAAGGAGACCATTCGGCCCACCGTGCCTGTGCTGGCTCTTTGATAGAGCTATCCAATTAGTCCCCCTCTCCTGCTCTTTCCCCATAGCCCTGTATTTTCCCCATTAAGTATTTATCCAACTCCCTTCAGAAAGTTATTGAATCTGCTTCCACCTCCCTTTCAGGCCGTGCAGGTCAGGTCACAACTCCTGTGTAAAAATAATTCTCCTCATCTCACTTCTAGCTCTTTTACCAATTACTTCAAATCTATAATTCTAAATAGAATCCTGGAGTATACAGCCGAGAAAGAGGCCATTCGGGCTGTGCTGGTGCTTTCGAAGAGTAATCCAGTTAGTCGCACTCCCGCTCTTTCCCCATATCCCTGAAATTTGTTCTCCAAGTATTTATCCAATTCCCTTTTGAAGATTACTATTGAATCTGTATCCACCTCGCAATCAGTCTCCAAAGCCTTCACGTCCTTCCTAAAGTCTGGTGCCCAGATTTGGACACAGTACTCCAGCTGGGGCCGGACTAGTGATTTATATATGTTCAGCATAACTTCCTGGCTTTTGTACTCTCTGCTTCTATTTATAAAGCCCAGGATCTCGTATGCTTTTTTAACCAAAGCAAAATATTGGATGCTGGAAATCTGAAATACAACAGAAAACACTGGGAAATACTCAGCAGGTCGGGCAGGATCCGTGGAGAGAGAAACAGAGTTAATGTTTCAGCTTGTTGGCCTTTCATTTGAACTGGAAAAAGTTAGAGATGTTACAGGTTTTAGACAAGTCCAGAGGCAGGGAAAGAGGGAGTGGAGGAAAGAACAAAAGGAGAGGTCTATGATAGGGTGGAAGGCAGGAGTGATTAAATGAAAAAAGGGATTATTTTTGTTCTGCGATGTGGGCGTCGCTGGCAAGGCCAGCATTTATTGCCCATCCCAAATTGCCCTGGAGATGGTGGTGGTGAGCTGCCTTCTTGCACTGCTGCAGTCTGTGTGGTGAAGGTTCTCCCACAGTGCTGTTCCCGAGGGAGTTCCAGGATTTTGACCCAGCGACGATGAAGGAACAGCGATATATTTCCAAGTCAGGATGGTGTGCAAATTGGAGGAGAACTTATCCTCCACACGAGCTGCATCGTAACCCCCTGACCCCATGTCAGTTTATCCTGAAGAGCGCAACTCCAAACCAACGTTGCTTCGTAGACTTGAGACCCTCCTTCCCACTCACATACACATTTCAGAATGTGTTTCTTCCCAAAGCTCCAGTGGCTCTTTGATGTGGCTTCATGTGAAAAGGGTCTCACTTTGGATCCTTGCTCCATGTTGAATGAAGTGATCTCAGCCAGAGTACTTGTGGTAACTGCTTTAATTATCCTGGATTATCTTTAATTATCCTGTGCTAACCAGCGACACCTGCTGGAAAGTGCATGTTTGGTGAGGACAGAGGGACGTGTTCATGGAAAGTACTCAAGATAGTTTTCTAGATCAGTATGTCGAGGAACCAATGAGAGAACAGGCTATTTTAGATCTAGTACTGTGCAATGAGAGAGGGTTCATTAATAACCTTGTAGTAAAGGGGCCTTTTTCATCATAATGTCCATAGTGTCAGCTGTGGCTCAGTGGGTCAGAAGGTTCTGAGTTCAAGCCCTACTCCATGGCACTTGAGCACATAAATCTAGGCTGACACTCCAGTTCACTGCTGTCGGAGGTGCCATCTTTCGGATGAGACGTTAAACTGAGGCCCCATCTGCACTCAGGTGGATGTAAAAGATCCCATGGCACTATTTTGAAGAAGAGTCGGGAAGTTGTTCCTGGTGTCCTGCCCAATATTTATCCCTCAATCAACTTAACAAAAAACAGATTAGCTGGTCATTATCACATTGCTGTTTGTGGGAGCTTGCTGTGTGAAAATTGGCTGCCGCATTTCCCACATTACAATAATGACTACACTTCAAAAAATACTTCATTGTCTGGTGGTCATGAAAGGCTATATAAATGCAAATCTTTATAGTATGACAGAATTTTATGTTGCGTTTGAGAGTGACTCAGTCACATCTAAAACCAGGGTCTTCAATCTGAACAAAGCAAACTACATGGGTATGAGAGGACCATTGGCTAAGGTAGGTTGGGAAACTGCATTAAAAGAAACTAGATTAAAAGATATCAATAGCTAAGCAATGGCAAACATTTAAAGAAAAATGTTATATTTCACAATAGATATACATTCGCTTAAGGAATAAAAACCCCATGGGAAAAATGATCCAACCGGTGCTAACAAAAGAAGATAAAGATAATATGAGGTTATTAGATTAAATGAAGAGGCTTATAATGTTGGCAAAAGGAGTAGTAAGACTGAGGATTGGGAGGATTTTAGAATTCAGCAAAGGATGACCAAGAAATTGATCAAGAGAGAGAAAAAAGAATATGAGAGTAAAATAGCAAGAGACATAAAAACAGATTGTAAAAGTTTCTGTAGGGTGTAAAAACAGATTGTAAAAGTTTCTGTAGGATGTAAAAACAGATTGTAAAAGTTTCTGTAGGATGTAAAAACCGAT
This sequence comes from Pristiophorus japonicus, assembly GCF_044704955.1. Lineage (NCBI taxonomy): Eukaryota > Metazoa > Chordata > Chondrichthyes > Pristiophoridae > Pristiophorus > Pristiophorus japonicus. The sequence goes on along the minus strand of NW_027253183.1, from coordinate 29,933 downwards.
TGTAAAAGTTTCTGTAGGGTGTAAAAACAGATTGTAAAAGTTTCTGTAGGATGTAAAAACAGATTGTAAAAGTTTCTGTAGGATGTAAAAACCGATTGTAAAAGTTTCTGTAGGATGTAAAAACAGATTGTAAAAGTTTCTGTAGGGTGTAAAAACAGATTGTAAAAGTTTCTGTAGGGTGTAAAAACAGATTGTAAAAGTTTCTGTAGGGTGTAAAAACAGATTGTAAAAGTTTCTGTAGGATGTAAAAACAGATTGTAAAAGTTTCTGTAGGGTGTAAAAACAGATTGTAAAAGTTTCTGTAGGATGTAAAAACAGATTGTAAAAGTTTCTGTAGGGTGTAAAAACAGATTGTAAAAGTTTCTGTAGGATGTAAAAACCGATTGTAAAAGTTTCTGTAGGGATGTAAAAAGGAAGGGAGTAACAAAAGTAAACGTGGGTCCCTTAGAGGAGAACTTATAATGGGGAATAAGGACATGGCAGGGACATTAAACAAATACTTTCTCTCTGTCTTCACGGTAGAAGACACAAAAAACTTCTGGAAATATTGGGAAACCAAGGGGCCAAAATTTCCCTCCGCCCGAAACGGGTCACATGCACTGCATTTGAGCGCCCCTTACCTCGAGATGGATGGGGTGGTGTTAGGAGGGAAATTGGTCTTTTTCGGGCCCGAAACGGAGCGGAGTGGTAATGCCTGGTGGTAAGGGCTGCTTTCAGCGGTGTGGCAGCGGAGTGGTGTTTGGAGCGCGACATTCCCCTCCCTGCCCTTTGATGCTAACCATAAAGGGCAGGTTTTGCAGCTGTGTCTTGAGTTCGTTCTGACTTACATCTGAGGCGATGGCTGCAAGGGGAGGTTTGAGGAGGGCCAGCCGCTTCAGCGACACAGAGCTGGAGACTCGAATGGAAGTTGTGGAGGGAAGGAGGCGGCTACTCTTCCCTGAAAGTGGTGGGAGAGCAACTCGGAGCGTCTTCACCGAAGCCTGGAGGCAGATTGTGGAGGAGGTTTCAGGGACCTCCATTCACCAGCGGACCCCCAACCAATGCAGGAAAAGGCTAACCAACCTTACTCGAGTGATGAAATTGAGAACATGTTCCCCTAACTCCTCACATTACATCTGCCACACTCTCTTTCACCTTAACTTGTTTCTCACCAACACGATACAGGAGCTGAAGTGCCTGTTGATTGCTGGCCTGTATGTGTGCACCCTCACAATGGATGATAGAAACACAGAAAATAGGTGCCATTCGGCCCTTCGAGCCTGCACCACCATTCAATATGGTCATGGCTGATCATGCAACTTCAGTATCCCATTCCTGCTTTATCTCCATTCCCCTTGATCCCTTTAGCCGTAAGGGTCACATCTAACTCCCTTTTTAATATATCTAACGAACTGGCCTTAACAACTTTCTGTGGTAGAGAATTCTACAGGTTCACAATTCTCTGAGTGAAGAAGTTTTTCCTTATCTGAGGAATGACATTCTTGCTATTGAGGGAGTGCAGCGAAGGTTCACCAGACTGATTCCCTGGATGGCAGGACTGACATATGAGGAGAGACTGGATCGACTGGGCCTGTATTCACTGGAGTTTCGAAGGAAGAGAGGGGCTCTCATAGAAACATATAAAATTATGACGGGACTGGACAGGTTAGATGCAGGAAGAATGTTCCCGATGTTGGGGAAGTCTTGAACCAGGGTACACAGTCTAAGGATAAGGGGTAAGCCATTTAGGACTGAGATGAGGAGAAACTTCTTCACTCAGAGAGTTGTTAACCTGTGGAATTCTCTACCGCAGAGAGTTGTTGATGCCAGTTCATTGGATATATTCAAGAGGAAGTTAGATATGGCCCTTATGGCTGAAGGGATCAAGAGGTATGGAGAGAAAGCAGGAAAGGGGTACTGAGGTGAATGATCAGCCATGATCTTATTGAATGGCGGTGCAGGCTCGAAGGGCCAAATGGCCTACTCCTGCACCTATTTTCTATGTTTCTATGAGGGGGAAAAGTTGAATAGGTTGGGCCTCTACTCATTGGAATTCAGAAGAATGAGAGGTGATCTTATCGAAACGTATTAGATTATGAGGGGGCTTGACAAGGTGGATGCAAAGAGGATGTTTCCACTGATGGGGGAGATTACAAATAGAGGTCATAACCTTAGAATAAGGGGCTGCCCATTTAAAACTAAGATGAGGAATTTCTTCTCTCAGAGGTTTGTAAATCTGTAGAAACGCCGATCTATTCCCCTTACAACATAAAAACTGACTGCAAAAGCTTCTATAGATATGTGAAGAGAAATAGATTAGTGAAGACAAATGTAGGTCCCTTGCAGTCAGAATCAGGTGAATTTATAATGAGGAACAAAAAAATGGCAGACCAATTGAACAAATACTTTGGTTCTGTCTTCACTAAGGAAGATACAAATTGTAGTTTATGCATCCCTGTTTACTGTGTGATGTCTGTAACACTGTTATGCCACATTGAATGTACCCTTATACTGTACATACCTTACCTGTACACCAGAGGGTGCTGCTGCTGGAGACCTAAGGGTTACCTGCACACTGCAGGTGACCTAGTATAAAAAGGAACACACAGCTTGTTGTCCTCACTCAGGAGCTGCAAATAAAGGACGACAGTCTACACTGTTTAAGTATCATACCCTGCCTCGTGGAGTCATTACATAAGGTGCCTACATACACTACAACTGGCGACAGGAATACGAGGTCACGACCCACACGCTCAGCATGTCGAATCTCAGCAACTTTCAGCAATTTACCGATGGGGAAGATTGGGACACTTTTGTAGAAAGATTGCAACACTTAAGGAGACTGACTGCACCGTGCGACTTTGGCGACCACCTAAATGAAGCACTAAGGGACTCTAAACCGACGCGAGCAGTGCACCACATTGATACTTCTCAGGGCAGAAATGCTGCCCCGAGTCCCACAACCCTGAGTCCACCACATGGGGCAAACCAGCTAGCCCCGTGCTGGCGCTGTGGAGGAAACCACAGGGCCCACCAGTGCCACTACAAAGACTATGCATGCAAAGAGAAAAGGCACCTTCAAAGGATGTGCAGAGAAAGCTTTACTCACCGCATCTCTGAAGAGTTGGCTGATCACCGGGGCTCCGACACAGAGGGAGGTGAAGTTGCTCAACCCCTGGACCTGCTCCACTGAAAGTTCTCCGTGGATGATAAAAGTAGACATTGACGGGGTCCCAGTTTCTATGGAGATCGACACAGGGGCGAGACAGTCTGTGATGAGCCAAATGACCTTTGAAGAAATTTGGATAAATCCTGCCAATCGACCAAAACTGTCTCCGGTCCAGGCAAAGCTGCTCACCGATACCAAAGGTAAAATCCAAATCGTTGGCAGCATAGACGTCCAGGTCTCCCAGGGCGGCGTGTTGAACAAACTCCCCCTGTGGATTGTAGCTGGCGATGGTCCCACGTTGCTGGGCAGGAATTGGATGAACCTGGTCCACATCAGGCGAAGTGGCCCTGTGGAAGAAAAGACCACCACAGCCCACCTGCAGCACCAGCACCTCAAGGAGAAAAATTTGTCATCAAAATGGCTGCCGCCATACCACGAGTGAGGATGGAGGAGCATCACGTGACACCGAACAACCAATCGGATTTGAAGGCTCCCTTAAAGGAGACTGGTAACCAAAGAAATTTAAAGGGGAAGTTTCAACTATTTGAGTACATGGACTTTAAAGCTAAAGATATGATTAAAGGTTCCAAGTATGAAAATGTATGCAATGTAACAATGAATTGTGATGCTGGTTTAACTAATGTGACTAATGAGATGAATGCAGGTATCAGTAAGGTTATGAACAAGTTTATTATGCTTAACAATAATGATAGAGAATGTGAAATGCCTAATGTAATCATGTCTGTTGAAACCAGGACACCCAAAAGTGATGCAAATGCTAGAATGTATAATGCAGGCTCGACTATGTGTGATCATGTATACGGGTAGGACACTGCCAAAGGACATTGGGTCCTACAGGGACCATGCCGATGCCAATGGAATCTCCCTATGGGAGACCCCCAGGTCCAGAAAGCTACCTGACCATGTAGCCTGGACCTTTGGCATGAATGTGATGCCCCTTGCAGGACACACACACACAGGCAGTGGGAGCAGACCCACTACAGGGACAGTGGTCAATAGGCAGCCCAGCCACCACCAATGGCAACCTGCACCAGACCAGCCCTACAATCCCTGGCCACCAGGGCCAACACCAGGAGCTTGAGGCCAATATCCTCCAGCTTCCCTGGCAAACCCTGGGATAACCTGACCCTCATCCCAATTGGTGGACAAGGAGCCCACCCAGTCTTGTGGCCCTGCCCACCACCCCACAACTACCCACATCACAGTGTATACACACCACCCACTGCTGCCGTGGCTACCCCCCCGAGGGATCCCACAACAGTGACACCCACTTGGTCTGTGTGTGAGGGAGGAGAAACGTACGAGGCCAATCTCAAGCACAGGGGTCACACCTGGCGACCACACAACCCTCACCACAACCTCCCATAGCCCACCACTGATCACCTCCCCTGGTCATGACAATAAGGACATGAAAAATGCTTAGGGGGGAGTATTGTTGTGTATGCATGCCTGTTTACTGTGTGATGTCTGTAACACTGTTATGCCACACAGAATGTATCCTTATACTGTACACACCTTACCTGTACACCAGAGGGTGCTGTTGCTGGAGACATAAGGGTTACCGGCACACTGCAGGTGACCCAGTATAAAAAGGAACTTGCAGCTTGTTGTCCTCACTCAGGAGCTGCAAATAAAGGACTACAGTCTACACTGTTTAAGTATCATACCCTGCCTCGTGGAGTCATTACTACAGGTGCCTACATACACTACACAAATAACCTTCCGGAAATACTAGGGGACCGAGGGTCTAGTGAGAAGGAGGAACTGAAGGAAATCCTTATTAGTTAGGAAATTGTGCAAGGGAAATTGATGGGATTGAAGGCCGATAAATCCCCAGGACGTGATAGGCTGCATTCCAGAGTACTTAAGGAAGTGGCCCTAGGAATAATGGATGCATTGGTGGTCATTTTCCAACATTCTATAGACTCTGGATCAGTTCGTATGGATTGGAGGGTAGCTAATGTAACCCCACCTTTTAAAAGTGGAGGGAAAGAGAAAACATGGAATTATAGACCGGTTAGACTGACATCGGTCATGGGGAATGTTATGTATGTTAATGTATATACTGTAACACTAGACCACTGAATGTACCTTCACACTGTACACTCCATACCTGTACCACCAGAGGGAGCTGCTGGTGGAGACCTAAGGGTCACCTGCAAACTGCAGGTAACCAAGTATAAAAGGGAGTTCGCCTCATTGTGTCCTCACTCAAGGAGCTGCAATAAACGGACTAAGGTCACTACAGTTTAAGTACTATACCCTTAACTCATGGAGTCATTATTAGAATGCTTACATATACTACAACTGGCGACGAGGTTACGAATTTCCATGCAAACACATTTTTTTCAGCACTTATTTAGTACGTTACATCTTTTTTCAAACCTTTTAGTTTTATTTTTTTTTAAAAAGAGATCAGATTTAACTTTTTGTTTTAAATGTATCGCATTTTGTTGTGCCTTTTCTTAACCAGTGGTACTTGAAACCTTCACAACAAAATTAATTCTTCACTGTTCCCATCCTAATTTCTGCTCCCCTTTTGCAGAATTTATATTTATTGTTGAATTACAAAATGTCAAATATGGTAACACTGTTTTTTTTTGCCTAACTTCTGTTTCAGAAGCTGATCAAAAACTTTAACCTTTTGCTCTGTAACTTCAATTTTGTGATACAGTATTTCATAAATTACATTTTTTTTAAGCTTTAGCTTCTGACGCAGCATGTGTAAAAATCTCTTTACTGAGCTAGAAGCTTTCGCGTCAAGGTTTTACACAAAGGAAAAATGGGACCTTACTTCCCCAGCCTGCAGCCTCGACACACACACACAGGCTTCTTTTTTTTAAAAAAGGCATTAGAGTTTCCCTTCTCTGTTCTTTATCTTATTCCTAGACAGACATTCACAAAAGTCTCTTTTCATTCAACAAAGTTTATTGTTTAGCCGGCTCTATTCTTGGATCCATACTTCACTTAAGATAATCACTATCAGGTTTTTTTTATTTCTGACATATTGATTTACTTCCTCTGTTAATTTTACGTGGGCTCGCAGTATCAAGACCACAGCCTTTTCATTTTTATCTTTCTTTTCCTTCTCCCACCATTCCCGCTGATTTGCTGGCGGGTCCTAGAGGTCCTATCCTGACTTAATCATATTCTCAATTAGTTTCTTTTGTTTTTCCGCCAGGTGGCGAGTAAGGGACCCTTCCAGTCCCCACTCGAGGTTATTTGCTTTATTGGCCATTCTTGGGTAGGACTAGAACCGTTAGGAATCTACTCTCAGAGGTCCGCTTTCTACCTCGCGTAACTTGTAGTAGACCGTCTCCTGGCTACTGTCAGGTCACAAGTTCTGTTGTTACACAAACTTATACAATTCTTAAAATGTGTTTAAGCAATTCCCGCAGTGCCCCACGCCTCCTGAGCGACTACCTACCACCGTTTTGCCTGTCGGTCCGACTCTGTTCACAGGTTTGGTTTTCGTTGGTCACTGTGCTCCGGGGTATATTTTCAAATCACACTACTGGGTCTGGGAAGTGTCGCTTGGTATCACGATCCCACGGTCTAAGTGTGTTCCCTACGCCTACTTAGTTCCTGGCCGTCACGTGGGACTAAAGTCCTCTTAATTCAGGCTCAGGCTAGGCGTTTGAGATATTAGACCGTCTCCTCGTGTCGATCAACCGGCTTCCACCTCCCACACCCTTCATAATTAAACATTTTTTATACTCACCCGGGTTTTTCCAAGGGCGTCCAGCGACTCCGGGAAATCCTGTTCGTGACGCCACTGTTAGCGTGGATGTTTTCACGCAAGAATCACTCAACACTCGGGATCGGTTCCAATGCCAAAACAGCCTTTATTTACGCCGGCGGGGAGGAAGCCTCTGATCTAAGTCCAGGCACCTCTCTCCACCGAACAAAGAAATTCATCGATATTTATATGTTTTACAATAGTTCATTGCAGTTACTCAGCCCACTTCGGCTGGACACAATCCAATCATAATGATTATAGATTACATATAGGTTTCTTTAACCCAAAAGAATTCCCCTGATACCTCAGGGGCTGTATGTTCGGTTCTTGTCAGTTCGGGCTGATTAATAACCTCGTTATGTAGGCCCCCCCTTATCTCTGTTCCTTGGGGCTCTGCTGTGCGAAGTCCTTGATTAAAGACATTCCATACCAGGTACTATAATGGTTCGTTATAGTTATCTTGTCTCAAATAGATGATCCAAGGCATTCCCGGTAGTGGGCCTCACTAGGTCATTGCTCGGTCAGCCTCAGTCAACAGTTCATTGCTTGACTAACTGAGTTCCCATCATGCTTGGGCAGCCATTTTATATGCGGCCACTTTAAACCTATATAAGTTTTGATATATTCAGCAGGTGCCTAATGCCCATAACACAGCGAAAGTTCACCAGGCTGATTCCTGGGATGGCAGGAATAACATGTGAAGAAAGACTGGATTGACGAGGCTTATTATTCATTGAAATTTAGACGAATGAGAGGGGATCTCATAGAAACGTATAACATTCTGACGGGATTGGACAGGTTAGATGCAGGACGAATGTTCTCGATATTGGAGAAGTCCAGAACCAGGGGTCACAGTCTAAGGATAAGGGGTAAGCCATTTAGGACCAAGATGAGGAGAAACTTCTTCACTCAGAGAGTTGTGAACCTGTGGAATTCTCTACAACAGAAAGTGATTGAGGCCAGTTTGTCAGATATATTCAAAAGGGAGTTAGATATGGCCCTTACGGCTAAAGGGATCAAGGAGTATGGAGGGAAAGCAGGAATGGGATACTGAGGGAATGATCAGCCATGATCATATTGAATGGTGGTGCAGGCTCGAAGGGCCGAATGGCCTACTCCTGCACCTATTTTCTATGTTTCTATGTTTCTATGATGTGATTGCGTCAAATTGTAAGGTGGAGCAGTGAGTGCTGCACAAAGCAGGTGGAGGTTTAAACAAGACAATGCTGGCAAGCAGAGTGGTGCAGAAGTAGTAACCCATCGCACGGCAGTGAACAAATTGAAAGTGCCAGTTGTTAGGTGAACTTTTTCAAAGTATTTGTTTGTGTAATTGTGTAAAGTGGTGCGTAAAGCAAAAGAAATGATCTCCTTGCAAAGAGAAGAAATTTGTGTTAGCTTTGCAGGGCATTGTGAGGCTGAGGGTGAGAATGTGTGTCACAAAGGATGATCAGGAGTGCATTTGAAGTCAATGTTAGCAGTGTATTTGAAGTTGAGAGTAAATTGCTGTTCAGAATCAATGGAGGAAGGCTGAGAGGGACTTTTGGGAGGATGAAATGATGGTGCCTAATCATATGTGAATGTCTGCAGACAATTTGGGAGGTAAAGATGACCTCAAGTGAAAGAGAAACAGAAACATAGAAAATAGGTGCAGGAGTAGGTCATTCGGCCCTTCTAGCCTGCACCGCCATTCAATGAGTTCATGGCTGAACATGCAACTTCAGTACCCCATTCCTGCTTTCTCACCATACCCCTTGATCCCCCTAGTAGTAAGGACTTACATCTAACTCCTTTTTGAATATATTTAGTGAATTGGCCTCAACAACTTTCTGTGGTGGAGAATTCCACAGGTTCACCACTCTCTGGGTGAAGAAGTTTCTCCTCATCTCGGTCCTAAATGGCTTACCCCTTATCCTTAGACTGTGACCCCTGGTTCTGGACTTCCCCAACATTGGGAACATTCTTCCTGCATCTAACCTGTCTGAACCCATTAGAATTTTAAACGTTTCTATGAAATCCCCTCTCATTCTTCTGAACTCCAGTGAATATAAGCCCAGCTGATCCAGTCTTTCTTGATATGTCAGTCCCGCCATCCCTGGAATCAGTCTGGTGAACCTTCACTGCACTCCCTCAATAGCAAGAATGTCCTTCCTCAAGTTAGGAGACCAAAACTGTACACAATACTCCAGGTGTGGCCTCACCAAGGCCCTGTACAACTGTAGTAACACCTCCCTGCCCCTGTACTCAAATCCCTTCGCTATGAAGGCCAACATGCCATTTGCTTTCTTAACCGCCTGCTGTATCTGCATGCCAACCTTCAATGACTGATGTACCATGACACCCAGGTCTCGTTGCACCTTCCCTTTTCCTAATCTGTCACCATTCAGATAATAGTCTGTCTCTCTGTTTTTACAACCAAAGTGGATAACCTCACATTTATCCACATTATACTTCATCTGCCATGCATTTGCCCACTCACCTAACCTATCCAAATCACTCTGCAGCCTCATAGCATCCTCCTCGCAGCTCACACTGCCACCCAACTTAGTGTCATCCGCAAATTTGCAGATACTACATTTAATCCCCTCGTCTCAATCATTAATGTACAATGTAAACAGCTGGGGCCCCAGCACAGAACCTTGCGGTACCCCACTAGTCACTGCCTGCCATTCTGAAAAGTCCCCATTTACTCCTACTCTTTGCTTCCTGTCTGACAACCAGTTCTCAATCCACGTCAGCACACTACCCCCAATCCCATGTGCTTTAACTTTGCACATTAATCTCTTGTGTGGGACCTTGTCGAAAGCCTTCTGAAAGTCCAAATACACCACATCAACTGGTTCTCCCTTGACCACTCTACTGGAAACATCCTCAAAGATTTGTCAAGCATGATTTCCCTTTCACAAATCCATGCTGACTTGGACCTATCATGTCACCTCTTTCCAAATGCGCTGCTATAACATCCTTAATGTGGCACTGGTAGCAGGCCGGTGGATAAGGTGGTGTAAGTGGTTTCAATACTAGCCCAATTGCTGGATGGACGAGAATTCTGTACCCGGGAATTATTATTCAGAGTGTAAATGGAATAAATCATGGACAGGAATACTTCGGTGAAAAATCGTATTGATTTTATTTGGTCTAACATACATTGTTTAAAAACATGCTGCACTAAAACAAAATCACTGTCTCTGTGGAGAATAAAATCCAGGTTACAAACAACATACATACAGCACAAAGTGAGACCTAGTAACATGCAGTAATTCCCTGGTGGATTCTAACTCCACCCCTACCAACAAATTACCCAGTCGAAGCTTCCTCCCCAGAATAGCCCTGAAAAGCTTCACTTCTGAGAAAACCCTGAGCCCTTAGTCTCACCCAGCTCACCTGGGATCTCTGGTTACCGGCTTGGGACACACGCGATCATGCTCACCACTACACACACTGTTGGTGTCCTCGCTCAGCTCAGCTGTGGGAAGTCACTGCCTGGTTTTCAGTCTCGGCGGTTTCTTCTGCAGCACTGCGACTTCTTCCTCTGGTCCATCGATCTTGGTGGAGAGAGAGAGCGAGAGAGAGAGAGAGAAAGCTCTCTCTAGATACAAGCTGCAAGCTCCAAGCTACAAGCTAAAAATAAAGTGGAAAGAGCCAGTCTCTATTGGAGTCATGCTACCCCCTATCTTTCCCGCCAATCTTTAAACTCATTTTGTTTCTAAGCACGGGCACTTAGTCAGTGATGGGCCATCCAACCCATGTGTATTGGACTAATGGCCCTTAGTCTGGGCATTTCTCTCAGTCTTTGTGTTGGGAAAGACCTGGCTCCTCTTTGGCTGGCCAACGAGTGGGTTCATTGTTCTGCTCTTCTTCTGAGATGGAGATGAGAAGTGCTTTTGCATATTAGAGTGGCTTTGTCAATGGCCCCCCTTCCTGGCCGATGGCCCTTTGTCAATGGCCCCCATTCCTGGCCGATGGCCCTTTGTCAATGGCCCCCCTTCCTGGCCGACGGCCCTTTGTCAATGTCCCCCCTTCCTGGCTGACAGCCCCTTGTCAATGGCCCCCTTTCCTGGCCGACGGCCTTTGTCAATGGCCCCCTTTCCTGGCCGACGGCCCTTTGTCAATGGCCCCCCTTCCTGGCCGACGGCCCTTTGTCAATGTCCCCCCTTCCTGGCTGACAGCCCCTTGTCAATGGCCCCCTTTCCTGGCCGACGGCCTTTGTCAATGGCCCCCTTTCCTGGCCGACGGCCCCTTGTCAATGGCCCCCCTTCCTGGCCGACAGCCCCTTGTCAATGGCCTCCCTTCCTGGCCGATGGCCCTTTGTCAATGGCCCCACTTCCTGGCCGACGGCCCTTTGTCAATGGCCCCCCTTCCTGGCCGACAGCCCCTTGTCAATGGCCTCCCTTCCTGGCCGATGGCCCTTTGTCAATGGCCCCCCTTCCTGGCCGACAGCCCCTTGTCAATGGCCTCCCTTCCTGGCCGATGGCCCTTTGTCAATGGCCCCACTTCCTGGCCGATGACCCTTTGTCAATGGCCCCCCTTCCTGGCCGACAGCCCCTTGTCAATGGCCTCCCTTCCTGGCCGATGGCCCTTTGTCAATGGCCTCCCTTCCTGGCCGATGGCCCTTTGTCAATGGCCCCCCTTCCTGGCCGACGGCCTTTGTCAATGGCCCCCCTTCCTGGCCGACGGCCCTTTGTCAATGTCCCCCCTTCCTGGCCGACGGCCTTTGTCAATGGCCCCCCTTCCTGGCCGACGGCCTTTGTCAATGGCCCCCCTTTCCTGGCCGACGGCCCTTTGTCAATGGCCCCCCTTCCTGGCCGACGGCCCTTTGTCAATGTCCCCCCTTCCTGGCCGACGGCCCTTTGTCAATGGCCCCCCTTTCCTGGCCGATGGCCCCTTGTCAATGGCCCCCCTTTCCTGGCCGATGGCCCCTTGTCAATGGCCCCCCTTTCCTGGCCGACGGCCCTTTGTCAATGGCCCCCCTTCCTGGCCGACGGCCCTTTGTCAATGGCCCCCCTTCCTGGCCGACGGCCCTTTGTCAATGGCCCCCTTTCCTGGCCGACGGCCCTTTGTCAATGGCCCCCCTTCCTGGCCGACGGCCCCTTGTCAATGTCCCCCCTTCCTGGCCGACGGCCCCTTGTCAATGGCCCCCCTTCCTGGCCGACGGCCCTTTGTCAATGCCCCCCCTTCCTGGCCGACGGCCCCTTGTCAATGTCCCCCCTTCCTGGCCGACGGCCCCTTGTCAATGTCCCCCCTTCCTGGCCGACGGCCCTTTGTCAATGTCCCCCCTTCCTGGCCGACGGCCCTTTGTCAATGTCCCCCCTTCCTGGCCGATGGCCTTTGTCAATGGCCTCCCTTCCTGGCCGACGGCTCTTTGTCAATGGCCCCCCTTCCTGGCCGATGGCCCTTTGTCAATGTTCCCCCTTCCTGGCCGACGGCCCTTTGTCAATGTCCCCCCTTCCTGGCCGATGGCCCTTTGTCAATGTTCCCCCTTCCTGGCCGACGGCCCTTTGTCAATGTCCCCCCTTCCTGGCCGATGGCCCTTTGTCAATGGCCCCCCTTCCTGGCCGACGGCCTTTGTCAATGTCCCCCCTTCCTGGCCGATGGCCCTTTGTCAATGTCCCCCCTTCCTGGCCGACGGCCCTTTGTCAATGGCCCCCCTTCCTGGCCGACGGCCCCTTGTCAATGGATGACTGACAGTTCTTTTGTCACAGCTAACTGCCATGCAGTCTCTGGAGTTTTAACAAAAAACAGCTTTTTCTTATCTGCACAGGGTGACCCCAGCTCAGGACAAATACCCTCAGCCAAAAATAAAATCCACAAAATATTCTCGACTGAGTCCATTCCTTAAAGAGAAACTTTGCGATCTCTTCACAGGTGGGGCCCATGCCCCTGGGGGCAGCTTCGTCACGGGCTCACAGCTGAGACTGGTTCCTGGGGAACACGTACAGAAACAGAAAAGATGCTATTGGTGATTCCTGCCCAACACCCTTTGACAGGTTACCAACCTGCCAACATACTTGTGCCATGGACTTGTGTCTGAACACATACCTGTGTGACAGTACGAGTGACTGGACCGAGGAAGTAGGAATCACCAGAGACTACGTAGCATTGAAGAGAAGCAACAGGACGAGCAGGTTCTGGAGATGCATGTCATCAGGACCACAAAGGTATCTAACAGCAATTCACAAAATATCGTCATCCAAGTAGACGTTGCAGGAACCAGGATACCAATGGAAATCGACACTGGAGCATCAGTGAGCGTAATACCGGAATCGCTATATGTCGACACATTGAGTGATTTTCCATTGGAGAAGTCGAAGATAGAGTGGTGAGGCTACTCAGGAGAGCAAATCCTTGTTGTAGGACATATCACCATACCGGTGAAACACAAGGATCAGTTTCAGAGCTTGCCTCTCTTAGTAGTGGCAGGAGACAAGCCTGCCTTAATTGGTAGAAATTGGTTCAGATCACTGAAGCTGGATTGGAATGAGATTTTTCGTTTTGAAATGAGATTTGCATCGAAGGATAATGTCATCAAGCAGTATCTGAAGTTGTTCCGTGAAACAGACAGTCCAATTCAAAGTTTCAAGGCGAGTGTCAGGGAACAGAAGGATTCTAGACTGAAAGCCACGTCCCGTACCATACACACTCAAGGAGAACGTTGAGCCAGAACTCAAGACTAGAAACTGAAAACATCTCGAAGGTAGATCTAAGTAATGTTGATCACAGTAATGCGATGCTATGTCCAGGTTGCCATCCCCATCACAAGTTATGCCCAATAGGGAAGAAGTGTTCTATTTTTTTATACATTGATGAACTGCCAGTCACAGCGGAAGAGATTGGAAGAGTAACCAAACGTGACCAAGTTATGTCAAAGGTGTATGATCACATAGCAAATGGATGGCTAAACCAGGTATCAGAGAAACATATTCATCCATACTTCATTCGTAGGAATGAATTATCAATGGATAATGATTGTGGGGTGCAAGACCAGTTATTCCAAATAAGTTCAGGTCCAAATTGTTAGGAGATCGTAATGACCGGCACCTAAGAATGTGCTTGACCAAGAGTTTTGTACACAGTTACTTATGGTGGCCAGATCTAGATAAAGATATAGAGTACATCATTAGTCAGTGTACAACATGTCAATCGGTAAGCATGCAACCACCATCAGTACCATTACAGCCATGGAAATGGGCTCCTAGGGTGTGGCAAAGGTTACATGTAGATTTTACTGAGCGAGAAGGACAGCAAATTGTTCATTGTGATTGATAGCCATTTGAAGGGGGTAGAAGTGTTTCCGATGCAGAAAATAACAAGTAAAACACTAGGGGCTTGACTTTCCTCTTCATTTTCGGCGGTTCTCTCGGAGGTACAGCTCTTTTTCGGCAGAAAACAACCCGGCGAAAGTTCCCTCTTCATTTTTTAAAGAATCCCATTGATATTTTCAAAATACCGCTGGGAGCAGACGGCCCACATGCATCTGTGTGCACCACCGAAAAAACCGGCACAGTCCAAGTTTTGCCTCAACGGTGACCCATACGTAAGATCAAAAAAAACGCCCATGACAAGCTCCGGAGCAGAGAGGGAGGTAAGTACCCGGTAAAGAAAGGTAAGTTAAAGGTTTTTTATATTCCTTCACGATGATTAAGTTGAAAAGGGTCTTGAGAATGTTTCCTAAATTTTTATTTTTTGTTTCATTTAAAAAATATTTTTTGAGTTTCCCCCTCCCTGGGCCCAACCGCAGCCTCGGTCTAAAGTTTGATTACTTACCGCCCATTCTGGCTAAGAACCACACATTGTGCCAAGTTGTGTGTTTAACCGCCAAGAATCTACGTGTAAGATCCATTTTTTCGCCAGGCGGTAATTTTTCCCTGTTTTATGCACTTTTTCACCAGTATTATTTGAAAAATCTTCGCAGTATTTTTAGCCAGAAATCTGGCGGTGGAGGGTTTAGGAAAAGTCTCGTCCGAGACAATTTTCAAAGATTGTTTTCTTCTTGCAGCCTCCCAGAAGAAATTGTGTCTGATAATGGGCCACAGTTTTGTTCAGAAGAATTTGCACAGTTCATGAGCAGAAATGGTGTGAAACATACCAAACTTCCACCATACCACACTTTAAATGGTGCAGCAGAGCGCACAGTACAAATTGTAAAATGCCCTCATCAAGCAAATGTTGGATCCAAATCCAAAGAAACAACATTGGACCAAAATGTAGCAAATTTTCTAATTACTTATCGCAATACTCCTCATACCACTACTGGGAGAACACCAGCAGAGTTGTTTCTCAAATGACAGCCACAAACCAGGTTCTCGTTGTTAAAGCCAAACCTGGCACAGTCAGTAGAAGAGAAACAATCAAGACGGAAAGAGAATCAAGATGGAGGTAGAGTAAGAGAGAGAAGTAAGACCTCCCTGCTCCTATATTCAAATCCTCTCGCTATGAAGGCCAACATACCATTTGCCTTCTTCACCACCTGCTGTACCTGTATGCCAACTTTCAATGACTGATGTACCATGACACCCAGGTCTCGTTGCACCTCCCCTTTTCCTAATTTGCTGCCATTCAGATAATATTCTGCTTTCGTGTTTTTGCCCCCAAAGTGGATAACCTCACATTTATCCACATTATACTTCATCTGCCATGCATTTGCCCACTCACCTAACCTGTCCAAGTCACCCTGCAGCCTCTTAGCGTCCTCCTCACAGCTCACACCGCCACCCAGTTTAGTGTCATCTGCAAACTTGGAGATATTACACTCATTTCCTTCATCTAAATCGTTAATGTATATCGTAAAGAGCGGAGGTCCCAGCACTGAGCCGGGGTCTCAACACTGAGCCCTGCGGCACTCCAGTAGTCACTGCCTGCCATTCTGAGAAGAACCCATTTATCCCGACTCTCTGCTTCCTGTCTGCCAACCAGTTCTCCACGTCAATATCCCCAATAACATTTGCTTTAATTTTGCACACCAATCTCTTGTGTGGGACCTTGTCAAAAGCCTTTTGAAAGTCTAAATACACCACATCCACTAGTTCGCCCTTGTCCACTCTAATAGTTACATCCTCAAAAAATTCCAGAAGATTTGACAAACTTAATTTCCCTTTCATAAATCCATGCTGACTTGGACCAATCCTGTCACTGCTTTCCAAATGCGCTGCAATTTTATCTTTAATAATTGATTCCAACATTTTCCCCACTACTGATGTCAGGCTAACTGGTCTATAATTACCCATTTTCTCTCACTCTCCTTTTTTAAAAAGTGGTGTTACATTAGCTACCCTCCAGTCCATAGGAACTGATCCAGAGTCGATAGACTGTTGGAAAATGATCACCAATGTATCCACTATTTCAAGGCCCACTTCCTTAAGTACTCTGGGATGCAGACTATCAGGCCCCGGGGATTTATCCGACTTCAATCCCATCAATTTCCCAACACAATTTCATGCCTAATAAGGATTTCCTTCAGTTCCTCCTTCTCACTAGACCCTCGGTCCCCTAGTATTTCCGGAAGATTTTTTAGTGTCTTCCTTCGTGAAGACAGAACCAAAGTATTTGTTCAACTGGTCTGCCGTTTCTGTGTTCCCCATTATAAATTCACCTGAATCTGACTGCATGGGACCTTCGTTTGTTTTCACTAATCTTTTTCTCTTCACATATCTATAGAAGCTTTTGCAGTCAGTTTTTATGTTCCCAGCAAGTTTCCTCTCATATTCTATTTTCCCCTCCAAATTAAACCCTTTGTCTTCCTCTGCTGAATTCTAAATTTCTCACAATCCTCAGGTTTTCTGCTTTTTCTGGCCAATTTATATGCCTCTTCCTTGGATCTAACACTATCCTTAATTTCCCTTGTTAGCCACGGTTGAGCCACCTTCCCCGTTTTAAGTTTACTCCAGACAGGGATGTACAATTGTTGAAGTTCATCCATGTGATCTTTCAATGTTTGCCATTGCCCATCCACCATCAACCCTTTAAATATCATTTGCCAGTCTATTCTAGCCAATTCACGTCTCATACCATCGAAGTTAGCTTTCCTTAAGTTCAGGACCCTAGTCTCTGAATTAACTGTCACTCTCCATCTTAATAAAGAATTCTATCATATTATGGTCACATTTCCCCAAGGGGTCTCGCACAAGATTGCTAATTAATTACACATCACCCAGTCTAGGATGGCCAGCCCTCTAGTTGGTTCCTCGAAATATTGGTCTAGAAAACCATCCCTACTACACTCCAGGAAATCCTCCACCAGTGTAATGCTAGCAGTTTGGTTAGCCCAATCTATATGTCGATTAAAGTCGCCCAAGGTAACTGCTATACCTTTATTGCATGCATCCCCAATTTCTTGTTTAATGGTGTCCCCAACCTCACTACTATTGTTTGGTGGTCTGTACACAACTCCCACTAGCATTTTCTGCCCTTTTGTATTCCGTAGCTCCACTCATCCAGATTCCACATCATCCAAGCTTACTATTGCGTTAATTTCCTCTATAACCAGCAACGCTATCCCACCTGATTTTCCTTTCTGTCTATCCTTTGTGAATGTTGAATACCCCTGGATGTTGAGTTCCCAGCCTTGGTCACCCTGGAGCCATGTCTCCGTGATGCCAATTATATCATATTCATTAATTGCTGCCTGTGTAGTTAATTCGTCCACCTTGTTATGAATACTCCTCGCATTGAGTCACAGAGCCTTCAGGCTTGTCTTTCTAACACACTTTGCCCCTTTAGAATTTTGCTGTAATGTGCCCTTTTTGATTTTTGCCTTGGGTTTCTCTGCCCTCCACTTTTACTTTTCTTCTTTCTATCTTTTGCTTCTGCCTCCATTCTACTTCCCTCTGTCTCCCTGCATAGGTTTCCATCCCCTGCCATATTAGTTTACCCCCTCCCCAACAGCACTAGCAAACACTCCTCCTCGGACATTGGCTCCGGTCCTGCCCAGGTGCAGACTGTCCGGTTTGTACTGGTCCCACCTCCCCCAGAACCGGTTCCAATGTTCCAGGAATTGGAATCCCTCCCTTCTGCACCACGCTTCAAGCCATGTATTCATCTGAGCTATCCTGCGATTCCTGTTCTGACTAGCACGTGGCACTGGTAACAATCCTGAGATTACTACCTTTAAGGTCCTACTTTTTAACTTAACTCCGTGCTCCCTAAACTCAGCTTGTAGGACCTCACCCCATTTCTTTACCTATATCATTGGTACCTATATGCACCAGGAAGAATAGTGAAGATAGGTGATCCTCTCACATATTTGGTCAAGATGTTTGATCATGGAAAGTTTAGGTTTGTTCACATTTATCATATTTTACCGATAGATGTGGATGGAGTTGAAAGTTGGAATGATTCAATGATTTCTGAGGAATCAGATAAGTCTTGTTACAACTAGAGTACCAGTAGCAAATCCTACATCAGATGTACCAGAAACAAGTCCAAGAGAAAGTCAGAATTTAAGTCCGAGTCCGAGTCCGAGTCAGCCAGACAAACCGTCTGAAGTTGTAGAGAGTCAAAATGTAGAACAAGGGTTGCCCTTGGAGAAAAGCTCTCCTCAGGCTCAGCCTAGAATGAGTCTAAGTTCAACACCAAGTTTGGAAGGTTCTGTTCAAGGAAGTGAAGGTATCCTGTTCGAAACAGAAAACCAGTGGTTAAGTTTCATTTGTAAATATGTCAAAGTAAGTCCATACCTTTTGTTGTGTATAACCATGCAAGTTATGTATGATGATTTTGTTATGATTACTTCTTCATTAAGGAGGAAGAAGTGAAATATAGAGCTCCCCCTAGTGGACTAATGGTCCACCTAATCATCATCATCATCATCAAAGGCAGTCCTTCAAATTGAGGATGACTTGCTTCCACGTCACAGGTATTTCAATGAAGGACCTGTTATTCCAGGTCCTGAACTAACTATTGAAGGGTGGAAGATGTCAGTGCGTGGATTTTTTAAATGTGTGGTGGCCGTTGCACACCAGCCACCACACGGGCTTGACAGAGCGAGGTCTTGGTCCAGTGGCAGGGATTAACCAAGACGACGAGAGCCCAGCTCTGCTGCACGGACCTAGTGCACACGCAGGTCCACCTAGTGGACTACTGTGTTAATGAAGTAAACAATAAAAAGGATCGTGAGACAAGGCCACATGACAAGTTTTCTGTAGAGCCATCTTGTAATCTGTGGGCCCGAAATTCACTGTCCCCGAAGTGACGGCTACCACGGAGTTTGGACGGTCGATCGCCAAAATCGATGGGCCGCTGTGGTCGGGTACTTTTCCCTCCCCGAGCCACATTCAGCTCAGGGAGGATTTCAGTGGTGTTCACTTCCACCGGAAACGACACGGTGAAGCCGCCCTAAAGGAGGATTTCCAGCGGTGAGCTCTGCAGCGTGCGGGCCGCTAGGAATGGATTATCACAGCAAAATTCACCGAGGAAAAGGTAGGACTTTTCTCGGCAGTGCTCCCGCGAGCTTTTCCATGCAATGCTTGAAGGCGACACCCCTTTGATAGGTAAAAAGTTTTATTACTTATTATTGTTTTTGTTTCATTTTCCCGCATCCGCGGTGTTTATCTTTTGATATAGTTTTATTAATTATTCGTGTTTTTATTTCATTTTCCATGGTCTGCAGTATTTAGTTTTTGATAAAGTTTTATTAATTGTTTTGGCTCCATTAAACTCGCTGAGTGCTGCTCAGATGTTTGCACATACCCCTGTACTTTTGTATAACTTTCTGGTCTGACTCTTTAGTGGAGTCCTGTGGGCTGCAGAGACCTGCTTGGCAGGGTTCACCCTGAGGATGGGAGACCTGATATACCTGGTCAGAAGCAGGGCGACATGCAGGAGAAGGCATCACTGTCAGCACCGTGCAGACAGGCAGTGAGCAAGGGAGGCAGCAGCCATGATTCGTTCATTCTGTGTCAGACCAATGTGCCCGCCATCTTCCCTGGCCCGAATCAGGATTGCGGTTGGCTGCTTGGGACAAGGGATATCCCCTGTCCACTTGGCTGCTCACTCCTCTGCAGATCCCAGGACAGTGCCAAAGCATGCATACAGTGACATTCATTGTGGCACCAGGTGCATCATCGAGCAGTGTATAGGTATCCTGAAGCAGAGGTTCCGGTGCCTGGACCGCTCTGGTGGGACCTTGCAGTACTCAATGGGTCTCCATAATCGTCGTGGCCTGCTGCACAACCCGAGCGGACAGCTACTGGAGGTCAAGCGAGCAGTACCACCCGAGAAGGAGGAGGTGCAGGAGGAGGAGGATCCCCATCGCCCCAGAGCTAGGAGGCGTCGACCCATCACCTCCGCTGCAATCTCCCTCCATGCATTATGTACTGCCTGTCTGCCAGGTCTCCCCACGTCAGGAAACTGTATGCTTCTGTCTTCCACATCGTCCATCAGTGTCTCCAGCTCCATATCAGTAAAGCTGTTGGCTCTCCTTGCACCTCTTACGCCAGCCATCCTTCCAACCTCCTTCCCCCCTCAGAGCCTTGCTGCAAACATAACAACATAAGAATTAGGAACAGGAGTAGGCCATCTAGCCCCTCGAGCCTGCTCCGCCACTCAACAAGATCATGGCTGATCTGGCCGTGGACTCAGCTCCACTTACCCACCTGCTCCCCGTAACCCTTAATTCCCTTATTGGCTAAAAATCTATCTATCTGTGATTTGAATACATTCAATGAGCTAGCCTCAACTGCTTCCCTGGGCAGAGAATTCCACAGATTCATAACCCTCTGGGAGAAGAAATTCCTTTAAATTGGCTCCCCCGTATTTTGAGGCTGTGCCCCCTAGGTCTAGTCTCCACGACCAGTGGAAACAACCTCTCTGCCTCTATCTTGTCTATCCCTTTCATTATTTTAAATGTTTCTACAAGATCATCCCTCATCCTTCTGAACTTCAACGAGTAAAGACCCAGTTTACTCAATCTATCATCATAAGGTAATCCCCTCATCTCCGGAATCAGCCTAGTGAATCGTCTCTGAACCCCCTCCAAAGCTAGTATATCTTTCCTTAAGTAAGGTGACCAAAACTGCATGCAGTACTCTCGGTGCGGCCTCACCAATACCCTGTACAGTTGCAGCAGGACCTCCCTGCTTTTGTACTCCATCCCTCTCGCAATGAAGGCCAACATTCCATTCGCCTTCCTGATTACCTGCTGCACCTGCAAACTAACTTTTTGAGATTCATGCACAAGGACCCCCAGGTCCCTCTGCACCGCAGCATGTTGTAATTTCTCCCCATTCAAATAATATTCTTTTACTGTTTTTTTTTCCATAGTGGATGACCTCATATTTTCCGACATTGTATTCCATCTGCCAAACTTTAGCCCATTCGCTTAACCTATCTAAATCTATTTGCAGCCTCTCTGTGTCCTCTACACAACCCGCTTTCCCACTAATCTTTGTGTCATCTGCAAATTTTGTTACACTACACTCTGTCTCCACTTGCAGGTCATCTATGTATATTGTAAACAGCTGTGGTCCCAGCACCGATCCCTGTGGCACACCACTAACCACCGATTTCCAACCCGAAAAGGACCCATTTATCCCGACTCTCTGCTTTCTGTTAGCCAGCCAATTCTCTATCCATGCTAATACATTTCCTCTGAGTCCGCGTACCTTTATCTTCTGCAGTAACCTTTTGTGTGGTACCTTTAAAAAGGCCAAAGACCAGAGACAGCTGGCTCATTAAAACCCTTACCTGCATGCTGAATTTCTCAGTGGTGATAACGCTCAAATGAAGGCAGACACACTGCTGAAAAATCCACTTTGGAAGGGTTGATTGGTGCTGGATCCCATGTGTTCACCTTTGGAGCTGAATATTGCGTGGCTGAGCCACAAAAAGGTGGGGGGAGCACCAGCTCTCCAGCGATACTGAATTTCTGGCCTCGTGTGTTTGTGATGTTGTGAAGAATATATCACACTTGGGGCAGTGGTCAATGTGTGATGGTGCAAGCAAACACTTTGCCCATCTATCTGGTGCAAGTTATTGGTGGGTCACCGCAGGGCTATAAAAACATTTGGGGAATTTACAAGTGTCTTTGGGTGACGAGGATGGAATTGGCACATTGTGCAAACCCTGTCAGGCATGTGGAGTGGGGAGGATGCCCTGGAGTGCCAAATTGGACAATTGTCCTTGCTCCCTCTTCCCGAAGCACAGGTTCTATTTCTCCACCTGATGATCTGGTGATTCTGTTTTGCAACACTTCATCAGCATTCTCCAGACTTTAAACACGACAGAAAAAAATCGTGTGTGTAAATGCTGGTGAGTAAATACGGATTCTTAAATAGTTGTGCAGTCTGTTAAATAGATAAATAAAACAGAATATACTGGAAATACTCAGCAGGTCAGGCAGCATCTGTGAAGAGAGAAACAGTGTTAACGTTTCAGGTCAATGACCTTCCGTCAAAACTGTCGTGCTATGTTGCAATCTTCCCATTATTGCAGTCATCAAACTGCTGTGTCGGCCTGGTTTAATATTGTGTGTTATTGAAAGGATCAAATTCAAGCCATGGTTAAAGTGGGAAAATCTTTTAGAATACCTAGAATTCTTTGAGGATCTAATGAACAGGGTGGATAAAGGGGAACCAGTGGATGTGGTGTATTTGGACTTCCAGAAGGCATTTGACAAGGTGCCACATAAAAGGTTACTGCACAAGATAAAATTTCATGGGGTTGGGGGGTAATATATTAGCATGGATAGAGGATTGCCTAACTAACAAAGAACAAAGAGTCGGGATAAATGGTTCATTCTCTGTTTGGCAACCAGTAACTAGTGGGGTGCCGCAGGGATCAGTGCTGGGACCCCAACTATTTACAATCTAGATTAACGACTTGGAAGAAGGGACCGAGTGTCACGTAGCCAAGTTTTCTGAGGATACAAAGATGGGAGGAAAAGCAATGTGTGAGGAGGACATGAAACATCTACAAAAGGACATAGACAGGCTAAGTGAGTGGGCAAAAATTTGGCAGATGGAGTATAATGTTGGAAAGTGTGAGGTCATGCACTTTGGCAGAAAAAAAATCAAAGAGCAAGTTATTATTTAAATGGAGAAAGATTGCAAAGTGCTGCAGTACAGCGGGACCTGGGGGTCCTGGTGCATGAAATACAAAAGGATAGTATGCAGTTACAGCAAGTGATCAGGAATGTCAATGGAATCTTGGCCTTTATTGCAAAGGGGATGGAGTATAAAAGCAGCGAAGTCTTACTGCAGCTATATAAAGGTATTGGTGAGGCCACACCTGGAATACTGCGTGTAGTTTTGTTTTTCATATTTACGAAAGGAAATACTTGCTTTGGAGGCAGTTCAGAGAACGTTCACTAGGTTGATTCCGGGGATGAGGGGGCTGACTTATGAAGAAAGGTTGAGTAGTTTGGGCCTCTACTAATTGGAATTTAGAAGAATGAGAGGTGATCTTATTGAAACGTATAAGATTATGAGGGGGCTTGACAAGGTGGATGCAGAGAGGATGTTTCTGCTGATGGGGGAGACTAGAACTAGAGGGCATGATCTTAGAATAAGGGGCCGCCCATTTAAAACAGAGATGAGGAGAAATTTATTCTCTCAGAGGGTTGTAAATCTGTGGAATTCACTGCCTCAGAGAGCTGTGGCTGGGACATTGAATAAATTTAAGACAGAAATAGACTGTTTCTTAAACGATAAGGAGATAAGGGGTTATGGGGAGCGGACAGGGAAGTGGACCCGAGTCCATGATTAGATCAGCCATGATCTTATTGAATGGCGGAGCAGGCTCGAGGGGCTGTATGGCCTACTCCTGTTCCTATTTCTCATGTTCTTATGTAATACCTGTTCTTATGTAATACCTGGATACGTGAAGATGATTCATCAACAAATAGTGAGATCACGATGGGTTCCACTGGAATAAAGTATTTTATTAAACTGCTGTACATTCAAAGATAATACAGAATCATCAAAACAGAAGAATACATTTCATTTCACCATCTCAGTTGGGTTCAGCCGAACACAGCACAATTATAAAACTCAATGAGCAAGATTACGTGCTCAGTTTTCCCCAAAGTGTTTTTTTGGCATACTTGAAGAGTTACGCCCGAGTTTTTGGGGCCTAAGTTTGCCAAAACTAAAAGATTCTAAGTTTCCCCGTTGGATTTCTTCATTTTGGCCTAACCCGACCTTTAGTTTTGGGGGTGGAGCCTTGATCTGTGCCAAAAAGATCGGGATACCATGGTAACCAGGGACACAATGTGAGCTGAGGCTGGAAAGTGAAGCATACAGACAGCTCCCAACACATTAAAAGAATTGAAAAACACAGAGCAGCAACTTACCTCCAACCAAAGGGCTTGCTGGTCCGTCCTATTCTCAGTCCCCATTCTCCCGGTCCGTCCCATTCTCAGTCCCCATTCTCCCGGTCCGTCCCATTCTCAGTCCCCATTCTCCCGGTCCGTCCCATTCTCAGTCCCCATTCTCCCGGTCCGGCCCATTCTCAGTCCCCATTCTCCCGGTCCATCCCATTCACAGTCCCCATTCTCCCGGTCCGTCCCATTCTCAGTCCCCATTCTCCCGGTCCATCCCATTCTCAGTCCCCATTCTCCCGGTCCGTCCCATTCTCAGTCTCCATTCTCCCGGTCCCATTCTCAGTCCCCATTCTCCTGGTCCTTCCCATTCTCAGTCCCCATTCTCCCGGTCCGTCCCATTCTCAGTCCCCATTCTCCCGGTCCGTCCCATTCTCAGTCCCCATTCTCCCGGTCCGTCCCATTCTCAGTCCCCATTCTCCCAGTCCGGTCCCATTCTCAGTCCCCATTCTCCCGGTCCGTCCCATTCTCAGTCCCCATTCTCCCGGTCCGTCCCATTCTCAGTCCCCATTCTCCCGGTCCGTCCCATTCTCAATCCCCATTCTCCCGGTCCGTTCCATTCTCAGTCCCCATTCTCCCGGTCCGTCCCATTCTCAGTCCCCATTCACCCGGTCCTATTCTCAGTCCCCATTCTCCTGGTCCTTCCCATTCTCAGTCCCCATTCTCCCGGTCCGTCCCATTCTCAGTCCCCATTCTCCCGGTCCGTCCCGTTCTCAGTCCTCATTCTCCCGGTCTGTCCCGTTCTCAGTCCCCATTCTCCCGGTCCGTCCCCATTCTCCCGGTCCGTCCCATTCTCAGTCCCAATTCTCCCGGTCCGTCCCATTCTCAGTCCCCATTCTCCCGGTCCGTCCCATTCTCAGTCCCCATTCTCCCGGTCCGTCCCATTCTCAGTCCCCATTCTCCCGGTCCGTCCCATTCTCAGTCCCCAGTCCGTCCCATTCTCAGTCCCCATTCTCCCGGTCCGTCCCATTCTCAGTCACCATTCTCCCGGTCCGTCCCATTCTCAGTCCCCATTCTCCCGGTCCGGTCCCATTCTCAGTCCCCATTCTCCCGGTCCGTCCCATTCTCAGTCCCCATTCTCCCGGTCCGTCCCATTCTCAGTCCCCATTCTCCCGGTCCGTCCCATTCTCAGTCCCCATTCTCCCGGTCCTTCCCATTCTCAGTCCCCATTCTCCCGGTCCGTCCCATTCTCAGTCCCCATTCACCCGGTCCGTCCCATTCTCGGTCCCCATTCTCCCGGTCCATCCCATTCTCGGTCCCCATTCTCCCGGTCCGTCCCATTCTCGGTCCCCATTCTCCCGGTCCGTCCCATTCTCGGTCCCCATTCTCCCGGTCCGTCCCATTCTCAGTCCCCATTCTCCCGGTCCGTCCCATTCTCCCGGTCCGTCCCATTCTCAGTCCCCATTCTCCCGGTCCGTCCCATTCTCGGTCCCCATTCTCCCGGTCCGTCCCATTCTCGGTCCCCATTCTCCCGGTCCGTCCCATTTTCAGTCCCCATTCTCCCGGTCCGTCTCATTCTCAGTCCCCATTCTCCCGGTCCGTCCCATTCTCAGTCCCCATTCTCACGGTCTGTCCCATTCTCAGTCCCCATTCTCCCGGTCCGTTCCATTCTCAGTCCCCATTCTCCCGGTCCGACCCATTCTCAGTCCCCATTCTCCCGGTCCGTCCCATTCTCAGTCCGCATTCTTGGTCCATCCCATTCTCAGTCCCCATTCTCCCGGTCCGTCCCATTCTCAGTCCCCATTCTCCCGGTCCGTCCCATTCTCAGTCCCCATTCTCCCGGTCCGTCCCATTCTCAGTCCCCATTCTCCCGGTCCGTCCCATTCTCAGTCCCCATTCTCCCGGTCCGTCCCATTCTCAGTCCCCATTCTCCCGGTCCGTCCCATTCTCAGTCCCCATTCTCCCGGTCCGTCCCATTCTCAGTCCCCATTCTCCCGGTCCGTCCCATTCTCAGTCCCCATTCACCCGGTCCGTCCAATTCTCAGTCCCCATTCTCCCGGTCCATCCCATTCTCGGTCCCCATTCTCCCGGTCCGTCCCATTCTCGGTCCCCATTCTCCCGGTCCGTCCCATTCTCCCGGTCCGTCCCATTCTCAGTCCCCATTCTCCCGGTCCGTCCCATTCTCGGTCCCCATTCTCCCGGTCCGTCCCATTCTCGGTCCCCATTCTCCCGGTCCGTCCCATTTTCAGTCCCCATTCTCCCGGTCCGTCTCATTCTCAGTCCCCATTCTCCCGGTCCGTCCCATTCTCAGTCCCCATTCTCACGGTCTGTCCCATTCTCAGTCCCCATTCTCCCGGTCCGTTCCATTCTCAGTCCCCATTCTCCCGGTCCGACCCATTCTCAGTCCCCATTCTCCCGGTCCGTCCCATTCTCAGTCCGCATTCTTGGTCCATCCCATTCTCAGTCCCCATTCTCCCGGTCCGTCCCATTCTCAGTCCCCATTCTCCCGGTCCGTCCCATTCTCAGTCCCCATTCTCCCGGTCCGTCCCATTCTCAGTCCCCATTCTCCCGGTCCGTCCCATTCTCAGTCCCCATTCTCCCGGTCCGTCCCATTCTCAGTCCCCATTCTCCCGGTCCGTCCCATTCTCAGTCCCCATTCTCCCGGTCCGTCCCATTCTCAGTCCCCATTCTCCCGGTCCGTCCCATTCTCAGTCCCCATTCACCCGGTCCGTCCAATTCTCAGTCCCCATTCTCCCGGTCCATCCCATTCTCGGTCCCCATTCTCCCGGTCCGTCCCATTCTCGGTCCCCATTCTCCCGGTCCGTCCCATTCTCGGTCCCCATTCTCCCGGTCCGTCCCATTCTCGGTCTCCATTCTCCCGGTCCGTCCAATTCTCAGTCCCCATTCTCCCGGTCCGTCCCATTCTCAGTCCCCATTCTCCCAGTCTGTCCCATTCTCAGTCCCCATTCTCCCGGTCCGTCCCATTCTCAGTCCCCATTCTCCCGGTCCGACCCATTCTCAGTCCCCATTCTCCCGGTCCGTCCCATTCTCAGTCCGCATTCTTGGTCCATCCCATTCTCAGTCCCCATTCTCCCGGTCCGTCCCATTCTCAGTCCCCATTCTCCCGGTCCGGTCCCATTCTCAGTCTCCATTCTCCCGGTCCGTCCCATTCTCAGTCCCCATTCTCCCGGTCCGTCCCATTCTCAGTCCCCATTCTCCCGGTCCGTCCCATCTCAGTTCCCCATTCTCCCGGTCCGGTCCCATTCTCAGTCCCCATTCTCCCGGTCCGTCCCATTCTCGGTCCCCATTCTCCCGGTCCGGTCCCATTCTCGGTCCCCATTCTCCCGGTCCGTCCCATTCTCGGTCCCCATTCTGCCGGTCCGTCCCATTCTCGGTCCCCATTCTCCCAGTCCGTCCCATTCTCGGGCCCCATTCTCCCGGTCCGTCCCATTCTCGGTCCCCATTCTCTCGGTCCGTCCCATTCTCGGTCCCCATTCTCCCGGTCCGGTCCCATTCTCGGTCCCCATTCTCCCGGTCCGGTCCTATTCTCGGTCCCCATTCTCCCGGTCCGTCCCATTCTCAGTCCCCATTCTCCCGGTCCGTCCCATTCTCAGTCCCCATTCTCCCGGTCCGTCCCATTCTCAGTCCCCATTCTCCCGGTCCGTCCCATTCTCAGTCCCCATTCTCCCGGTCCGTCCCATTCTCAGTCCCCATTCTCCCGGTCCGTCCCATTCTCAGTCCCCATTCTCCCGGTCCGTCCCATTCTCAGTCCCCATTCTCCCGGTCCGTCCCATTCTCAGTCCCCATTCTCCCGGTCCGTCCCATTCTCAGTCCCCATTCTCCCGGTCCGTCCCATTCTCAGTCCCCATTCTCCCGGTCCGTCCCATTCTCAGTCCCCATTCACCCGGTCCGTCCCATTCTCAGTCCCCATTCTCGGTCCCCATTCTCCCGGTCCGTCCCATTCTCGGTCCCCATTCTCCCGGTCCGTCCCATTCTCAGTCCCCATTCTCCCGGTCCGTCCCATTCTCCCGGTCCGTCCCATTCTCAGTCCCCATTCTCCCGGTCCGTCCCATTCTCGGTCCCCATTCTCCCGGTCCGTCCCATTCTCAGTCCCCATTCTCCCGGTCCGTCTCATTCTCAGTCCCCATTCTCCCGGTCCGTCCCATTCTCAGTCCCCATTCTCACGGTCCGTCCCATTCTCAGTCCCCATTCTCCCGGTCCGTACCATTCTCGGTCCCCATTCTCCCGGTCCGTCCCATTCTCGGTCTCCATTCTCCCGGTCCGTCCAATTCTCAGTCCCCATTCTCCCGGTCCGTCCCATTCTCAGTCCCCATTCTCCCAGTCTGTCCCATTCTCAGTCCCCATTCTCCCGGTCCGTCCCATTCTCAGTCCCCATTCTCCCGGTCCATCCCATTCTCAGTCCCCATTCTCCCGGTCCGTCCCATTTTCAGTCCCCATTCTCCCGCTCCGGTCCCATTCTCAGTCTCCATTCTCCCGGTCCGTCCCATTCTCAGTCCCCATTCTCCCGGTCCGTCCCATTCTCAGTCCTCATTCTCCCGGTCCGTCCCATCTCAGTCCCCATTCTCCCGGTCCGGTCCCATTCTCAGTCCCCATTCTCCCGGTCCGTCCCATTCTCGGTCCCCATTCTCCCGGTCCGGTCCCATTCTCAGTCCCCATTCTCGGTCCCCATTCTCCCGTTCCGTCCCATTCTCGGTCCCCATTCTGCCGGTCCGTCCCATTCTCGGTCCCCATTCTCCCAGTCCGTCCCATTCTCGGTCCCCATTCTCCCGGTCCGTCCCATTCTCGGTCCCCATTCTCTCGGTCCGTCCCATTCTCGGTCCCCATTCTCCCGGTCCGGTCCCATTCTCGGTCCCCATTCTCCCGGTCCGGTCCTATTCTCGGTCCCCATTCTCCCGGTCCGTCCCATTCTCAGTCCCCATTCTCCCGGTCCGTCCCATTCTCAGTCCCCATTCTCCCGGTCCGTCCCATTCTCAGTCCCCATTCTCCCGGTCCGTCTCATTCTCAGTCCCCATTCTCCCGGTCCGTCCCATTCTCAGTCCCCATTCTCAGTCCCCATTCTCCCGGTCCGTCCCATTCTCAGTCCCCATTCTCCCGGTCCGTCCCATTCTCAGTCCCCATTCTCCCGGTCCGTCCCATTCTCAGTCCCCATTCTCCCGGTCCGTCCCATTCTCGGTCCCCGGACACACAAAATGCTCTCTCTCTCCCCCCCCCCGTGTGTGAATTGGGACCGGACAGCCGTCGGGTGAGGTTGGAGGTAAGTTGCTGCTATGTATTTTTGAATTGTGTTTGTGTCCGGGCACCTGCTGCGCCGATTTCCTTAACTCGAGGGAAGGTTTTTCAGCAGAGGCCACATACACTGGCCTAAGCACAACTGGAGTAACTCTCAGCTGGCCAAACTTCCCTAATTGGTGGAAGTGGCTGGTTACGCCCCTTTGGCTGAAAAAAAACTGACCTAAAAAATGGTAACTGAGTTAACATTGCTGCAGATTGATTGGGGAAACTGGTTTTTCAACTTCAGCCAAAAGGAATTGCTGCAAAAAACCGGCGCAAATCACTGGTGAGAATTGTGCCCAACATTATGTGATCAGAAAAGTTGCACTTTATACAGTTCGCAACAAGTAGCAATCATACTTCAGGTGTGTGCCTCGGGGGATATTAGTACATCTGAGAGAGAGAGAGCCCTGAGAGCATTGTGAGAGAGAGAGCCAAGATTATCAAAAGGAAAAAGGAGCGAACGAGTGAATATGGGGAAGAGCAAT